>NC_041384.1:87745522-87854106 GCF_002162155.2 Triticum dicoccoides
TTACTTTTTCCTAAAAAGGAATTTTATTGTTTGTCATATAGCTTTTATGTACAAATAAAGTTGTAGTTCAAATTCTTACCAATGATGGTGCTAGCCCAGATGGCTAGTGCCGCTAATCCGATGGCGGTGTCATGAGATCGATTCCAACACTTGCATCATTTTTGGCAAGAAAAGTAGTAAGACGTCCATTGGACCGACCATGTCATACGAAAAAACAGATCATGCGTGACAGAGCAAAACACGGTCAACACCCATCTACCCCGCACGAACCACCAGTCGTGTGGAAACGGATACCTGCCCTTAAATAGCCAATACTTGCCCATGATTCTATGCAATCGCGTGATTGTGATCGAAGGGCTCTTGGGTCATTTTGGCGTTACTTGTTCTCTCGCCTATAGTTTAATAGAAACCACAGTTACAAAACTATTACGATTATAAGAGATAATTGTGACAAGCAAACCCATCCGGGATCCCTCAAATAAAGTGTTCATCACACATTCAGATAAATGTGAATGCAATGAATGAAAAGTTCAGATATTATTTAAAAATAATGCATGTACCATACAAAAAAATGTGTGTGACATTTAAAAAATGTATGTGGCATTTTAAAAAATGATATCAACATAAAAACTATGTTCGTGTAATTGAACAAAAATGATTCGTACCCTTGGAAAAAATGTACATTACCTTTAGAATTTTTTTCTTGTTTTAGAAAATGTTCCGATAAAAAACACGTTACCGTGTGTATTTCAAAAACAATTAAGATGTGTTTAAAATAGGTATTTCAAGAAATATCAATCATGTATTTATAAAATGTTAAACATATATAAAAATGTTTAAGATGTATATGAATAATGTACAATGTGTATGAAAAAAGCTAGACATCTAAAAAATATTAGTCATCTTTAAAAAAGTTAGATATATATAAAAATATTTTTGATGTAGATGAAAATGTACAATGTGTATGAAAAGATGAGCCATATCTATACCTACTAATAAAGCAAGGTGTGTTTCTCTAATTTTTTAATCCGTTCACCTATATTATCATTTATTGAGTTTTGAATTTTTTTTGGCCACACATCAAGCACTATGTGACACGACCAACTGGGCTAGCTCAATTATTTGTTTAAAAGTGGTTCCTTTGTTAGATGAGGTTTAGTTCAATAGCTACGCACGTTATGGGCTGGTGCCAGGTTTTGATTTCCAGAGAAAGCAAAAAATAATGAGCTATGCTAAAGAGAAAAAGGAGGACGTCGGTGGGACTACAACTCAGGCCGCAACAAAATTAGGCTATCGTACAGACGTGATGATACTTGGATGTGTTTTTTTAAAATAGTCCCACATCGCTATGATAAATATGCACCCATCAGTTTATATACGTTCCATAATTCTTTGTAACATCAACGGGCCTCCATTGGAAACAAACAGTGAGCTATGGAAATAAGATTGCGATATGCTGCACATACAAGATGCACAACAATGGCTTGAGACGCCTACAATGAGGCTTATATAGGGGGCGCATGAAAGCAACTGATGTGTAGCGAAAACAAAGGTACTACCATGCAGTCTTGTTGAAACATTATCCTCGGCAGCTGGACGACATCGTGTCAAATACAAAACGAAAGAAAGCATGACCCTTTCAAATACGAAATGACAACATGATCCACAACGGCTGGACGGGCTGAGCTCGACAGCGAGAACCATCAACCGACTGACAAACTGGCCTTGCTAATGTCCAAAGACTCCAGCCTCGATCAGCTCATGACGTTTTTTGCCAAAAAAAACATGACACTTTTTGTCGCTAATGGACCCAGGGGCCAAGGCTCAAATATTTTTCCAAAAAATCTATCCATCATTGTGCATGACCCCGCTCACTCGACCAACTGATGCGCGTCACCGACGAAGGAGGAGTCGGACTTGGAGTATTTGGCTCACAAAATGTTCTCATTTTTTCCTATTATATTAACCTAGGGTAGAAGATCTTTGTGTCACACTCATAATTTTCCTATTATATTACCCCATGATAGAGGATCATTGTGCAATACTAATGGTCTTCCTATTATATTAACCTAGGATAGAGGATTTTTGTGCATCGCTCATGATCTCGCCAAACATGGAAAGAGGATGAGAAGTGGCGACACTAATGAGCCATAGTGTTCAAATAGAGGACGTGGACCATTGAATGGTCTTGAGACATGCTTATTGAGCTATCTGGACATACAATGTTTTTTTCTCGCGTTGCAACGCAGAGGCCTTTTGCTAGTACTTTAAAAAGAAAAGAACCATAGAAAAAAAAAGGAAAAGGAAAAAGGAAACCAAATAAACCAAAGAAAGCCAATTATAACCGATGAAAAAACTAAGAAAGCCGATTAAAATACCGATAGAAAAAAGTGTACACGCAACACTATTGGGCTTGCCCAAAACCGCCACTTTGTAGGTGACCTTTAATAGGAATTAGTACATGTGACATATAGCTCTCGTGGAAGAGAAGACAATAAAAGAGGGGAGCGATCTCACTGAGCCGCCATGCAGAAGACCAAGCATGTTAACGTAGTCTGTAGTAATCTGTACTTTAACCATACTTCTGTAACTCCAAAAATAATGAAAAATTACGACAACGTAGGAAATTTATATATCAATATTGTGTAAAAACATTAAGAGTTTTTCGTCGCTTCAGTGTTTTTTAACAATTCTTCTACTGGATGCAAAAATTTCTGTTTTTCAACAGGATCAAATCAACTATCACCCTAATCATCCTAAAGGCATTACTTGGAACAAACACTAATTAAAACATAAAACACAATCATAACTGTAGCATAATTGTGCAAACACACAAGAACAGAAACAAAAAGTGAAAATTTTATTTTATTCATTGGGTTGCCTCCTAACAAGTGCTATTGTTTTATGCCACTAGCTAGGCATAATGCATAGATTCAAGTATTGTCTTCTTTGGTTTTTGCTTCCTCGATTACAAAACCATAATCTCAAGGAGCTCTAGCATATAAATTTTTGATAATCACGCTCCTAGGAACAAAATCAACAGATGTATTTTTATATATAGGTACCTTTATCAAATCTACGAAATTAGCGTGAACTCTAATCATCTTAAGATCCTCATTGTTGCTTTTGGAAGTGGCACCCTTGTTCTTAGGATCATGGGTAGATTTGCAATCCTTACTAGGAGGATTTTTTTCAATAGTTTTGATGGAGGAAAAAACTGAGCCCAAGTTACTAAAACTTTCTTCCAACCTATCAATTCGAGCAAGGCTCTCCTCTACCCTTTAGTTGACTATGGGTCCTTTCTCTTTTAGTAGTTTAAGAGTATATCCTACCTTCAACCCAATTCGATTAGCAAGATTATGGATCACTTTATCCAAATTTTCAATAAGTTCTTCGGTGAGCATTTTCCTTTCAATAGCATCTAGCCTTTGCATAACATGCTCAAGAGTTAAAACCGTTTCATTGATAATGATAGGAGGTGATCCCACTAAATTTCCCATAGAATTAAAAGCATCCATAGGGGACACATCAAGAAATTCCCTTTGGTGATAGTATCAAGAACAAATCTATACCAAGGAGTAATGCCCACATAAAAATTACGAAGAAGAACAATAGTGGATTGCTTACGAATAGATCTATTATGAGCATCACAAATTCTATACCAAGCATCTTTTAAATTATCTCCTCCACTTTGCTTAAAATTGAGAACTTCATTCTCAGGAGTGCACATAGCGAGGGGAGAACTAGGCATACAATAATGTAGGCAAGCAAGCAAACAAAAGATCAAACAAGAAAAAGGCGAACGAAAAATATTTTTGTATTTTTGTAAAAGCTTTTTAGAAGTGGGAGAGATGAAAACGAGAGGCAAATGTAAAATAAAGTAATTGCAAGGAGATGAGAGTTTACGCGTAGGTAATTGATAGATGTTGATGATGTCTCCCCGGCAGCGGCGCCAGAAATTCTTCCTGATTGCTTATATCTGCATCCCGAAGAGGAAGGGATGATGCAGCACAACAACGGTAAGTATTTCCCTTAGTTATGAAACAAAGGTTATCAATCTAGCAGGACAACCAAGGAACAATATGGAAACAACACGTGCACACAAACAAGAAAAACTTGCAACCCAACGCGTAAGAGGGGTTGCCAATCCCTCAACGGTATGGAGATAGATTAACTTGTATGAGATTTATAAATAGATCTAAGTAAAACAAAAAATGAAATAAATAAATAAATAAATAATGTAGCAAGGTATTTTGGTTTTAATATATGATAGGAAATAGGCCCCCAGGGCCGTAGTTTTCACTGGAGGCTTCTCTCAAGAAAATTGCATACGGTGGGTAAACAAATTATTGTTGGGCAATTGATAGAAAAGCGAATAATCATGATGATATCCAACGCAATGATCATGTATATAGGCATCATGTCCAGGATTATTAGACCGAAATTATTTTCCATCTACTACTATTACTCCACACATCGACCGCTATCCAGCATGCATCTAGTGTACTAAGTTCATGGAAAACGGAGTAATGCTTTAAGAACGATGACATGATGTAGACAAGATAAACTCACATATGAATAAACCCCATCTTGTTACCCTTAATAGAAATGATACATGTGTGTCATGTCTCTTTCTGTCACTGAGATTGAGCACCACAAGATCGAACCCATTACAAAGCACCACTTCCCATGGCAAGAGAAATCAATCTAGTTGGCCAAACCAAACCAATAAATCGGATAAGAAATACGAGGCTATAACAATCATGCATAAAAGAGTTCAGCAAAGACTTAGTTAATATTCATGGATAGAACTGATCATAAACTCACGATTCATCTGATCCCAACAAACACACCGCAAAAAGGAGTCACATCAAATAGATCTCCAAGAACATCAAGGAGAACATTGTATTGAAGATCAAAAAGAGAGAAGAAGCCATCTAGCTACTAGCTACAGATCCGTAGGTCTATGGTAAACTACTCACGCATCATTAGAGGGGCAGCAAGGATGATGAAGAACCCCTCCGTGATTGTTGCCCCCTCTTGCAGAGTGCCGAAAAAGGCCTCCAGATTGGAAATCATGGTTCTGGAACTTGCGGTAGCGGAAGAAGTGTTTCGTCGATTTCCCTATGGTTTTTGGGATTTTAGAGTATTCATAGAGGCGGAGGTAGGTCAATAGGGTGCCCGTAGGCCCCACTACCCACCAGGGCGTGCCTGGGCCCTTGGCGTGCCTTGGTGCCTAATGGGACCCATGAGCATCCCCCTGTACCCTCCAGAAGCTACCTGGGTGTCTTCCCACCAAAAAAGGATCTCCAAAAAGTTTCGTGGCATTTGGACTTCGTTTGGTATTGATATTCTGCAAAGTAAAAAATAAGGAAAAAACAACAACTCCACTGGGCACTATGTCAATAGGTTAGTCCCAAAAATTGATATAAAGTTGCAAGCAAATGTATGCCAAACATCCAAGATTGATAATATAACAACATGGAACAATCAAAAGTTATAGATACGTTGGAGATGTATCAATACTCTAAAATGTGCAAGATAAGCGTGCGTGTTATGGACGACCTTCTTGTAGGGAGACGGGAGAGGATCCATAGTGGTGTATTGATATGATGAATATGTGGACTCGTGTGCGCTTTCTCACCTCAAAGAAATACTGGTAGTCGTAGTACAAGACAGCCACTAAGTCAAAGCTGGCTTGCTACAGTTAAACTCCACCACCCGTTTGTTGATACTGATGCATATGTAGATAGTATTGATGTAAGTCTTGTTGAGTACATTTGTACTCACGTTTGCTTAATTTATGTTTTTGTAGAGGAGACTTCAGTCTCACTAGTAGTACCACGTGTGCTTCGATGATTAGCTTGGGAATCATAGACATAGGTCTGGTTCCTATGGAGGGTCTTGTAGATAGTCAGACTTGTCAGCCTTTTATTTTGTAGATGTCTGTACTCATACATGGTTATGCTTCCGCTTGTTGCTTGTATGACTTTGTATGTTGGGTCATGAGACCCATGTTTATAATATCATGTTATGTATGGCTCTCCGGAGCCTTTCCAATAAATACTTTGAGTCGTAGAGTTTTGTTGTGATGCCATGTTGTATTTGCACATATCCAGCATATTGTGTGTATGTTATTGAAATGCTTGGTACATGTGGGATCCAACACCTAGTTGTTGATTCTTGGTAGCCTTCCTTATGGGGAAATGTCTCCTAGTGCTTCCACTCAGCCATGTTAGCTTGCTACTGCTCATGAACACATGGATTGACTGGCATGTGTCCTTCCTTGCTCACGTGTCCGTCCCTTCGGGGAAATGCCTGTTATACTAGAGTCCTTGTAGCTTGCTACGACTCAGTTACACTAGTTGTTGACTGACACATGGATTGCTGGGTCATGTATGACTATCCTTATAAATTTGTGCCACCTTGGGCTTACTACTAGTCATGCCGGCCCGGGTTCTCTATCATATAGATGCTAGCGACACAATCATATACGTGAGCCAAAATGCGTAAATGGTCCCGGCCAAGGTAAGGCTGCAGCCGTGGGAATACCATGTGTGAGGCCGCAAAGTGATATGATGTGTTACATGCTAGATCAATGTGACTTAGGATTGGGATCCTAACACCAATGGCCCGAGGTACACCTTAGCAACTGTCATTAGTTCCACTAATCACACTGTCATCACACGAAAAATGCTATTTAACTATAAATCCACTTCCAACTTACACCTCTTCAAATGAGCTATATGTGAGAAATTTGATTTAAAATATAAATCCACTTTCAACTTTCAACCGTCATTAATAGAAGTGGGAAGCAGTGTAAGATATGCGAAAAATACTACTCCCTCTGTCCCATAATATAAAATGTTTTTGCAAGCTAAAAAAACTTGCAAAAAGATGTTATATTGTGGGGTGGAGGGAGTATTTGTGAAGTAGTGTAATCCACTTTATAAATATGCGAGAAATACTAAAGTATTTAGAAGTACTACTTAAATATAAATATAAACCCCCTTTCAGCTTTTTTCACTTAAAAAAATTAGTGATGAGTAGGCTACTAGACCATGGTGGATGCTTTGGCCTGTTTTTAACAACTAGGGATAAAATCTCCGCCCTGCATTACTTTTTCCTAAGAACGAAGTTTATTGTTTGTCATATAGCTTTTACGTACAAATAAAGTTGTAGTTCAAATTCTTACGAAGGATGGTTCTAGCTCAGATGGCTAGTGTCGCTAATATTGATGACGGAGTCATGAGATCGACTCTAGTGGACCGACCATGTCATATGAAAAAAGTAGATCATGTGTGAGAGAGCAAAACATGGTCATCACCCGCCTACCCCGCACGAACCGCCAATCGCGTAGAAACGAAACCTGCCCATTAAATAGCCAATTATTGCCCATGGCTCTACGCAACCATGTGATTGCGATCGAAAGGCTCACGGGTCGTTTCCCCCATCCCTAAACGTGAAGTTCATTTTAGCGTTACTTGTGCTGTCGCCTATAGCATTTAATAGCAACCATGGTTAAAAAACTATTACGATTATAAGAGATAACTGTGACAAGCAAACCCATCCAGGATATTTCAAATATAGGTAAATCGTCCTGGTTGACCACCTTCTATCGCCTTCTCGAAGAACCCTCCGCGAGTCAGGATCTACCTCCACGGTCCCATACGCGTGCTTCCTCTTTTGGAGGTGCGGAGTGCATGACCGGCGACGAAAAGATGGTGACTGTGTTGGTGACGGCAGAGGCGGAGATGGAGCTAGAGTTGTCGTCTGGCGTCAGGGTGCCCAACTTTGAGTTCGCCTTCAATTCAGAGGTCTTCTCCAACATGGTGATGCAGATAGAGGTCGTCACTGGCGGTGATGTCGGTGGAGGATTTCTCCTCATACACAATTACAATAAGAAAGGTGTGTGGAGCCCACCCCACGGGTTGGATGTGTTTAGCCATTTGGAATTACATGCATATTAACTAAATGCATATGCTAATTTGTGTGGGGTTCTTGCGCTTGATTTGATTTGGGATGGTTGGGGAATTTTGTTTCAACTCAGGCTGGCCCTTCATGAAGGCAGTTTACAGTGTTAGTGTAAGATGGGGAAAATAGAGGGAATCCATAATTTACATGCTTGTCCGTGCATTGATGTGGTGTACACCTATGTTAGTGCGCCATTTTCTTTGTTCACCTATGTTTGTTTGTTTGTTTTGTGTGCACCGAAACATTCAGGCTTTGTTTGGCCGTAGGGGATATAGAACCCGGGGTATACAAGCCACAGTAGGGATTTAGCCCGTCACACAGGAATCCTTGGTAGAAAACCACGGGGTCGCTTCCCACCATTTGGTTCACTCACGACGGGGGGGAAAGACAGGGAAAAGTTCATCTTCAGGGGCACGGGCAAGAGTGCGTTGACTTGTCAAGAGACAATGTGTAAGAGTCAGGGAACTTCATCCACGAGTGGAGAGGCGTTTTTTCCTCCCATGGAATTCACGAGGAAGTGAATGAATTTTCTCGTTCCACCTCTCGACCAAATGGTACGACAAAAAAACCGGGGAAGGTCTACCACCGGGTGGGAGTTTCCAGGGAATGGACCGGGATCCCATTCCTACTGCCAAATGAGGCCTTAAAGTCATTGTTAGCCCGCTTGATAATTACTTTTGTTCAAGTAGTCCAAATACTTGTTGCATAAAGATAACTTTGGCACTAGCACATACACGGTTACGTGGCAGATCCATTTGTCAGGGATTAGTGACTGAGGCAACAGTGCAACACCACACTACTAGTATAAGTTTTGCACATGAGATCTTTTGTTGATGGGTGATTGTCAAGATCAGTGATTATGGGGACCCCATTTTAGAGATTCAGTCACAGGTCAAACACTTCAGACCACTTGAGAGATTGAGCTTTTTATATCCAAGTTCATGTCACCAAGAAGGTGTAACATTGTACGACCTACGTGCTAGTTATTGCTTCTAAAGACAAGTGTGTGGGTGTGTGTGTGAGAGAGAGAGAGTGATTACAAGGTTTTCCTTCCCTTCGAACTCCAGTTTGCCCCTTATTTAACAAGGGAGCAGCCACAGTATACACTCTTTGTCGCATGTGGTGTGATCAGGGTTAAATGCCCTCCTCTCGACCTGCCCGGGCCTAGTCAGCCTAGGCCCCGCGTATTTAGAAATACTATTTAAATATAAATATAAATCCGCTTTCAACTTTTTTGCACTTGACAAAAAACTTAGTGATGAGTTGGCTACTAGACCCTGGTGGATGCTTTGGGATGTTTCTAACAACCAGGCATAAAATCTCCCCCCTACATTACTTTTTCCTAAGAAGGAACTTTGTTGTTTGTCATATAGCTTTTATGTACAAATAAAGTTGTAGTTCAAATTCTTACCAATGATGGTGCTAGCCCAGACGGCTAGTGCCGCTAATCTCGATGGCGGTGTCATGAGATCGATTCCAACACTTGCATCATTTTTGGCAAGAAAAGTAGTAAGACGTCCATTGGACCAACCATGTCATACGAAAAAACAGATCATGCGCAACAGAGCAAAACACGGTCAACACCCATCTACCCCCGCACGAACCACCAGTCATGTGAAAACGAATACCTGCCCTTAAATAGCCAATTCTTGCCCATGATTCTATGCAGTCGCGTGATTGTGATCAAAGGGCTCTTGGGTCATTTGCCCCCATCCCTAAACATGAAGTTCATTTTGGCGTTACTTGTTCTCTCGCCTATAGTTTAATAGCAACCATAGTTACAAAACTATTATGATTATGAAAGATAATTGTGACAAGCAAACCCATACGGGATCCCTCAAATAAAGTGTTCATCGCACATTCAGAAAAATGTAAATGCATTGAAATAAAGGTTTGGATAATTATTTAAAAATAATGCATGTACCATACAAAAAATGTGTGTGACAGTTGAAAAAATGAATGTGGCATTTTTAAATGATATCAACATAAAAACTATGTTAGTGTAATTCAACAAAAATGAATCATACCCTTGGAAAAAACTGTACGTTACATTTAGAAACGTTACGGATCACCCCTCTTCTTTTCGTTCATCCTTCAAATGTCGACAGATTTGTGAAGTTCTTAAGCGTGGATGCCGATTGGGGCGCTCCCCACCCCCATGCGAGCGCCAGCAGAGGGCCCTACTAGGAAAAGGCCTACTAATGGCGCACCTAATTTAGCCATTAATGGTGCATTAGTGGTGCGCCATTAGTGCCACGCCATTAGTATATTTTACTAATGGCGCACCACAGGTGCGCCATTAGTATATTTTAGCAAGTCCCAGAAAACAGACCTCGTTTTTCATACCTTCACCAGCGGCTCTAGCGCCTTTCGCTTCTTTCCCGGCTCTGGCGCCTTTTGCTTCTTTCCCGGCAGTGGGCAATCTTTCCAATTTTTCAACAGCTCGTCTATTTCCTCGCCGCTCCTCGTACGCGGGCGTCCTCGGGGTTCGGTTTCACCATCGAACAGATCCTTGCGTTTTCTCCACTGGTCATCATCGCGAAGCCACCTTTGATGTCCCATGAACACGGTTTTCGAAGACCCGGGATCTCTATCGAACAGATACAGATTGATGTCGTTCCCTGGTTATTTCGGTCCTTCAATTAGCATACTCATGTGGATGTACTTCCTCTTCATGCACAACCAGGGGGGAAGGGTGTACATCCACACAAACACAGGCCAGGTGCTATGTGTGCTTCTCTGGCTGCCAAACGGATTGACTCCATCGGTGCTCGCGCCCAGCACGATGTTTCTTGGATCGTTCCCAAATTCTAGGTCTTCGAAGTTCAACGCTTGCCACTAGCTCGCATCCTTAGGGTGACTCAGCATCTTGTCTTTTTTATCTATCTCCGGATCATTTGCGTCATCTTCTCGCTTCTTCTCCTCCCTATCCGCGTGCCAACGCAGGAGCTTTGCTACCTTAGGGTCCGCGAAATACCGCTGCAGACGAGGAGTGATCGGAAAGTACCACACCACTTTTCGAGGAGCTTTCTTCCTCTTCTTGTATCGAGTGACGCCGCACACCGGACATATGGTAGACTCCGCGTGCTCGTCTCGATAAATGATGCAATTGTTCATGCACACATGGTATTTCACATGCGGTAAATCCAGAGGACACACGATTTTCTTCGCCTCCTCCAAACTGGTCGGGCACTTGTTCCCCTTGGGAAGACGTTCGTGCCAGAATGACATGTTCTCGTCGAAGCATGCGTCGGTCATTTTGTGTTTTACCTTCATCTCCAGAGCCATGAGCGTTACTTTCAGGCGGGTATCCTCGGGCCTGCATCCTTCATACAATGGAGTAACCGCGTCGAACTCAAGTTGATCCATCTTGGCTTTCTCTCGGGCGGCAGCTCTTGCGTTATCCGTCTTCTTGAGAAGCAGCTCTTGAATATGAGGGTCCTGCACCCAGCCCATCGATGGTCCAGCGTCGTCTGCTCCGCCGGCATCATCATCTTCATGATCATGCCCGTCGTCTGCTTCGGCATCTTCCTCATCATCATGTCCTGCATCTTCTACATGATGACTGTGTACAGCATCACCGTCGTGATCATCTCCTGGGGATTCTTCGTCTTCTTGCCCGCTCGAGCCGCGGTGGTTGTCTTGCTGCCCTTCCTCATTTCTTTCCCGGCCCCCATGGACGACTTCGTAGTCATCTTCATCACCTTGCCACCGATAGCCATCCATGAAACCACGTAAGAGCAGGTGGTCCCGCACCTGCCCGGATTCTGGGTCCGCAATAAGGCTCTTCAGCTTGCATCTTCGACACGGACATCTTATCTCCGTCTCGTTCTTTTGAAGCATCTCGGCCTTCGCGGACCTCAAAAACCTATTCACGATGCCTTCGGTCATCGTGCGGACCATGGTCGCCTGCGGGGTAGAGCAAAACGATATTTTAGAACCAAGAAAAAATTTGGCATGACTTTCCCTAAAAATAGGACCAAAAAGAATGCTTAATGCCAAAATTCCCGCCGAAACGGAAATGAATCAACATTCCGGCAAAATATTGGCAACTATCGCATTTCAAATACCGGTACACCTCCAAACACAAACACATATGCAACACCACAAACATATGCAACACCACAAACATACATAGATCTAGCTAGGCCATAAAAAGTGCATGTGCACATTGTTGTAGGGAGAACAACATAAATATAGCTTCCCCCCTTACTTACCTATCAAAACAAGGTAATTTAACCACTTAAATTGAATGAATCTATGGTGGAAATAAGGTGAAAAAGAGGAGGCACCCGAGACAAGGAGGAGGTGGAGAGAATGAAGTGGGGAGAAAGTGAGTGTGGGTAGGAGAGGCTGTCCAAAATATCTTGTTGCTGCCCACTTACTAATGCCGCACCAACTCTAAATGCGCCATTAGTAATCCAGGTTACTAATGGCGCACCTTCTGGTGGTGCGCCATTAGTAGTTTTGCAAAAAAAACATACTAATGGCGCACTGTTCCACAGTGCGCCATTACTAGTTTAAACTAGTAATGGCGCACGGTCGAACAGTGCGCCATTAGTAGTTTTGCAAAAAAAGGAATACAAAAAATAATAAAAAAATAACATTAGTGGCGCACTTTCCGACAGGTGCGCCATTAGCCATTAGTATGTTTGGACAGGCGCACTAGTTCAAACAAAAAAAATTTGATATTAATGGCGCACCCTGGGACAGGTGCGCCATTAGTAGTTTCAGCTCTAATGGCGTATTAGAAGGTGGTGCGCCATTAGTATATACTAATGGCGCACCGCTTGTCTGGTGCGCCATTAGTGTCAATCCCATCTATAGCCCTTTTTCTAGTAGTGGGGGGAGGGGGCGGTGGAACCCCAGCCGCCGGTTCAGGCCACCCTCCTTGCCACTTCCTGTCCTGACCGCCGCCTCAGTGCGCTGACGAGCAAAGCCTAGCCAGCATTGGTGGCAGAGGGGTGCTCTTCCTTCGCCCGTTCGGCTCTTTGTGGCGCGGCGCGTGCACGGGATGTGGTGGCACCCCGCAGCAGCCGGCGACGGTGGAGCGGGTTGTGGGCGGCGGCATGAAGGGGTTGTGGGTTGTGGGGGTGCCCACCGTGTCATCGGCAGGGATAGGACGAGTGTGGCTAGGATATACCTTTCCGGGGACACGGAGAGCTCGACTTGTTGTTGTGGAGGGGCTCGGGTTTGTCGCTGACGGTGGCGTGCTTGCCAGCCTCCGGTCAGGCCTAGTCTCTAACTACGTCAAGGGTGTGCGAGCTACGATCTTCGTGGGTTGGTGACCTTTGTTGCGTACCTACAGTGGTGGTTGACAACGATGGTAGGGGCCGCATTCCGGCGATGGTGGGTGCATCGGTGATCGGCGAGGTTGCGGCAGCTCTAGCGATGGTGATTGGTGTGCGGGGGGTGGTGGCTTCTTTCTTCTCATGGGGCTTCGGCGTGCTCCTGCTTTGGGTAGGCGTTGGTGGTCTCAGTCCTAGAGATTCCCACAGGTGATGAGTTCTCTCTACTTATGGGTGCCGCTATCCTGTCAGACAGATTGGTGGCGAGGACCACGGACATGGCATCATGCAACCGTGCTTGACGGCCGCCGCTGGATCTCACAGGTTTGTGTTCCCTCAATCCACCGTGACTGAGTGGATAAGCAGGAGTGTGCGCCTCTTACCACGGAGGCATTGATCCAAATATGTGCCTGATGTTGGGCTAGGAATGAAAGAATGTGCGTTTTACTCTTCCTGCCATAGTAGGTACATTATAATGTGGACGGTTGGTGGTTTCTCTGACTTGGATGCCGAGGCGGCGGCCCCGAAGTGGGGTCCACATGGTTGGCTCTCTAGCAGGCACCATGGCGGCGCTTTCCCTCTTAGTTGTGTGGGCAGCAGGAGCTGGAGTGTCGGATGGCTCGGGCGTGCTTTCTTTCACTAGCAGTGACGGCGCCTCGATTCGAATTTGGAGACCTGAACTCGCCACACTTTGTCCTGGAGACCTCGTGGTGGCATAGGGGAGCTGACGAGTGAAACCTTTGCACTTTGTAGCGGATGATGGCAACACTCGCGGGTGCTGCTCTCTTCGTGAAGACGTCATCATGGTACTCCAGGATGCCGCATGGTTTTCTACCAGTCTTATCTACAAGCTTAATAGCACAATTAGTTGTCTTAACAACACATGGAGAATTTTCTTCATAATTATTTTGCATAAAGAGTGCAAGGATTAATATTGACTAGAGACCCAGGGTCACACAACCCAAAATAAGGCTTGCATCCGAAGGAACATGATAAAATTTGTTTACCTGCATCCTTACCTTTGGTACACCCTTTGAGATAAGAAGTGGTATCTCGGTCTAGATAGACTTCTTTATTCATCACTGATATGGGTGCAGCAAGTTCTTTCACAATATCAACATAAGGTGTCATCCCACATTGTTCCCTCTTGATGCTCTTTTTACCTTAGCTAAAAGTGATCCTTCTAGATTTTTACCGTTCTGTTTATGGTAACCTTATTTTCGGTTCTGAGGTGGAGTAGTCTTCTTCGTAATTGCTTCTACCATGCAAATAGCCTTAGACCCCTGGTATGCTTTACGAACTTTTTATCTTGTAAATGCATAAACTCAGAAAAATCTTTAAATATATGCAATATGGGGGTCAGTTCCAATATTTAGCTCATGACAAAGGTCTTTCATCTCCTTCGTTCTAAGGAAAGACTTAATACTATCATAAACAGGATCAACCTTAGTCTTTTCCTTTGAACACAAGTACTAACTCTCAGCGTTATGCCGAATTCTATCAAGCAAATTCCAGGCCTCTAAGATCTTGGTTCCCATAAAAGAACCTTTGGAAGCAAGATCTAATACCTGTTTACTCTGAGAGTCAGTTCACAATTAAGCAATCAGGATAATGGTGTTCAGGGCATGCGGAGAGTATACCTCGATTCCTTATATAAGCATCTACCAGTTTCTCACCCGACCGCTGTCCAAAGTTGCTAACCTTCCTTCTTATTCACTACTGCAGGATGCTGCTAACGCGACACTACGATCAGAGGCCCTTCGACGAAACTGTGTGCGATGCCATAATCGCAAACGATGGTGTAAAAATCCATCAAAAAAGGTGCAAAACGTATGCGATGGAGGATGCATCAAACACGGTTCATATTTTAGTTGCATGTGTGATGCAGGGCATACGATTCAATTCAATCAACCGTTTGCGATGAGGAGGAACAAAAGAAATGGGCAGACAGATGAAGGTGTGTGTGATGTACAACATACGGTTCACTCGAATGAACTATTTGTGATTAGGCAACACAAAAGAAACGGTCAGCCAGATCAAGGTGTGTGCGATGTACATCATACGGTTCACTTGGATGAACTGTTTGCGTTGAGACATGGGAACAAAAATAGTTCAACTTAACAAGATATGTATGATACGCAGCAAACAGGTATGTAATCAGAAATGTGTGTGAAGTTCGATAATAACACAGACGATTGCTTCTAATAAGACGTATGTGATATGCTCTGTGTACACAACATCTATTGGCCATTGGGGGACGGACGGTCATCCGGATACTTCATAACGATGCAAAGAGGCATCCTATATCATCAAGGAGTAGTTGTCCCACCAGTAGCTCATGTAAGAGAACTCTCAAGTTAAGTGTGCTCAGGCTGGAGCAGCCATCAGATGGGTGACTGGATGGGAAGTTTTGTTGATGTTAGATTAACTGATAGGATGGGTCATATTTGTCAAACTAAATGACTGATACGACCCATCCCATGAGTTAATTTAACCCCGAGGTCCTTATTTTTTTTATCTTTTAACACATGTTAAAGAAGGTCCACCGCATTACTTTTTGACAATGTACGATACATGGCATACAGTTGATCCATCCGACCTGTTTGTGATGGAATAAGCCGTGTGTGTTTTGGGTAAATGCTTGCTAGTATTCAACCATTTGCGATTGATGAATTCGTCACCGACGGGTTCCCTAGTGTGGTTCATGTTCATCTGATCATCATCTACTTCTTGTGCTAGCTCGATGTTCCTTCTATGCTAAGTTTCCATTAATTGATGGCATTTTATGAACATGTCACCGTTTCCCACCATTTCCTCACCTGTTTCCCACCACCCAGCGATATTGCGCATAAACCTAGGTGGCGCGCGATGCACGGAGGCGACAAGCACAGCTTGTAGCACATCCACCTTTTCCAAGCATGCCAACCCACCAAAGTGCCGCCTCTGCCATCAACCTCATCGACGACGAAAACAAGCAGGCACCATAGCCCGTCGAGGCCGAGGCACTCCCCGGCAACGCGATGGATGACGCCATGATGTGAATCATCGCCAGGGTCGAGCAGACCTTTGGCACATGCCGCTTGAGCGTCATGGATCAAGATAGGCATGTCAGCGCCTACAGGCTGCAGCTCGCTGCACAACATGATCGATGGCATGCCGCAGAGCAAGCTAGGCTCGTCTGCACTGATAAGTTGCGGCTCGCCGCACGACGAGACTGTTGGGGCACCACAGAGCGAGAGGCGCAGCGCGCCGCACGGCAAGAGCGGATCCATCGGCGTTTGCCTGCTGTCGACACGGCGTCGCAGCTGGGTACACGTCCTGTCACTACCCCCATTCCTCGCCCGGAGTAGGCAGAGGCCCTCAGCACCGTACTTCCACCAGAGGCCGGCCGCGCTTTACTTGCACCAAACGCCCGCCGCGCCGTTCGCATGGGTGCCACCGTTCGCCTTGTCCGTGGCCCGCTGGATGCCAATGCGCTGGTCCGTAGGCTCAACTGCCTCCTTGGCCTAGGTGTCCACCTGGGCGCAGTAGAGGAACATGGCCGTCGCATCCTCGAGCTGGTGATCTCAGATGAAATAGCCAACTTGGAGCTCGAGATCGCGCTTCAGATGTACCACGAGCGTGTCGACCGTTTGGACGAACGCCTGCACGAGTTCAGGTAGAGCCAAGAGCTACCGTAGGCAAGGGCTGCTGGTCATGGTCTCATGGACGCGTTTTATTTTGCTGAGTCATTTCGACGTGGATAGCTATGTATTCAGAGCCATCATAGTATTGCTTGGTTTATTCCTCTGTTTCAATGTGTGTACTCTATTTTCCGTTCTTATATGTTTTGTTTCAATGTGTGTATATACGCTTTCCATTCTATATATGTTGATGATAACAACTAAATTCAAATTAGTATAAAAACAGATAGAAAATGGAATTCATAATATATATATATATATATATATATATTATATTTTTTCATTAGTTCATCACGGAATATATATATAATATCATCACATATACGTGATGATACTTAACTACTAGGTAGGATGCATAAAATTGAAAACGAACAATACTAAAACTAATAATCCCTCCTGGGGCCAGTATTCTGGCAGCCCCTCGCCAACAGCTCCCTGGTGTGCGGCGTTTTCCTAGTGCGGAGGCAGTACTCCGCCTCCTCCGCCTTGCATCGCTTGACGTACCGATCTGCCTCTTGCTGGCGGATGCGCGCGAATGATATTGCCATTTCGTTGGGTGCCCACCGGAGCTCCTCGTCGGTGGCACGCTGGAGCTTATCGGCCCACCTCGACGCAACAATGAGGCGCCCAATGCCTATGACCTTCCTCGCGAAGTACACGTCTTCATACACCTCCTCGGCACGACGACGCGCCCGCCCCCAAAGCTCCGCCGCCTCCTTTTCGAGGCGGCATCACGAGCTTCACAGGCCGCCTGGTACCTGGCTTCCTCCTCCGCCATCTCCTTCTTGAACGCCACTTGCCTGGCTTTCTCAGCCGGTGGCAGTGACTTCCACAGACAAAGATTGTACTGGCCCCAAAACCACTCCAAAGTTGGGGGGTCCGGCGCAACCTTGTCAGGTGGCGCGTAGGGGTCCTCATCGCTGCTATTTGAGTGAGCGTCCCCGGGGGGCGGCGACTCCCCGTCGGCGCGTGGGCAAACCGGCGGCGCCATGGCAGAGATTTGTGTGAGAGAGAGAGGGTGGGCGAGGAGAGGATGTAGAAGAAAATGTAGGCGGGACATTGTGAGTAAGGGAGTATTTATTGGCGGCCAGAATCTAGATCAACGGGGACAGTACACACGCTGGTCGCTGGAATTTACGAGTACTGTAGTTTGAATTACACACGATTCCCGCAGCAAAATCGGTGTGTGAACATAATAGCTAACGGTTTCCAATACAGAACCGTGTCTTATTAATGATCCCCGCCACTCACCTACCAAACCTCGAGCCACGAGATAGAGTGCCAATCGTGTGGGTCCTGGTTGTCTTGCCAGATCTTTACATTTTCTTTTTTGAACACCAGATATTTACATTGTCTGATAATTTTTTAACTCGCACACAAGTACACAAAAATATGATTTTTCAAACCGTTATGGTTAGGCGTTGCATGTAGATGTAGTTAAAATTTGAATTATGGTCATTAAATGGTTAAAAATCACTTAAATGTCTTTAAAAGGTCAAATGACCCCTGAAATTTTCCAAATTTTCACATGACAATTGTATTAGTCCATGTTAAACGTATAAAAAAATTGAAGGTCGTAAGAGGAAGCTATCTTCCGTTCATCATCAAACATGCATTGTTCCATCTCGGAACCATGAACCTTCTAGTGAGTTGCTCCGGTTTGTGAGGGGTGTGTGTCCAAACTTTCGTCAAACAGGCCAATTTTTTAACCACATCATCTTGGTGGCATGACATTAAATCAAGCATGGTTTCATGTTTTTCTGATTATTTTTAAATTTTTTGGAATTAAAATGCCATGGCACTCCATGCATGTACCCATGCCTTGAGATCAATATGTTGCAAAATTCCTTCTAATTTACTGCACATGGAATTAACTCGCACACAACTACACAAAAATATGATTTTCAAGCCGTTTAGGTTAGGCGTTGCATGTAGATGTAGTTCAAATTTGAATTACGGTCATTAAATGGTTATAAAATCACTCAAATGTCTTTAAAAGGTCAAATGACCCCTGAAATTTTCCAAATTTTCACATGACAGTTGTATTAGTGCACGTTGAACATAGAAAAATTTGAAGGCCGTAAGAGGAAGCTATCTCCCATTCGTCATCAAACATGCATTGTTCCCTCTCGGAACCACGAACCTTCTAGTGAGTTGCTCCAGTTTGTGAGCGATGTATGTCCAAACTTTCGTCAAGCATGCCAATTTCTTTACCACATCATCTTGGTGGCATGACACTACATCAACCAAGGTTTCATGTGTTTCTGATATATTTTTTTATTTTTGGAATTAAAATGACATCTCACTCCATGCATACATATGCATGTGTCCATGTCACGAGACAAATATGTTTGAAAATTCCTTCTAATTTACTGCACATGGAATTAACTCACACAAAAGTACACAAATATGATTTTTCAAACCATTTTGGTTAGGCGTTGCATGTAGATGTAGTTCAAATTGAATTACGGTCATTAAATGGCTAGAAAATCACTTAAATGTCTTTAAAAGGTCAAATGACCCCTAGAATTTTCCAAATTTTCACATTACAGCTGTAGTAGTGCATGTTAGACATAGAGAAAAATTGAAGGCCGTAAGAGGAAGCTATCTCTCGTTCATCATCAAACATGCATTGTTCCCTCTCAGAACCACGAGCCTTCTAGTGACTTGCTCCGTTTTGTGAGGGGTGTGTGTCCAAACTTTCGTCAAACATGCCAAATTCTTTACCACATCACTTGGTGGCATGACATTACATCAACCAAGGTTTCATGTGTTTCTGTTTTTTTTGTTTTTTTGAATTAAAATGCCATGTCACTCCATGCATACGTATGCATGTGTCCATGTCGTGAGACAAATATGTTTGAAAATTCCTTCTAATTTACTGCACATGGAATTAACTCGCATACAAGTACACAAATATGATTTTTCAAACCATTTTGGTTAGACATTGCATGTAGATGTAGTTCAAATTTAAATTACGGTCATTAAATGGCTAAAAAAATCACATAATGTCTTTAAAAGGTCAAATGACCCCTAGAATTTTCGAAAATTTCACTTTATAGTTGTAGTAGTGCACGTTAGATGTAGAAAAAAATTGAAGGTCGTAAGGGGAAGCTATCTCCCGTTCGTCATCAAACATGCATTGTTCCCTTTCGGAACCACGAGCCTTCTAGTGAGTTGCTCCGGTTTGTGAGGGGTGTGTGTCCGAACTTTCGTCAAACAAGCCAATTTTTTTACCACACCATTTTGGTGGCATGACATTACATCAACCAAGGTTTCATGTGTTTTTGATTTTTTTTGGAATTATGCCTTGTCACTCCATGCTTAATTATGTCATAGCCGTTAGACCAATATGCTTTAAAATTCCTTCCAATTTACTGCACATGGAATTAAATCACACACAAGTACACAAAATATGAGTTTTCAAACCGTTATGGTCAGCTGTTGCATGTACATGTAGTTCGAATTTCAATTACGGTCATTAAATGGCTAGAAAATCACTTAAATGTCTTAAAAGGTCAAATGACCCCTGAAATTTTCCAAAATTTGACATGATAGTTGTATTAGTACTACAAAATTTCTCGTTCATTTAAAACACCATCCGTTGCCACTTTACTCCAAATTCGTCTTTCACAGCGAATAAAAAATATCTACAACATCACACACAGTTGTTTTCTAGGAACCATTTGCGATGAAAATATATGTGGTCTATTAAAGTCTCCCTCCTTAAGCTTCGCCGACTCGTCTGCTCCAGTGTCGGCAAGCCCCGAATCCACGAATCCCAATCCCCATTCCCGCACCCCCTTCTTGCAAAGATGACGCCATGGAAACACTTCGTGAAGGCCCGTACGATGGCCGTGTCCCCCCCTGAGTGTCGCCGCCTGCGCCAAGAGTGTTGCCGCATCTGCATTGAGTGCGCCCGCTTCCGCCGATAGGGCGTCTGCGGCAGCCGACAGGGTAGCTGCAGCAGCCGAGACGGCTGCAGCAGCTGCTGCGACGGTGAATGCAAACGTCGAGAGCGCTCGAGCTGCCGTCCGTGCCGCCGATGTCGCCCTGGTCCGGGACGAGGCCATCCATGCCAAGATCGAGGATGCACACGCCAAGATATTCCAGGCCACCTCAGACTCCAGCATGCAACCCACGTCTCAAAAGGCGGCAGTGGCCATGGAACACATGCTTCCTCATGAGGTCGTCGAGCGGGAGCTGGAGATGCAGGAGGCGGTGGAGATCGAGGAGCGCCGGGAGGAGGAGTTGCGCGTGGCCGAGGTCGAGGTAGAGAAGAGTCTGTCCGTCGAGGAATTGGCGGTGGTGTACCAACGCGAGCTCTGGCGCAGCCACTACTACGAGTACTACAACCTTGAGGGCGGCGCCGAGGATGAGGACGAGGACGTGGTCGACTTCAGCAGGGGGCGCGGAGTCCACCAACGGCGGCATGTCACAAGGACAAGTCATCGATGTCTCATCTCACACCGGCGATGCATAGGTCGGCGTGGCAGCGGATTTGTTAAAATTATGCGTACTTAGGCTTTGTTTTTAATGTTGGTCTTTTTAGAGCAATGTTTAGGTCAACTAGCTCTGTTTAATTACTAAAATTGCTCGATTCAGTAAGTGTGGTCTGTCTGTTGTACGTTATTTTGTGTGCCCAAATTAGCAAGCGATGTTAAATTATGCAATGACGTACCCGGGGAAATTTCCACCAAAATTTGAATTATCAAACTCATCCCATGCGCGTAAAGTAGAAGAATCATTTGCAATGCACACAATCATTCAAAGCGAATGGTCTGGTGGCACCGCACGCAAAGTTTCCCTCCACATTTCCAAAATTTTGGCTTACCGCCAAATATCTACCCCGCCCCCTTCCCCCTTCCTCACCCCCTTTTCTCCCCGACCACAAGTCACATTTCTCATGTTTCCTCCTTCCTTTCTTCCTTCCTAAGCTATAGCCGCTTCCTCGCTCTCGCCGTTTCGCATCCTACCGCCGGGGTCGCCATGGTCTTCTTCAAAGACCTCTCGGCGACGACTCCTTCACCACCCGGGTATGCCTCTCTTCTCTCTCTCGGGCTATGACTTGGAATGAAGGATTTTTACCCGGCGGTCGTTCGAGTCATTTCTTCCTCTTGTAGCTCCCTACGATCATCAGTGGCAACGAATGGAGCGGGGTGGCTGAAGATCTATCTCCTCATTGTCACCATCAATCTCCATGCATGAAGCTAGTTGCGTTTGAATCTGTGGACAGTGGGAGGAAGTTTCTGGCGTGTGCAGAGAAGGTTAGACCCTCTTTCATTGTTACAAATCATTTGTTAGATCTGATTCAGACACTGTCACGGTCCCAACCCATTCATACCACACCTTCAACCAAACACATCCTAAGATAGTGTCACAGTTTGTACCTAGTATCTTAAATTGTTGCCATCTCATCAGCGGTGCCATTAGAAAATTATTTGGCACTGCTTCAGCAGTTTGTGCAGCCAAATTTTATCCACACATCCGAGCAGCCAAGCAGTAAAATGCTAAATATTTATGGCACGAAGGAACTGGGCATCGGAGCAACTACGTGCTCCGGAGTCCGGGTCCCTGATTTTTTTCCGCTGCATCGGCTCGCCAGTGCAGGGACCGGTGCAAGATGTAGCAACAGTTGTCTTTACCCCATTTTGGCATACATACTGGATGGTCTTAGTGTTGTTAGTTCTATGTTACTACCTCTGTTCACTTTTATAAGACCTTGAAGACATTTCAGACAATGTGCAAAACAGCCTATTTTGAGCTGTCTGAAAGGACTTACAAAAGTGAACGGAGGGAGTACTAAATTTGTGCATGTACACACCTGTTAGTATCAATTTGCTGTCATCCAAACACTGTCGCTATGCTGTTGCAGTTATATTTAACTTCATCATAAAATGTTAAATTTGTTATTTATTATACATGAGTAAGAACTTGTGGTGTCGTTGTAGTTAATTATAGATTTTGATGTTCCAGAATTTGGTTGTTGTCTCAGTAGCAATTAATTCATTTGCACATTGATCTTTTTTAGAAGATATGTCATAATTAACATGTTTCTTTAGTTTTTCAAAATAAGCATTGGTGATTTTCTATGTTGCTGTAAACCCATTTCCCCTACAATTGTAACTGATCTAGTTTTAAATATTATAGGATGAACGGAAGTGTTCTTACTTGGAGTGGGTTGATCAAGAGTGGCCACAGTCTTTGAAGATGTGCCTAGCGAAGCTCTGGAGCTTGTATGAGGAACAGAGCAGACGTAGGCTTAGAGAAACTGTTGTCAACATTGAAGAATATTGGAAGATGTGGGATAAAAAGTTAAAGGTGGAGAATGAGCTCAGATTTTTAAATCATACTTTCCCAGTTGGTGTTGGCGAAGGAGGAGGCACTTTCCCAGTTGGCCCGTGCAAAACAGGTTCTTACTGAACTAAAAGCAGAGGTGGATAAGGTGAGCCTGGATGATCTCGATTAGGGAAATGAATATATTGTTCTTATGAAGTTGAACTAGCTATATGTTGTACTGTGCTGTTTTCATGTAGCTACCATACTGTGATGTTATAATATATTTATGTGCCTAATATGAAATTGGCAAACAGCTGTTTGATATGAAATGTGAATTTGCGTAATACTGGAATTATTAATTGTAAACTAATAAACCGGCTAAATGTGTCATGGACCTTTGCAAACGGTTCTAACAGTAAAAGCATTTGCGATGGATAGCCCAATGCCACATAGTGTACTTCATCAAATCGTGTGTGATATAGTTGATAAAAGCAAACAATTAACCAAGGCAGACCGTGCGTGATAGTTACACCTTTCACACACGAGCCTACACATAAAACTGTGTGGGATGTACGTATGAACGGAAATGTTTTCCCTGGATTGACTGTGTGGGATGTACATAAGAATGTAAACGTATTCCTTGGATTGACTGTGTGTGATATACATATGAACGGAAATGTTTTTCTGGGATTCACCGTGTGGGATGTACATACCTACGGAAATGTTTTTCTCGGATTACCGTGTGGGATGTACATACCTATGGAAATGATTGGGTTTCGATGCCTTGCCCGATCGCACACGGCCCCAGCCTGTGTCCCAAGAGGGCCTATCCCCGATGATTTATGGGTCGTGTGGGAAGGACCCCCCTATCGCCAACACTCACTTGGCGACGGTTCCAAATGTTGTCACGGAAAGGGGTTAAATACCGTTTCTATAGCACCGACCACTAGTGCAGAACCGGGCTATAGCACCGGTTCGTAAGGCCATTTAGTGTCGGTTCGGTAACCGGCACTAAAGTGTGGGGACTAAAGGTCCCCCACTTTAGTACCAGTTCCGCATGAACCGGTGCTAAAGGGCAACCACGTGGCACGAGCCAGCTCCGGGGGCAGGGAGCCCTTTAGTACCGGTTGGTGACACCAACCGGTATTAAAAGGTTGGGGGGGTTTTGGGTTTATGATTTCTTTTTCATTTAATTTTGTGTTTTCCATTTAATTCTTTTTTGTTTGCTGGTATTTTATGATACTCCATATTGTACACGTTATGCATATATACAAATAGAATTTCTAGTAGAACCGATCATATATATCATCGAATGTCTCACAACCACCATTAATTCACACATACACACATGTATATATATATATATATATATATATATATATACAATTAGCTAGCTATATACAATTTCTCCTAATTGGTGCCTTCAGAGCCAGTGGCATTAGCCTAATTGGTGCCTTCGGAGCACGATGACAATTGGAAGTGGTTCATGGGGGCGGTAGCGGGTAATAGTATTCTCCGTTCGTATCTATGACATGGTCAAGCAAAAATCCTGCTATTTCCTCCTGAATTGCTTGTATGCGCTCTGTTGGTAGGAGCTTCTCCCGCACCTCTCTGAACTGTTAAGAAGGAGATCAATATGCACGTGTATTAGTTGTGTGACTAGATATCGATAATGGTGTAAAAATTGTGAATAGTGTTCTGACAAACATACCCAGTCCTGTCTTTGAGATCTGCTCCTTTCGGACGCCATCATACGAATGTTCTCGCAAACGTAGTATCCACACAGATCATTCCCCGGCGCCTGCTTCAGGGCCTTTACGAGAATGGAATTTGATCAGATAATAATTAATCAAGCATGATAATTAAAGAGATGGCAGCTAGCTAGCTAGTACTACTTAATTACTTACCTTGGGTCGATACCATTTCAGCTTTTGTTTCCATTGGCCTGGAGTGACGTTGATGAACTTTGCCAAGCCCTGCCCGCCGACAAAGAAAATGAATAAAGGGGTTATTAAATAGTTGTTATCAGCAAATGATGAACTAATTAAATAGGCCGAGATATAGTTAATAATGATTGAAATTACCAGTCGACTATCCCCTTCACGATGGTGTAGTCACTTTCTTTCTTAAGTAGTGAGTCCATTACTTCAACTGTTCCTTCATCAACTTTAATGATTAACAAGATCCAGTGAAAACTGCATGCACACATGTTTGCATGTCTTAATTAAGCGGGCATATATATGTAAGCAAAAACAGAATTTGTAGTACAAGACAGTGTGACTCACAGGAAGTTTTAAGGAAGTAGTATATCTTCATTGTCTTTGAGGCGCTGAAAGAACTCTAGCATGCTTTCCTCTACACTTTCTCAATAATATGTATCTAATTTCCATGTGCATTCATTAATTGTATTTGGGTCATTGAACCCAATGCCATAGCGTGCACCTTTTTTCATTTCATACATCTTCATCCTGCATAATACAACAGAAAAGAATATAGTGAGGATAGTTACAGGTAATGATTGATCAAAATGATCACTACAGCTAGCTTGAGACTTAAATTACAAAAACAAATCACTTACAGACAATAGCAACTGACGATAGATTTGTCGAGTGCATCTTGATTGTATAACTGAAATAGTTCTGAATACTCAACGGACACAGCTTTCTCATGGAAGTAATGATCCTTATTGACATTCACCATGAGGGACTCTCGATTGGAAATCTTGGTAATGTTCATGTACCATTGATGCAATTCATACATTCTCGTTGGGAGCTTCTTGACCTTGTCTGGCTCGACCAAAGGTTGGCCCCGGACATATTTCCGTTTTATTTCCTCCTCTCTAAGCGGAGACATGGGCTCGATATCGAGGAGTTGTCCAACAGTGATCTTGAGCATTTCAGCCTGCTCAATATGCTGCTCGGTTATTACCACATCGCCCAGCTGGGGAACGTTAACGGTTTGCCCACAATAATATTGGGCGCGCGTACTCTCATGTGTTGTTGGCACAACAAGCGGGGGGATTGATTGTGCCGCCTGTTCTCCCAGCTGGGGAACGGTTTTACCACATTTTTTGCCAGATGATTTGCTCGAGCTCGAGCTCGCCTCATTCTATAGACATGCTTGATTTAACTTCCTAAGGTGGCGCTCATAGTCTGTGTCAACAGGCTTGGGAGCTAGTGCTCTATCCATATGAATGAAGTGGTCAACCTTTTCCTCAGGCACTTTCTCCATTGGCGGCGGTGGCGGTTTCGGTGCAAAATGGGCTTCCACATGGGCCTTCACTATGGCTGCGTTTTCCTCCTCGGACTTGTCGTAAGGCCTCTGCGGAAGAGGTGTGAGGCTTGGACCATATTGAAATTGCTTGCCTCTGCCTGTACCTCCCATACTACCTCGACTTGTACTGCTATGCACCATAGGTGCAGCGGCTCTCTTCCGTGATTGCTGAGGCGGTGGAGACGGCTGACATGGCTGAGTTGGAGGAGGAGGAGTGGCCTGAAGCTATGCCGTACTTGGAGGAGGAGTGGCCTGAAGTTGTGCCGGACTTGGAGGAGGAGTGGTCTGACGCTATGTCGGACTTGGAGGAGGAGTGGCCTGACGCTTTGCTGCACTTGGAGGAGGAGGAGTGGTCTGACGCGTTGGTGGACTTGGAGGAGCGGGAGTCTGCTGACTTGGTGGCGGACTTCAATGAGGAGTCGGCTGACGCGGTGTCGGTGGCCTTCGAAATATGATGCAATCCTTTCTCCATAGGATGATACGATGTTTGGCCTCTCCCTGTGTGTGCACCTCGTCACCTCCAGGAATGTCAAGCTCTAGCCCCAAATATTGGTCCACCACCTCATCAACCAAGACACGAGCATAACCCGCTGGAATCGGGTTGCAATGGAAGGTTGCCCCAAATATTGGTCCGCCACCTTCATGGATATGTTTTTCATTTTGAAGTGTAGCTCGCAGTTAGTGTTCTCCATGATGTCATCCACGGGGTATCTATCCAGCATTGCATCGCCCGGTGCAGAACCCACGCTGCTTCTCAGCATGGATGGGACGGTGCTATCCAATGTTGGATCATCCGCTAGCTGCTGCCGCTGCTGAGACCCCATTTGCTGGCTAAGTGAGTCGATCTGCTCCCGCTGCCGCTGGAATTTGACTGCCAAGTCTGCGTGCGCTGATTCTAGGCCTTGAAGGCGTTCATAGTCCTACTTCCTCTGCTCCTCCTCCATCTTCCTCTTCTTATCCTCCGCAATCTTCCTTCTTGCATGGCTTCTATAGTCGGCGTTCCAGTCCAAAAACCCCTCATACCACGGAATAACGCACTTGCCTTGTGTTCTTCCCGGGTGTTCAGGATTTCCCAGGGAACGCGTAAGCTCGTCGTTCTCTCTATTGGGCTCGGACACCCCCGATCGAGCCTCTTATATTGCAACAAGTATCTTATCTTCGGCTCCGTTCAGACATGCCTTCTTGGAAACTAGGCCTGTCTTCGGGTCCAACGCCCCCTCCATGGGCATAGAACCAAGTCCTGCACCTGGGGGGCCAGCTCAATGTAACTGGAGTGACACCTGCATCCTCCATCTCTTTCTCAGACTTATCCCACTTAGGCATTGCCACCGCGTATCCACCTAGCCCCAGCTTATGGAACTTATCCTTTTTTGCGGCATTGGCCTTGTTTATTCTTGACCGTTCCTTAGATAATTATGATTCCTTGAATTTCACGAAATCGTCCCAATGAGCACTTTGCTTCTCTAGTGTTCCCTTGAATACTGGAGTCTTCCTTCCTCCCTTGACGTACTTGTCCCATACACGTTTCTTGTGGTTGTTGAATGCAACTGCCATCTTCCTAAGAGCAGCGTCCTTGACTTTCTCCACATCTATATTTGTGAAATGATCTGGTAGGGTGAAATGTTCCATGAGAGTTTCCCAAAGCAGAACTTTTTGTCTGTCATCGACAAAAGTAAGATCTGGACGTGGCTTTGCTGGCTCTCTCCATTCTTGAAGGGAGATCGGGAGTTGGTCCTTCACAAGAACTCCGCACTAACGAATGAACTTGTCCGCAATCTTCTTAGGCGCTAATGGTTCACCATTAGGTTTGATGGCCTCGATATTGTACTTTACGCCCTCCTTCAACCTTTTGTTTGGGCCTCGTACTGTCCTGCTGCCTGAAGATTTGCTCGATCCAGATGGCTGAAAGAAGAAAGATTGATTCGTTAATATATCTTCAAGTCATTTAAAAAATGTGATGATCACCAGATGCCTGCTTATATAAATATACCTCGCCGGTCTTTGTTGTTTCAACATCAACATTTTCTTCGTCATGTTCATAATCATAGTTCATGACTTCATCAATTCGGTCATCGCGATCGAATATCATATGACCCTCCCCGTTGTTGTTTAGATATTCCGAGCCGTCATAATCTTCTTCATTCTGATCATCATCTGGCCCGCGAGGATGGCGTATGATATTGAACAGGGCCTCTTCTCCCTCTCTGCCGGTATTGTCTGCCATAACTTTTATTTAACTAATCCAAAAGAAATATAAAACAATTTAGTATTCAAATTACAATGCATGGATGCAATCAATTAATAAGGAAAAACTGAATCAATCATAGTACATAATAAGCATCATCGAATATAATCTTGAATGCATCGTCTCGAATAATAGATATAATCTCGAATACATCGTCTCGAATAATATATATAATCTCGAATAAATCATCTCGAATATTATATATCGAATACATCACTAGCTAGCTAGCTAGCTAATAAAGATCGAATACTACAGAGTAATCTAGGCCACCCGCAGTTCCTGAGGCGCGGGCGATGGACAACCAAAGTGAAGGAACCATCACTGGATCCTAGCTCGGGTGATCTCCCCAAAGAACCTGCCAGGTATTGGAGAACCTGACGTCCATAGCAGCCATGTAGCGATGGACGCGCTCGTACTCCTCCTTGACACGGCGACGTACCACCTCCGGCGGGGCCGGCTCCCTCCGCACCGAAAGTGGCCCACGCGAACGCCACCAAAGGACATTAGGGTCGACGACGGGACCCGGGGCCGGGTTCTTCAACAAGCGCCGCGCCCCTGAAGGTAGCACCTCCCAGTGCTAGCCCGACGGAGCCCTGCCTCGGACATGGGTCCTCTGAAGTAGGACGTCGTCGTGAACGGGTCAACGGTGAGGATGCGGGCCGGGCATTGTCGACAACAAATACTATATGCCGCAAAAGTAAGGTAACATTTTTTAAATGATGGTTTGTGATTTCATATATGCAAATTCTAAATTTTATAACTAAAAATATAATAAACTATAAAACATTGACCATATCTAAAACTAACATTTCTAACATTTCTATAACAAATTTTTTCTTTAACATTTCTATAACATTAATACAGAAAAACTAACATTTCTATATATAACTAACATTTCTAACATTAATACAGAAAACTAATAACTAAAAACTAACATTTCTATATATAACTAATAACTAAAAACTAACATTTCTAACATTAATACAGAAAACTAAAAACTAACATTTCTATATATATAACTAATAACTAATAACTAAAAACAGAAAAACTAAAAACTAAAAACAGATCAAAAATTATGTATGTGTGTGTATGTGTGTGTATGTGTTGTGTGTGTGCAGGGCGACGGTGCGGGGACGGGCGGGGACGCCTGCGACGGCGAGCCAAGGCGATCGACGGCGCCGGCGGCGCGCGCGGCGGCTTCGATTGGAGGGAGGAGAGGAGGGATAGAGACTCACAGCGCGGACGACGTCGAGGCGACGGCGACGGCGACGTGGGCCGGTGCGGGCATGGGGACGCGGTCCGGTGCAGGGACGGGGACAGGCCGGTGACGCGGACGGCGCGACGGGGGCGGCGTGGAGTCAACGGGGACGGCGCCACGGCGGCGGCGATGGCGCGGGACGGGGCGGCGGCGATGAAGCAGAGAGGAAGTGGGAGATGAAACTGCAAAATTTTGAAGTGTTTTCTTATATAGGATGGACTTTTAGTACCGGTTGGAGCCACTAACCGGTACTAAAGATCTGTTTTGGCCAGGCCAAGCGGTGGGAAGGGCAGGCCTTTAGTACCGGGTGGTGGCTCCAAACGGTACTAAAGACCCCCCTTTAGTACTGGTTGGTGCCACGACCCGGTACTAATTGGGGGTGCGCTGGCAGGCGAGGGGCGCAGATGTTTAGTCCCACCTCACTAGTCGAGGAGCGCCAGGACCAGTTTATAAGCCCCGGCGCGGGCACTGCACTGAGCTCCTCTCAAATGCAGGCCTTCTGGGCCTACCTCTGCTACTCTGCCATGTGGGGCCTATTGGGCTTGCGGGCCTGCATCCTGGCCCAACAACAGGTTGGGTTTCTAGTCGTATGCAGGCCGCTGTGGCCCAGTAGGCGAGCTTTTTTTTCTTTTTTTTCTTTCCTGCATTATTAATTTTGTTTTATTTATTTTTAGTTGTTTTTTGTTGTATTTAGAGTTTCTTTGTGAATACATTTTTCAGTGATTCTTTTTTATTATGTTTAATATTAGTGTGTTTTATCATTATATTCAATTTGGTAATGCTTAGGTTATTTAAAAAATGAAATGCCTTTGTAACAGATGAGTTTTCGCCTGAAACCCTGATAGTTCGAAAGAGATTGTCCATTTTGTACACGAAGTGCATCCAGTTTTTGCCGTAACCCTCTCTACTTTTTTGCACATGCTATGTGGGTGAAATTATGATAGCATGCCAACTTTCAACCTTTTCGGAGTTCATTTGAAGTGTTTTTCAATTTAGCTGAAGAATTCAGTAAATGCATGAAAGAATTTGTTCGCACATAAAATTTCTTCGCGTTTCAAATGCCAAAACACATAACTACCCTAACTATTACAGAGATTCCCTCCTGGGTGTGAAACACAGAAGAAAGTCATGATAGTGAAGCCGATCACATCCCAGATCTTTGGATGTGAAACTTTTTCTTCGCGTGTGTCCCTTTGCGCCGTAACCATGGAAAATCTTCATTATTTAACGGGATGCTCGGGTCAATATTCACTGTGAATGGAGCAATTTCATCAAACTTTTCATAATCTCCTGACATGTCTGTCTTGTCATCCACTCCCACGATGTTTCTCTTCCTAGAAAGAACTATGTGCCGCTTTGGCTCATCGTATGATGCATTCGCTTCCTTATATTTTCTTTTTCTCGGCTTGGTAGACATGTCCTTCACATACAAAACCTGTGCCACATCATTGGCTAGGATGAATGGTTCGTCTGCATACGCAAGATTGTTGAGATCCACTGTTATCATTTCGTACTGCGGGTCTTCCGTTACCCCGCCTCGTGTCATATTGACCCATTTGCACCGAAACAAAGGGACCTTCAAACCACGTCCATAGTCAAGTTCCCATATGTCCTGTATATAGCCATAATATGTTTCCTTTCCCGTCTTGGTTGCTGCATCAAAGCGGACACCACTGTTTTGGTTGGTGCTCTTCTTATCTTGGGCGATCGTGTAAAATGTATTACCATTTATCTCGTACACTTTGGAAGTCATTATATTCCAAGATGGTAACTGGGACAGCGAGTACATGTCATCTTCAATAGAGGCGTCATGCATGGTACGTGTCTGCAAGCAGCCAGCGAAACTCCTGGTTTGTTCACGTGTAATCCAGTCATCAGACCGCTCTGGGTGTTTGGAGCGTAGAAAATTCTTGTGTTCGTCCATATACGGAGCCACCAAGGCGGAATTCTGTAGAACTGTGTAGTGTGCTTCAGTGAGAGAATGTCCGTCCATACATATTATTTGATCCCCTCCTAGCGTGCCTTTTCCATCCAGTCTACCCTTATGCCGCGATTCGGGAACACCAATCGGCTTAAGGTCAAGAATAAAGTCAATACAAAACTCAATGACCTCCTCATTTTCATGGCCCTTGGAGATGCTTCCTTCTGGCCTAGCATGGTTATGAACATATTTCTTTAAGACTCCCATGAACTCTCAAAGGGGAACATATTGTGTAGAAATACAGGACCCAAAATGTTAATCTCTTTGCATAGGTGAACTAGGATGTGCGTCATGATGTTGAAGAAGGATGGTGGGAACACCAACTCGAAACTGACAAGACATTGCACCAAATCATTCTCTAACCTTGGTATGATTTTTGGATCGATTACCTTCTGAGAGATTGCATTGAGGAATGCACATAGCTTCACAATGGTAATCGAATGTTTTCAGGTAGAAGCCCCCTCAATGCAACTGGAAGCAGTTGCGTCATAATCACGTGGCAGTCATGAGACTTTAGGTTCTGGAACTTTTTATCTGCCATGTTTATTATTCCCTTTATATTCGACGAGAAGCCAGACGGTACCTTAATACTGAGCAAGCATTCAAAAAAGATTTCCTTCTCTTCTTTGGTAAGAGCGTAGCTGGCATGACCCTGATGTATGCCGTATTTTCCGTGCATACGTTGCTGGTTCTCTCGTGCCTCAGGTGTATCTTTTGTCTTCCCATACACGCCCAAGAAGCCAAGCAGGGTCACACAAAGATTCTTCGTCACGTGCATCATGTCGATTGCGGAGTGGACCTCTAGGTCTTTCCAATAGGGCAGGTCCTAAAATATAGATTTCTTCTTCCACATGGGTGCGCGCCCGTCAGCGTCATTCGGAACAGGTTGTCCGCCAGGACCCTTTCCAAAGACTACCTTCAAATCCTTGACCATATCATGTACATCGGCACCAGTACGGTGGCGAGGCTTCATCCGGTGATCCGCCTCACCTTTGAAATGCTTGCCTTTCTTTCTTACGGCATGCCTGCTCGAAAGAAATTGACGATGTCCCACGTACACATTCTTCTTACAATTAGCCAAATATATACTGTCAGTATCGTCCAAACAGTGCGTGCATGCGCGGTATCCCTTGTTTGTCTATCCTAAAAGGTTACTGAGAGCAGGCCAATCATTGATGGTCACGAACAGCAACGCCTTTAGGTCAAATTCTTCCCCCATGTGCTCATCCCACGCACGCACACCTGTTCCATTCCACAGCTGTAAGAGTTCTTCAACTAATGGCCTTAGGTACACATCAATATCGTTGCCTGGTTGCTTAGGGCCTTGGATGAGCACTGGCATCATAATGAACTTCTGCTTCATGCACAACCAAGGAGGAAGGTTATACAAACATAGAGTCACATGCCAGGTGCTATGGTTGCTGCTCTGCTCCCCAAAAGGATTAATGCCATCTGCGCTTAGACCAAACCATGCGTTCCTTGCGTCATCTGCAAACTCCTTCCTATACTTTCTCTCGATTTTTATCCACTGCGACCCGTCAACGGGTACTCTCAACTTTCCGTCTTTCTTACGGTCTTCTCTGTGCCATCGCATCGCCTTGGCATGCTCTTTGTTTTGGAACAAACGTTTCAATCATGGTATTATAGGAGCATACCACATCACCTTGGCAGGAATCTTCTTCCTGGGCCGCTCGCCCTCGACATCACCAGGGTCATCGCGGTTGATCTTATAGCGTAATGCACCGCATACCGGGCAAGCGTTCAAATCCTCGTACTCACCGCGGTAGAGGATGCAATCATTAGGGCATGCATTTATCTTCTACACCTCAAACCCTAGAGGGCAGTCAGCCTTCTTTGCTTCGTACGTAATCTCGGGCAATTCGTTGTCCTTTGGAAGCATATTCTTTATCATTACCAGCAACTTTCCAAATCCCTTGTTAGATACACCATTCTCTACCTTCCACTGCAGCAATTCCAGTGTGGTGCCCAACTTTTTCTTGTCACCTACGTAATTCGGGTACAACAATTTTTTGTGATCCTCCAACATGCGCTGCAACTTCTTCTTCTCCAAATCACTTGCGCAGTTTCTCTTTGCATCGGCAATGGCCCGATCTCGATCATCAACGGGCTCATCTGATGCCTCTTCTTCAGCTTCTTCCTGCATTGCCGGCTCAGCTTCTTCCCGCATTACTGGCTCAGCTTCTTCCCCCATTGTTGTATTATCGTATTCAGGGAACCCATGGCCAGGATAGCTATCATCGTCCTCTTCTTCTTCATTGTCTTCCATCATAACCCCTCTTTCTCTGTGCTTGGTCCAAACATTATAGTGGGGCACGAAACCGGACTTAAACAGGTGGACGTGAATGGTTCTTGACTTAGAGTAATTTAGATCATTCTTACAGCGAGCACATGGACAAGGCATAAAACCATCCGCCCGCTTGTTTGCCTCAGCCGCAAGCAAAAAAGTTTGCACGCCATTAATGAACTCGGGAGAGCATCGGTCATCGTACATCCATTGTCAGCTCATCTTCATTACACAACACCGAAAAAGACCAAATTAATACAAGTTCATACATAAAGTTCATACAACACTTAAATGCAACAAACAAATAACTCTCTAGCTAAAGAATTTAAATGCAACAATAAATGCGATCAAGATCGCAACTAAGGTAACAATTGATCCAACAGCATAATGATACCAAGCCTCACTATGAATGGCATAATTGCTAATCTTTCTAATCTTCAAGCGCATTTTCTCCATCTTAATGTTGTGATCATCGACGACATCGGCAACATGCAACTCCAATTCCATCCTCTCCCCCTCAATTCTTTTCAATTTTTCCTTCAAATCCCCGTTTTCTCTTTCAACTAAATTTAACCTCTCGACAATAGGGTCGGTTGGAATTTCCGGTTCAACTACCTCCTACATACAAATATCTATGTCAACTTGATGGGCATAATTTGTCATAAACACGAAATGCAACAAATAGTTTTAAAAGGGAATATACCACATCCGAATCATAACCCGGACGAGGGCCGACGGGGACGGATATCAAAACCATGGCACTATGTATAACAAACAACGTATGGGTAAGATAATTATACGAGTAACTATATATCCAAATCACACAAACATCAAATTTTTATATAAAACATTCATGAACAAGAGGCTCACCACAAGGTGGTGCCGGCAACGAGACGTTGCGGGCGATCGACGATGGTTACGATGGAGATTTAGAAGGCACTAAGTAAACCACACCTACATATGCAAACTAAGTGTTATTTTTTACCTTAAATTGCATATAAATCAAATACTAGCATATATATATATAATTCCTCCCAAATTACTAAACTCACAAATCAATCACTATATAAAGCATTGCAAGAGCTAATCTAGCAATGAGAGATGAAAGGACAAAGTTGCTAACCTTTGTGATCATTTGAATGGATGGGGGCCTTCAAATCTTGACAAATTTTGGGCAAAATGTGTGATGAGCTTGAGAGGAAGAGGGAAAGAACAGAGAGGAGAGGGGAAAGGGGAAGAACAGAGCGAGCACGGGTGGACGAAGGGTTTATGTAGGGCGACCTTTAGTACCGGTTCGTGATACGAACCGGTACTAAAGGTGCTGGAGGGGCCCCAGACTGACAATATCCTGCCACCACTCACTTTAGTACCGGTTTGTGGCATGAACCAGTGCTAAAGGTTCACCACAAACCGGTACTAATTAGAGCGGCCGGCTAGCCGTTGGAACCGGCACTAATGCACACATTAGTGCTGGCTCAAAATCAAACCGGCACTAATGTGCTTCACATTTGACCCATTTTCTACTAGTGGACGCGCACCAGTGATTGTATATAACACTCCTTGAGGGTAATAACAAGCATAGAATGCAGATAATAATCTTGGCCAACTACTAAGGGTACTTATGGGCTAATGTGATAGCCATTTAGCAGCTCATCTTTCAAGTGAAGCTTTTATCTCCTCATTAGTTAAATCCAGCAAGTTCCACACGTAGTGTTCAAGCTTTCAATATGTTTATAAGTACATTTAGTTGCATCACCTCGGAATGTATTCTCTTTCACCATATTAACCGAGAGTTTATCTCAAAATACTTTACCAGATAAGTCAGGACCAACAGATATGAAGTTCTCTCCTCGAACTGGTCCTGGTACTAATTCCACACCTACCTGACAAATTTGTTCTTGAAGGACCATGGTTGCTTGCAATCTGCAAAAACTGTTAGAACACAAAATAATCCAAAACTCAATACAAAGCCAAAAGGCGCTCAACTCCCAAGATAATATTTTGAAGAAATAGATGAACTCTCATACTTCACTTATATCTTTTTGAGTACACAAGATAAGAACTTGGTCCCAAAGTGATGAATATTCAAGAAGAATATAATAAAAACTTTGATATAGATCATTGGATATGATAGTTTGATTCCTTGCAGTAGTTTTGCGATATGGAGATGATAATATGTGAGTTATGCTAGTGAATAATTTTTCTTTAGTAAAATTATTGGTGTTAAGGTTTGTGATTCCCTATGCATGCACGTAAAGTCAATAGTTATGCAGTGAAGTTACATCCTACTTATCATGCATTATTCAGTGTTAGTTATGTTCAAAGAGTGTTTATGACTGTTTTTGTTTGTTGGCTGGTTGCTTCTCAATCTATTTGCTAGCCTCCATTTGTACTAAGCGGAAATACTTCTTGTGCATCCAATTCCTTAAAATCAAAGTTGTGCCAAATGAGTCCACCATACCTACTTATAGGCAGTATTTACGTGTCATTCCAAGTAAATTTGCATGTACCGACTCTAATCATTCAAAAAAATATGTTTTGTGTGTTGTACTGCTCATGAAGAGGTAGGGGATGGCCAATATTTTCCATGCTAGGCATGATATTCTCACGATGAATGTTTATTCACTTGTCATTGCACGAGAAGGTGGCAAGGTAATAGGGATGCCTAGTCCCGAAATGAAAAAAAATATTAATAATTAATTCCTTGGAAAGTGTTGGTATGGAAGGCACCTGTGAATACGACTAGCCATGGATTATGAAAAGATGGTGGAAAGGAAATAAACTTTATTTTCTGTTTGGGAATCGCCTATAATGTGTTTAGCATTGAAGATATTGGGAAATCTCGGTCATTTTCGTTGACAGGAAAAGCATGCCCACTACTGCAGGATGCTACTAACGTGACATTACGATCAGAGACCCTTTGAGAAAACTGTGTGCGATGCAATAATCACAAATGGTAGTGTCAAAACCCATCAAAATGTTTGCAATGACGGATGCATTAAACACGCTTCAGATTTTAGTTGCGTGTGTGATGCAGGGCACACGGTTCAGTTCAATTAACTGTTTGCGATGAGGAGGAACAAAAGAAATGGGCAACTAGATGAAGGTCTGTGCTTTATACAACATACTGTTCGCTCGGATGAACCATTTGTGATTAGGCAACACAAAAGAAACGGTAAGCCAGATCAAAGTGTGTGCGATATATGACATACAGTTCACTCGGATGAACTGTTTGCGTTGAGCCAAGAGAACAGAAATGGTTCAACTAAACAAGATGTGTGTGATAAGCCGTAAACAGGTCTATAATCGGAAATGTGTGGGAAGACCGATAACAACACAGACGATTCCAGTTAACAAGTCGTGTGTGTTTTCAGCAAACGATTGCTGGTATACAATTGTCAGTGATTGATGAAATCATCACCGCGGGTTCCATTGTATCAATATCCCACGGTTAGACATAAGATAACATAGATTAAACATACTCAGACATAGATAATAAGCGTACATGTACAAAAGCATAGTTCAACCATAAGTACATAGTTCAACCATCATTAAGAATACTCAAGCGTACATAGTTCGGTCCCACATCTCATCTCACATGCCGGCACGATCCTGAAGCTTCTCCAGGTACTCGGCATACGCATCGTGCGCCACCCTGCGAGAATACTTCTGCTTGAAGGAGCCAACGGCCCGTCCTCTTGCATGCGCCAAAACGCTTAGATACGCGTCATGAAGCTTGTGGTTGCAAAATGGGCATCGATAGCCGTCGTTCCAGGTCCTAATACGCCTGTTATGCATTCCCGCATAAAGCTCCCGCACCTATACAAATAGTAAAACAAATTTGTCATTAAATCAATATTTACATGTCGTGAAGTAGCATTAGGAATTTATGGCTATTTATTTATACATATCCAGAGATTATGATTTGATTTTTGAGCACAGTCGTCTATGTACATACCAATCTTGAAGAAAATAATGGCACAAACATATATGTAGGTCATTCAAAAGAAATTGTCAAGTCCTGGCTAGGAATTATTAGCACGAACACTAACCCTAGTCGGATTACTAGCAGAAATCATTTGCACAGATGAAATAACTAATCACTTATCACTTGTACCATTCAAACAATCAATACACTACACGGATCTAACGAAACTTACTCAGATTTCATGGATTGGGAGAACATAACCATAGGATTTCTATTCCAAAAAGGGGGAGGCAGGAGTAACCAGAAAAACCCTAGGATCTATTTGACACATAAATGGGCATAGATGACTAACCAGTTGTCCGTCGTCGTCGGAGTCGTCGCTGGAGTGGTTGTCGGAGTCATCGCTGGGGTCGTCGCCCGAGTCGTCACCAGACTCGGTGTGGAACTACGCCTTCTGTTGTGGAAGCTCGACGCCGTCGACGACGTCAGGGTGCAGCGATAACTCGACGGCGGTGACGGCAACCTCTGTCCCCATCTCCACGCCATGCTCCGGTGCTTCAGCAGCCCCGACGTCGCCACTCCCTTCGATGGGGCACTTCGGCGGCATCCTCATACACGGACGACTTTGAGAACTGAGAGCGGCGTCGAGGATGCAAGCGGAGAGACAGGATTGTGTGTGTGGCAAGGATGGGGGTGCGGCCGCTCGGGCGCACCATTAATATGGAGTAGTAGGAGAGAGGCGGGCAGCGATCGCTGGCTGGCCTCCCGATGAGCCTGCGCACCGGACTGTTGGCATGCCTACCGTCGTTTCACACAGCAACTCGCATGCCTCCCGATGACACTGCGCAGCGAGCATGCCTCCGTTAATTCACACGCCTGCACGCACGCCTCCCGGTCTACCTACGCGGCGGACTACTCGCATGCGTCCCGTGGCGGCATGTATATTGTTTTTCTATTTGGATGATTAATGTTGCCGCTTTATTGCTTAACCGAAGCATAGCACGTATCCATTGTTGGTCTAACGCTCACGGTTCGAATAAATAACCCGTTTGGGATATCGATTCCCAATTATTAATAATCTCCCATTTGTAATTAGATAAAGATTACATCAAAACTGGTCTCAAATTTGACAAAAAAGTACAATGCCACTTTGTATTTGTGTCCATATGACAACATGATAAGTTTCATGAACTTCAAATAAGTTTTGGATGTACTAGAATTTAAAAATCAAGATTCTCAATGTTTGAAATTTCTTGCATGGGGAGTAAACATGCACCCAGTGAGACACATGTGTTTTTGTAATCCATTTAGGTGCACTGTCATGTGTGCACGCAGCTCAAATCTGATTTTGGCACATTATACCCGTAGAAAATCAATTAATTAATGCACTAAAATGTCTTAATGATCTCTGTTTTTTCGAAATTAAAACATCCCTCCTTTGGGAACATATGTTCACCGCAGGATAATTTAACATGCATTGTAGTTGCGATGGATTCGCGGTGTGTGTGTCGGTGTGTGCGTCTGGGGGGTGGCGGGTGGCTTGCAGTACACTACGATTTGTGAGCCAGCGTGTGGTTGGCCGTTTTGTTAGGCAGGTGCCATATCAAAGTCGTGAATTCGTTATTCAAAACATTACACAACCCTTTCATACATACATGTTTTGGCCACATGTAGTCGATGGTTGTCCTACAGGACACTCGGTACTCACGTGTGATGCTTTCTGTGGGCCCGCGAGGTCGTCATCCATCACTTTGACGAACAGCCGGCAGTGAGCTTAATTTGACCGGCAAGGTAGAATCCTTTTTGTTTGTGTTATGGTGGTATATAGTATGCGTCGAAGAGGTGGGAGGGGACTAGTATTGATAACCCACAAGTATAGGGGATCACAACAGTTTTCGAGTGTAGAATATTCAACCCAAATTTATAGATTTGGCACAAGGGAGCGAAAGAATATTTTTAAGTATTAGCAACTGAATTGTCAATTCAGTAACACCTGGAGATTAATTATCTGCAACAAAGTGATCAGTAGCACGGGATATGATAGATTTGATAGTAGTGGTAGCATCAACAGTAACAGTAACAGTGATAGCAGTAACTTTGTAGCAAGTGCAACAGTAACAATAGCAGTAGTAACTTAGCAAGAATAATATAATAGACATTCGTAGGCATTGGATCGGTAATTTTTTGGATGATATTCATCATGTGACAGTCATAACCTAGGGTGATACGGCACTAGCTCCAGTTCATAAATATAATGTAGGCATGTATTTCGTAAATAGTCATACGCGCTTATGGAAAGAACTTGCATGACATCTTTTGGCCTACCCTCCCGTGGCAGCGGGGTCCAATTGGAAACTAAGGGATATTAAGGCCTCCTTTTATTAGAGAACCGGGACAAAGCATTAACACACGATGAATACATGGACACCTCAAACTACGGTCATCACCGGGAGTGGTCCCGACTATTGCCACTCCGGGGTTGCCGGATCATAACATGTAGTAGCTGACTATAACTTGCAAGATCGGATCTAGAACATGGATATAATGGTGATAACATAAACGGTTCAGATCTAGAATCATGGCACCCGGGCCCAAAGTGACAAGCATTAAGCATGGCAAAGTCATAGCATTATCAATCTCAGAACATAGTGGATACTAGGGATCAATCCCTAACAAAACTATCTAGATTACATGATGATTCTCATCCAATTCCTCACCGACCAGCGAGCCTACGAAGGAATTACTCACGGTGGGGAGCATCATGGAATTGGCGATGACGAATATTGAAGATCACTACAAAAAAAGACACTTCTGTGATGATACGTGTTTGTCACAGTAGGTCACGTTTTCTATCATGCATGTACATCCATGAAAAATTTATGACAGAATCAAGATAGTCATACCTGTGCTGTCGTAGATGTGTTCCATGACATTACCAAAATTATCATCACAGAAGTGTCCACTTCCATGACGATAAATCGCGCGTCATAGAAGTGCTTTCGTCAAGGGTGACCGACACGTGGCATCCACCGTAACGGGACGCCGTTAAGCTATTGGGTCCGGTTTTGGATCCGATAACCCGTTAATAGCCTGGACCAATGGAAATTTTCCACGTGTAAAATTCTCATTGGCCTGAGGAAACACGTGTCGGCTCAACATTCGGACAGCTCATTGGACAGGAGGCGCCTATGATACGTCGACACATGGCACGACCCAATAGAGGCCCATTTAGGTGAAAAGGCCAGGCCTGTCAAAATAAGTGAGCCAGCCCATTGGCGGCCTACTTGAGTCAGGTCCATTTACAAGTATGGCCCATACAAGTTACACAGAATCAGCCCATCAAAGGCCCATTCTAGATTTGACAATTTCTAGCCCGTCGTCAGTTTAAGCTAGTTAACGGCCCGCTACGTTTTTGGGCCCAATTGTGGCCCGGGCTTCTTTCGGCCTGTTAGTAGCCCATCGTCAATTCCAGCCTGTTAACGGCCCGAAACGTCTTTTGGCCTTTTCTCGTCCCATTCTGTAGTTGGGCCAATTCTAGCCCGCTGTGACTTTAGGCCTGTCCTCGGCCCATTTGGTAAATGGGCCAACTCTTAGCGCATTTTGTCTCTCGGCCTGTTAAGGGCCCACACAACAGTTGGGCCTTTGACTTTAGGTCCATTAGGGGCCCACGTTCCGCAGGGCATCATTTCAGCCCAACGCGACTTTCAGCCTGTTAAAAGCCTAGTTTGCAAATTGGGCCTCCTCTGGCCCATAACACTTTCGGCCTCTAACTAGCCCGTAAAGTAAAAGGGCCAAGACAAATTTGACATTTATTTCGGCCTGCTAAAGGCCTGCCTGCCATTTCCATTTATATGGCCCTATCAAGCTTTAGGCCTGTTGATGGCCTGCTAAGAACCGTTGTTATGGTGGGCCCATTTGGGATCCACTTAATATTACTTTGACCAGCCCAATTGAGGCCTGCTTTGACTGCACATGTTTGTTCCTTTGTATGGCGTCTAGGAAATGTTTGGGCGTGTTGGCCCCCATTTCAACGATATAGCATATTCAAGAAATATCCAACTCTATACTATCGCCTCTAAAAACATACACTATACAATAAAAACATAGAAACATAGAATAATCCTACACTATAATATAAAGAAATTACGGCCGAATATACCCACTGGGCATTATAGTTCGGCACCAGTGATTATAGAGCGTACACAAACAACAAATTACATACACTGGACAAATAAAGCTCACACATCATGGACACGCATCAACAGAACTTACCATTTGAACTATAATCTCTTCAGAAAAAAGGATTGGCCGGATTCAGATAGCACAAATTTCAGTCTTTAAAATCTACAATTCCTTCGTGGTTACCTCACTGTCTTGTTTCATTTTTTTGACTCCTGCATCTAATACCTTCATGTCCAGTCTCAACTTGTTGATTGTATGTTGTGTACACGTTGTCTTGCCACCTCTAGTTGATGCTCGAGAACATTAGCACATTCCAATTCCAATCCATAATCATTCAGTAACGGCCATACCGCACTGCTCGCAGATCTTTGTGTTGATGTCACTTCATCCTGAAATGGTTCTGTAAGTATACATGACTAGGGCAAACATATAGTTGCAATAGTGAAGCGAGCAAGACAGACTATTTTGTACATGGCAAAATAGGACTAACAATAATGTTACACGTCATGAAGCATAAGCAGGTGATATTTTAAAAATTATAAAAAAGGTAGTTTGTGGAGCCTGCATACAGAAATCTCTCTTAGCTCACCAGATGACCATGATGTTGGGGCCCAATCCAAAATACATACATGTTACAAATTTAGACAGCACGTTGCGTATAAGTAAGCAAGTAGTTGACCATTCTGTAGCTCAATTAAAGTCTTAGGGAGCATAATGAACAGCAGAGGGATTCATACAAACCTACTACAGCAAGAAAAACTTTGCAATCATTAGCCAAGTATAAACTAGATTGTGAGCATCATGCAATAATAGTTGGTTAATAGACTTCAAAGCTTCAGGCACACTTCGCCAGAGTAATTAAATGGTAAGGCCTTTAATTATGTCAACTAATAGTTATACAAGTACCAAACATCAGGCATCATTGTTTGGGCATCTCATTAACTGAGGACAAATAAAGCAATTGAAAAGAGCAAATTAACTATGCCTGAAACAAACAAGGAATTGAACTGTTGAGTTGGATATAGTGACTTACCTTAACTAGTTGAACAGGCTCAGCGCAGCTCCTACTTCTCTTGCAAGGATCCTTCCTAACATCTTGTACATGGAAATCCTCAATCTTATCTTCATTGCACCCCCTCTGCAAGGTGACACAAACTAGTTACTCATCTCCTGGGAAGATAAATATGCATACTTTCCAGTCTGTGAACAACACAAAAGGATGAGATTATAACAAAACAATACCACATAATGAAACATGCCACATCTCTTACACTTGCACACAATGAAATGAGCATTTACTATGTTTGCACTATGTAAAAACTAGGCATACCTTTGAACTGGATCTCCAGGTACTCTTGGAGAGCCTACTTTAGTGTACAGCCAAACCTTTATGTCACCTATGAGTTAGACAAGGCCCCACTATAGCAGCACTTAGTGTTTAAATTGTTGACAAGCTCTATTAGAGTCTTAGGTCAAGAACAACAAGTAATAAAAGCAAACAGTCCTAGTATGACTGGCTGATGCAAACAACAATTGAACAGATGTGTGAGAAAATCTTACATATCAAGAAAAGAAGCAAAGAACGAGGCTTAAAGACCATCACTTGACTAACCAGATTTAAGGGGCATTTAAACATCATGTGCAATGTATGAACTAACGTAAACATTGCATATTCCAGATTCTACAATGGAATGCACATGTATTAGGTTATGCCATTTATGATGATGCCTAAATGTACACTATAGCAGGTAGGAGTGATTCGTCATTGCACGCACAATTAAATTGCAGGTTAAGGGCCAGTTCGATTCCGCCTTTTCAGGGCATACTGTAAAAATAAGCCATAAAAGATGTAAATAAGTCATTTTAGAGTTATGGGCTTGGGCTTAACTTATTTCGCTTTGGAGGCGGGTGTTTCGAGTAGAAGCTCACTAAAAATTAAAGGGAAGGGGAGTAGTGAAAATGACTCTGTCGGTGGGAGACAACACCTATGGGGTCTGATACGTCTCCAACGTATCTATAATTTTTTATTGTTCCATGCTATATTATATTCTGTTTTGGACATTATTGGGCTTTATTATACACTTTTATATTATTTTTGGGACTAACCTATTAACCGGAGGCCCAGCCCAGAATTGCTATTTTTTTGCCAATTTTAGGGTTTCGCAGAAAAAGAATATCAAACGGAGTCCAAACGGAACGAAACCTTCGGGAACGTGATTTTCGGAACGAACATGATCCAGAGGACTTGGACCCTACGTCAAGACATCAATCAGGAGGCCACGAGGTAGGGGCGCGCCTACCCCCACCCCCCAAGCGCGCCCTCCACCCTCGTGGGCCCCCTGTTGCTCCACCGACGTACTCCTTCCTCCTATATATACCTACGTACCCCCAAACTACCAGATACGGAGCCAAAACCCTAATTACACCGCCGTAACTTTCTGTATCCACGAGATCCCATCTTGGGGCCTGTTCCGGAGCTCCGCCGAAGGGGGCATCGATCACGGAGGACTTCTACATCAACACCATAGCCTCTCCGATAAAGTGTGAGTAGTTTACCTCAGACCTATGGGTCCATAGTTATTAGCTAGATGGCTTCTTCTCTCTTTTTGAATATCAATACAAAGTTCTCCCCCTCTCTCTTGTGGAGATCTATTCGATGTAATCTTCTTTTGCGGTGTGTTTGTTGAGACTGATGAATTGTGGGTTTATGATGAAGTTTATCTATGAACAATATTTGAATCTTCTCTGAATTCTTTTATGTATGATTGGTTATCTTTGCAAGTCTCTTCGAATTATCAGTTTGGTTTGGCCTACTAGATTGATCTGTCTTGCAATGGGAGAAGTGCTTAGCTTTGGGTTCACTCTTGCGGTGTCCTTTCCCAGTGATAGTAGGGTAAGCAAGGCACGTATTGTATTGTTGCCATCGAGGATAACAAGATGGGGTTTTCAACATATTGCATGAGTTTATCCCTCTACATCATGTCATTTTGCTTAAAGCGTTACTCTGTAATCTTGAACTTAATACTCTAGATGCATGCTGGATAGCGATCGATGTGTGGAGTAATAGTAGTAGATGCAGGCCGGAGTCGGTCTACTTGTCTTGGACATGATGCCTATATACATGGTCATACCTAGATATTCTCATAAGTATGCTCAATTTTGTCAATTGCTCAACAGTAATTTGTTTACCCACCATGAATACTTATGCTCTCGAGAGAAGCCACTAGTGAAACCTATGGCCCCCGGGTCTATCTTCCATCATATTAATCTTCCAACACTTAGTTATTTTTATTGCCTTTTATTTTACTTTGCATCTTTATCATAAAAATACCAAAATTATTATCTTATCATATCTATCAGATCTCACTCTCCTAAGTGACCGTGTAGGGATTGACAACCCCTTATCATGTTGGTTGCGAGGATTTATTTGTTTGTGTAGGTGCGAGTGACTCGTGCGTGGCCTCCTACTGGATTGATACCCTAGTTCTCAAAAACTGAGGGAAATACTTACGCTACTTTGCTGCATCACCCTTTCATCTTCAAGGGAAAACCAAGGCAAGTGCTCAAGATGTAGCAAGAAGGATTTCTGGCGCCGTTGCCGGGGAGGTCTACGCAAAAGTCAACATACCAAGTACCCATCACAAACCCTTATCTCCCGCATTACATTATTTGCCTCTCGTTTTCCTTTCCCCCACTTCACCCTTGTTGTTTTATTCGCCCTCTCTCTCCATCCTCCCTCTCTTTCTCCGTTTGCCTCTTTTTGCCCCTTGCACTTTCTTCCGTTATGTCTGAAATTGGGGAAATTATTGTCGATATGGACAGTAATAATATCATGAAAAATTCTGATGCTCCTGCTGAAGAACCCCCTATCTTACATACGAAAAAATTCCGTATTGGTAGTAGTAATATTATTGGAAAAGGAGTTATCCAAGATTTCTTTACTTGTGTCGGTGCTTTGCCTTCTATGGGTAGTTCTATCATTCATAGAACTAGTAGTCTTGCGGATGCTATTGCCATGCTTTTGGTTGAACTTGAAAGGCAATTTATGCACATGCACCCTTGCATACAAAGGATTTTCCTAGAATTTTCTAATATTGAGCATTCTTCTTTTAAGTGTGCCGCTACTATATTTTTGGCTCACGAGTTTAGATTCATAATAAAAGAGGCCAAAGAAATCTTTGCACATTATAGGGTGGACGTTTGCAGTCCTCCCATAGAGGCTATCCTTTTTGATCAAGAATAAATAATGCATTTTCAATCTCTAGACTATGTTGCTTTCAATGAAAATCTTAGAAAAAAGGGTTCCTACCAATGTTCTAGTTGATAGAATTTCTGAACTTAATGATGATTTGGCTATTTGAAATAATGAACTAGGATATTCTCTTGAGTATAGGCTCACAAAGTTCTATCAAAAGAATGCTTACAATGATGAATTGGTTGTGCAATACGAAGGGCCAAGAGAGGAACCTATACCTCCCAAAGTTGATCTTGGGAACTTTTGTCCCATTAAATTTAGCCCTTTTGATTACTTTTGCTTGCCTCAAAGAAAAATTGCTGCCGAACATAGAGAATATGAAATGAGTTTTAATGATCTATCTTACTATTATGACAATACCTAGATCTATCCTTGCTTTTATGCCTAGCTAGGGGCGTTAAACGATAGCGCTTATTGGGAGGCAACCCAATTTTATTTTTATTCCTTGATTTTTGCTCCTGTTTAGTAATAAATAATTTATCTAGCCTCTGATTTGGTTGTGTTTTTTGTGTTTAATTAGTGTTTGTGCCAAGTAGAACCGTTGGGAAGACTTGGGGAAAGCCTTTTTAATCTTGCTGTAAAAAACAGAAACTTTAGCGCTCACGAGAATTGCTGCCATTTTTATTTGGAAACTTATATTTAGTTAATTCTTTTTGAATATGATTAATAGATAAATTCCTCACGTCCAGAAATTTATTTTAGAATTTTTGGGGTTCTGTATCTTATGTTAGATACAGATTACTACAGACTGTTCTGTTTTTGACAGATTCTGTTTTTCGTGTGTTGTTTGCTTATTTTAATTAATCTATGGCTAGTAAAATAGTTTATAGACCATAGAGAAGTTGGAATACAGTAGGTTTAACACCAATATAAATAAAGAATGAGTTCATTACAGTACCTTGAAGTGTTGTTTTGTTTTCTTTCGCTAACAGAGCTCACGAGATTTTCTACTTTAAGTTTTGTGTTGTGAAGTTTTCAAGTTTTGGGTGAAAGATTTGAAGGATTATGGAAAGAGGAATGGCAAGAGCCTAAGCTTGGGGATTCCCATGGCACCCCCAAGATAATCTAAGGACACCTAAAAGCCAAAGCTTGGGGATGCCCCAGAAGGCATCCCCTCTTTCGTCTACTTCTATCGGTAACTTTACTTGGAGCTAAATTTTTATTTACCACATGATATGTGTTTTGCTTGGAGCGTCTTGTATGATTTGAGTCTTTGATTTTTGGTTTACCACAATCATCCTTGCTGCACACACCTTTTTGAGAGAGACACTCATGATTCAGAAATTGTTAGAATACTCTATGTGCTGCACTTATATCTTTTGAGTTATATAGTTTTGCTCTAGTACTTCACTTATATTTTTTAGAGCATGTTGGTAAATTTGTTTTATAGAAACCATTGTTATCTCATGCTTCACTTAGATTATTTTGAGAGTCCTACAAAACAGAATGGTAATTTGCTTTAATTATTTTAGGCATTCAAGATTAATAATAAAATTTTCTTATGAGTGTGTTGAATACTATGAGAAGTTTGAAACTTGATAATTGTTTTCAGATATGGTGATGGTGATATTAGAGTCGTGCTAGTTGAGTAGTTGTGAATTTGAGAAATGCTTGTGTTGAAGTTTGTGATTCCCGTAGCATGCACGTATGGTGAACCGTTATGTTAAGAAGTCGGAGCATGATGTATTTATTGATTGTCTTCCTTATGAGTGGCGGTCGGGGACGAGCGATGGTATTTTCCTACCAATCTATCCCCCTAGGAGCATGCGCGTAGTACTTTGCTTCGATGACTAATATATTTTTGCAATAAGTATGTGAGTTCTTTATGACTAATGTTGAGTCCATGGATTATACGCACTCTCACCCTTCCACCATTGCTAGTCTCTCAAAATACCGCGCACCTTTCGCCGGTATCATACACCCACCATATACCTTCCACAAAACAGCCACCATACCTACCTATCATGGCATTTCCATAGCCATTCCGAGATATATTGCCATGCAACTTTCCACCGTTCCGTTTACTATGACACGCTCCATCCTTGTCATATTGCTTTGCATGATCATGTAGTTGACATTTTAGTAGTGGCAAAGCCACCATTCATAATTCTTTCATATAAGTCACTCATGCATCATTGCTATCTCGGTACACCGCCGGAGGCATTCATATAGAGTCATACTTTGTTCTAGTATCAAGTTGTAATCATTGAGTTGTAAATAAATAGAAGTGTGATGATCATCATTCATAGAGTATTGTCCCAAAAAAAGAGAAAGGCCAAAAAAGGAAGGCCCCAAAAAAGGGGGGCAATATACTATCCTTTTTCCACACTTATGCTTCAAAGTAGCACCATGATCTTCATAATAGAGAGTCTCCTATGTTATCACTTTCATATACTAGTAGGAATTTTTCATTATAGAACTTGGCTTGTATATTCCAACGATGGGCTTCCTCAAAATGCCCTAGGTCTTCATGAGCAAGCAAGTTGGATGCACACCCACTTAGTTTCTTTTTGTTGAGCTTTCATATACTTATAGCTCTAAGTGCATCTGTTGCATGGCAATCCCTACTCACTCACATTGATATCTATTGATGGGCATCTCCATAGCCCGTTGATACGCCTAGTTGATGTGAGACTATCTTCTCCCTTTTTGTCTTCTCCACAACCGCCATTCTATTCCACCTATAGTGCTATGTCCATGGCTCACGCTCATGTATTGCGTGAAGATTGAAAAAGTTTGAGAACATTAAAGGTATGAAACAATTGCTTGGCTTGTCATCGGGGTTGTGCATGATTTGAATAATTTGTGTGGTGAAGATGGAGCATAGCCAGACAATATGATTTTGTAGGGATAACCTTCTTTGGCCATGTTATTTTGAAGAGACATAATTTCTTAGTTACTATGCTTGAAGTATTATTATTTCTATGTCAATATTAAACTTTTGTCTTGAATCTTTCGGATCTGAATATTCATACCACAATTAAAAGAATTACATTGAAATTATGCCAAGTAGCATTCCACATCAAAAGTTCTGTTTTAATCATTTACCTACTCGAGGACGAGCAGGAATCAAGCTTGGGGATGCTTGATACGTCTCCAACGTATCTATAAATTTTTATTGTTCCATGCTATATTATATTCTATTTTGGACATTATTGGGCTTTATTATACACTTTTATATTATTTTTGGGACTAGCCTATTAACCGGAGGCCTAGCCCAGAATTGTTGTTTTTTTTCCTATTTTAGGGTTTTGCAGAAAAAGAATATCAACGGAGTCCAAACGGAATGAAACCTTCGGGAACGTGATTTTCGGAACGAACATGATCCAGAGGACTTGGACTCTATGTCAAGACATCAACCAGGAGGCCACGAGGTAGGGGGCGTGCCTCCCCCCAGGCGCGCCCTCCACCCTCGTGGGCCCCCTATTGCTCCACCGACGTACTCCTTCCTCCTATATATACCTACGTACCCCCAAACTACCAGATACGAAGCCAAAACCCTAATTCCACCGCCGTAACTTTCTGTATCCATGAGATCCCATCTTGGGACCTGTTCCGGAGCTCCGTCGGAGGGGCATTGCTCACGGAGGGCTTCTACATCAACACCATAGCCTCTCCGATGAAGTGTGAGTAGTTTAACTCAGACCTATGAGTCCATAGTTATTAGCTAGATGGCTTCTTTTCTCGTTTTGGATCTCAATACAAAGTTCTCCCCCTCTCTTGTGGAGATCTATTTGATGTAATCTTCTTTTGCGGTGTGTTTGTTGAGACCGATGAATTGTGGGTTTATGATCAAGTTTATCTATGAACAATATTTGAATCTTCTTTGAATTCTTTTATGTATGATTGGTTATCTTTGCAAGTCTCTTCAAATTATCAGTTTGGTTTGGCCTACTAGATTGATCTTTCTTGCAATGGGAGAAGTGCTTAGCATTGGGCTCAATCTTGCGGTGTCCTTTCCCAGTGACAGTAGGGGCAGCAAGGCAAGTATTGTATTTTTGCCATCGAGGATAACAAGATGGGGTTTTCAACATATTGCATTAGTTTATCCCTCTATATCATGTCATCTTGCTTAAAGTGTTACTCTGTTCTCTTGAACTTAATACTCTAGATGCATGTTGAATAGCGGTCGATGTGTGGAGTAATAGTAGTAGATGCAGGCAGGAGTCGGTCTACTTCTCTCGGACGTGATGCCTATATACATGATCATACCTAGATATTCTCATAATTATGCTCAATTTTGTCAATTGCTCAACAGTAATTTGTTTACCCACCATGAATACTTATGCTCTCGAGAGAAGCCACTAGTGAAACCTATGGCCCCCGGGTCTATCTTCCATCATATTAATCTTCCAACACTTAGTTATTTTTATTGCCTTTTATTTTACTTTGCATCTTTATCATAAAAATACCAAAAATATTATCTTATCATATCTATCAGATCTCACTCTCATAAGTGACCGTGTAGGGATTGACAACCCATTATCGCGTTGGTTGCAAGGATTTATTTGTTTGTGTAGGTGCGAGGGACTCATGCGTGGCCTCCTACTGGATTGATACCTTGGTTCTCAAAAAACTGAGGGAAATACTTACGCTACTTTGCTGCATCACCCTTTCCTCTTCAAGGGAAAACCAACACAAGTGCTCAAGAGGTAGCAGGGTCACTGGGATCCCTTCTATGGTTGGCGGGCGCGGGGTTGTGCGAAGAGCGGGTCTAGCGGTCAGCACACAAATCGTTTACCCAGGTTCGGGCCGCGGAGACGCGTAAAACCTAGTCCTGCTTGTATCTGTATTTAGGTATTCTTGTGTTCTTGAACTAGCTGCAGTGGCTCTCTAGTCCAAAAGATCAGAATCCCTCTCCAGTACACCTCGGGTCTACTTTTATAGACAAAAAGGGGTTTCCACAGTGGCACACAGGAGGGGGAAAGGTGTATAGGGGCTGAGTCTATCCCCTGGAATCGTCAGACAAACGCATTTAATGTGCTGCCGACGTGCCCCTCTTGCTTTATCGGGGAAGGCAAAGAAGCTCGTCCCAGCTGTCGTCGCCTCGCCTGGCTCCGACGCGCGTCCAAGCTGACAAGGCGTTGTAGCGCCACGTTGGCTGGTCGATGGGATGGCGCGATGGTGGAGCCTTCATGAAGATCTGCATGCCACCACGCAGGTGCTTGCTGAGTTGGTGTAGAGGCTGTGTGCTGCCACGCAGATGCCGGCTCAGCTGGTCGAGCTGGCCGCTGTATGGGAGCGGCGGTGGAGTCTTGGCGGACGCAGGCATGGCTGCGGCCACGCGGGTGTCCTCGGCAAGGGTCTTGTCGAGGGCCCGGCAAGGGTCTCACTGCGGCACCGCGGCCGTCCCCGGCAAGGGTCTTGCCGGCGGTCCCGTGGACCTCCTCGGCAAGGATCTCGCCAAGGGTCGTCGTCTTTTGGTTTCCATCTGATCTTGTGTGTCTATGATCTCTACAAAGATCTGCATGCCACCACGGAGGTGCCTCCCGATCCTTGGTTCCAATATGGCGAGGGGACCCCTCGGGCTCAAGGGTGGTACACTCTGTTGGCGTTAGGTAAGTTCCCCCGGCAAGGATCCTGCCGAGGCTGTGGAAGCCACCCCGGCAAGAGTCTTGCCGGGGGAGTCCACCTCGCCCTCTTGCTCTCTTTGTGCCTCTGGTCTTGGTGTTGCTCTGGCATCCCTCCCCTGCCCTGCTTAGTGTGGCCGTGGGCGCGGCTCTAACTGCCCGTGCACAAGTTTAAGGGGTGCAAAAGGAGAGCCCCTACTTTTATACACTGATAGGAGCCCCCGGGCCTGGGCCACACATAAGCACGACGCGTTGTTGGGCAAGGCCCAGAATGGTGCGCGGGCACGTGTGGCGGAGTTTTACCACAATAATTTCCCGTCTGCTGCGCTTCCCCACGACCCGCGTTGAACGCGCGACGTGGAGGGTCATGCGTGATGTGGGGTCACGCATGGGGCGGTTTTCGCACGCATGCATCACATCATGGTAAAGAGGCGGCCTGCGCCTTCCTCGTAAAAAGGAACAACCGCGGGCGCGCTGCTCATTTACCCCCTGTGCCTTCTCCAATCTCAGAACCGCCGTTCCCTCCTTCTTCCTCGTCACGCCTCTGCTCTCGCTCGCCGCCGCCGCATTTTCGCTGCCCCTTTCTCCTCCACTTCTCGCAGCCGCCATGGCACCCAAGACTAGCAAGAGCAAAGGAGTGGCCAGGGACGCCGGGGGGTCGGAGCCTCCAGAGAGCGAGTCGGCGGCGCGACGGACGCAGCTCGCATACTTCCCCTCAACGGTTGATGCGGTCCACCTTCGGGACAACTTCAGGCCCCTGTGGGGGTGCAAGATGGGGGGAGAGATGACGGGGCACCCGGCCACGCGCGTCATCCCCGCCAACCGCGCCAAGGCCGCCCCGAATCGGTACCCATTCTTCGTCGACTACTTTTCCTATGGCCTCTACCCCCCTTTCTCTGATTTCTTCAATGACATCATGCACACCTACGGCTTCCATCTTCTGGATTTCACTCCAAATGTCGTGGCGTGCATGGCTCTTTTCGCCCATCTCTGTGAGGGCTTCGCCGGGGTGCTTCCCAGCACGGCGCTCTTCCGCCACTACTTCTATCCTCAGATCAAGAAGGGAGGCGCCATCTCTGGTTGTGTCACTTGGATCCCAAGGCCCCTGGAGAAGGGGACGTATCCAGAGGGCGCCCAGAAGGAGAGGTGGGAGGAATGGCGGAGCCGGTGGTGCTGGATTGAGGAGGAGGATCCTCAGGAGTTTTGCCAAGTTCGTCAGACGCCGCCGGTCCACAGAGATGATTGGGGTGATGTCGACGCCCAGGACGGGAGGCTCACGGTCGCCACCACCAGGATCCACCTCCCTGCCGCTGTCGGGCTCACCTTGGAGATGATTGGGGCAGATTTCATCCGCCGCCGCATCGCTCCTCTACACAACTAGGGGAGGCCGGCTTGGCTTTTCAGCAACGCGGTCGACATTATGCGGCTCCGCCCTGGCCTGAACCACAACTTCACGGTGATGGCGCACACCCACTTCTGCCAGCGACTCTTCTAGCTCGACATGGGTCGCGACGGCAGGGCCGAGAGGGCTGGCAAGGCCGCGAAGGCTGGCAAGGTCACCAAGGGGCCCTTGTTCGGTTTGCTGGCAGGGGTGGTCCCGCTGCGCAACAACTCTCACCGAAATGACATCATCGCCATGATGCCGGACTTTAATACGCACGACCTCGACCCGAATTGGGCCGAGCCGGAGGAGGGTCAGGTATAGGAGTTCTTCGACACCATGGTGGAGGGGTACGTCCATGAGGAGCCGCAGCTCATCCAGGACACCACGCAGGCGGAGCTGGACTACATCACCGCCAGGGCGGCGAAGGCGGAGCTCGCAAAGGAGGCCGGCAGCGCTGGCGGCATGGAGGATGAGGCTGCGACGGCTACGGAGGAGAAGGAGCTCGCCCAGTGGGCGGAATCCGCCGGGGAGGCCAGCGGCGCCGGCACCGGGGCCCCTCTCATCGAAGATGACACCGACGAGTCGTCTGAGGAGGAGGCCGAGGCTGTCAAGCCCCTAGTCACGGGGAGAGGGTGTGTCCTACGGCGGTCCATCTCCGGTGAGCCGGTCTGGCCCGGCAGGGCCGCACAACCACAACAAACTCCAGAGGCGTCCATGCGCGGGACGAGGGCCGCGGCGGCGGGGAAGGCAGTGAAGGTCGTGGTGGCGAAGAAGAAAGCAGCTGCCCCTTCTTCCTCCAACCGTCCCTCGACTCCACCTGCTTCTCCTCCTCCCCCAGGCGACGATACGGAGGTCTTCTTCAACCTTAGGTCTCTTAGCCCGAGGAGGAAGAGGAAGGCCGCGGAAGAATAGGCGGAGGATGAGTAAGTGTCTTGTCTTTTATCATCTCCGTCCCTTCGGACCGTGCCACTTTTCCTGACTTGTCTTCATGCTCGCAGGGATAGGGAGATGCTGGCCCAGAGGGTGGCGAAGAGGGCCAAGGCCTCGGCGGGTGGCCAGCCCCCAGCGGGCACCTCGAGTACGCCGCTGGTGGTGGTGGAGAGCAGCCCGGAGAGCAGCACCAAACGCAGCCCCCAGCGTGCGTTCATCACTCGCTCCCCATTAACGTGTGTTGGGGCACGACTTCCTGGTGCTGACCTTGTCGGGGTTGCAGGAGGAGAACGGCAGTAGGAGGAGCTACTGAGGGCCACCCCCAATGCGCCACACCAATCGACCACGCCACCCCGAGGGGGCCCCTGGGAAGGGCGCCAAGCACCCAGCCCATGCACACGGATGAGGAGGAGGAGGAGGTGAACTTGGGCACTGGCGGCTCCGCCCCAGCACCGAATGCCGGTGGGGAGGGGGCCACTTCGTCCCAGCTTGGCGCAGGTAAGTTGATTGCCTCCCGTTCCTGCTCATTTTTCTTCTTTCAAATTTTGATCTTGGCTTCACCTCATTCTCCTTCTCGGTACCCGGATCCTTCCTCGGCGGACTGGGAGGACGTGGACACTATCATCGGAGACGTGGCCAGAGAGGCCGCGGCGGAGGCCGACAAGATCGCCGCTGAGGAGGCCGCCAAGGACGTTGCTAAGGACGCCGCTGAGGGGCTGCCGGGGAGCCCGGCAAGGCCGCTACCGAGGAGGCCAGCAAGGGGCCTACTAGGGAGGCCACCAAGGCTGCTACTGAGGAGGAGGTGGTCGACGACCAGCCTTCCTCCTCCGCCGCCCCTGGCTCGGGCAAAGATCTTAAGGTGGGTGACTTGTTCGTCCACCTCCCATGGACGGCGAGCACCATGGCGCCCGCCGAGGGGGAGGTGTTCGACGACGAGGTGCTTGGCGCCGCCGGGCTTGAGGTCGCCGACGGACCGAGCGTCGGCGGTGGTGGTTCTCAAGAAGAGCGGCTCCTCTAGAGCAAGAGCGCCAGCTTCCACAAGCTCCAGGTGCTTCACCACGCCCGCCTGGACAAGGCCAAGTCCAGGATGGCAGCGGTGGACAAGGCGAAGGCGGACCTCGAAAAGCGCATCACTGAGGCGCACGCTTGGTTCCGCCAGGCCTGTGAGGAATTCAAGGCCGCTCGGGACCAGCTGGCCGAGCGCAAGCTGGAGCTTGTCATGAAGCAGGCCGGCATTGAGAAGGCCCAGGATATGGCGAGTCGATAGGTCGCCAAGGAGGAGGCTGCTCGGCTCCAGCACCAGGCTGAGCTGAACTCCTAGGAGGAGGACCTTGCCGCTCGCGAGGAGAAGCTCGCCGCGACACTCCGCGGCAAGGATGAGGAGGTCCAGGAGCTTGTTGTGCAGCAGAATCGGGAACTGGAGCAGAGGCACGAGGAGGCCCTCAATGCTCAGCCCCAGGTCCATGCCGGCAAGGTGAACGAGCTAGAGGCGGATCATGACGGGCTGAAGCGGCAGGCCCAGGAGCTGACGGGGGAGAGGGACGCAGTCAAGGGAGCTTTGGCTAACGTGTAGGTCACAGTCCTCGAGAAGGCCGAGCTACTCTCCACGGCCAATGATTCCATCAAGGACCTGAAGCTAAAGCTGGAGAGCCTTGAAGGGACGCTCTCGAAGGTCAGGGCCCGGGAGGGGCCCTGACCAAGAGTCTGGAGGAGGAGAAGCAGCTATGGAAGAACGACGCCGCCAGCCACGTAGAATTCATGGCGGTCGAGAAGCTCTGCATCAGGGGCCTCGTCGATGTCGGTGGTAGGATCACCATGCAACTGGCTACCATGGGGATGCCAAACGTGAGGTACATCCAGAGCTAAATGTGAGTCCTAACGCCAGGCTGAATCTGTTCTTCGAGGGTGTTCTCGGGGCCCTAGAGCAGTTCCACTCCAACAGGGCGGCTTCTCTAGCCGAAGAGGCCCGGAGGCTTTGCCGGGGCACCATGACCAAGGTCCTCATCAAGATGGCATATTGGAACCCTAACCTCGACTTTGAAGCTTCGCTGGATAGCTTGCCAGATGACGTGGACCCCACGCCGCTCGAGGAGCGCATCGAGCCCGTCATCGGCCGCATCGACGGAGTTCGGAGGGTACAAGGCCAGCCCCAGGACTAGGCACCCCATTTCTTATCGCCGTTGCAGGTTCAAGACCAAGACAATTTTTATCTTTAGTTAGAACCGCAGCGACAAATGATGTAATATAACTCTGCAGTACTTTTGAAATGATGCAGGTTATTTTCCTATTTGATTTCCCTTTGTATGTCCGCCCTACGTTATTCGGGTAGGTTTGCCGGCGCGGAAGCCCAGGCGGCATCTTGAGGACGGATACTCAATGGCCTGCCGGGCATGCTTGCTGCCGGGTAAACCACCTCGCTGCTCTTGGCACGGCCGCTCGAGCTGTTGAGCGGACTCGACACAGAACGAGAGCGTTGCCAATCGCGGAAGGTCGCCCTGCCATTCTTGACGCAGTCGCCTGAACTGTTGAGCGGACTTGAAACAGAACGAGGGTGTTGCCAATAGTGGTAGGGCCCCATTGCGTGCAGGTTTTCCATACACGGGGTAAGATCATCGAGGATGATAACCATATATATAAGGGAATTACTCAAGGTTTTGTATGACTTAGCTTTTATGCCGCTGCATGAGCGTTCACCGCGTCCATCGAGGACGCCATTTGTTCGGTCGTATCCTTGCTTGAAGTGACGACCACAATGAAGCCGTTGCTTCGTCTAGGCCGGATACTCACAACCGCGCACCCCCTATCTGGCGCGCCAAAGATGTCGATGGGAGACGACATCTATGGGGCTGGGATCCCTTCTACGGTTGGCGGGCGCGGGGTTGTGCGAAGAGCGGGTCGGGCGGTCAGCACACAAATCGTTTACCCAGGTTCGGGCCGCGGAGATGCGTAAAACCCTAGTCCTGCTTGTATGTGTATTTAGGTGTTCTTGTGTTCTTGAACTAGCTGCAGTGGCTCTCTAGTCCAAAAGATACGAATCCCTCTCCAGTACGCCTCGGGCCTCCTTTTATAGACAAAAAGGGGTTGCCACAGTGGCACACGGGAGGTGGAAAGGTGTACAGGGGCTGAGTCTATCCCCTGGCATCGTCGGACAAATGCATTTAATGCGTTGCCGATTTGCCCTCTGGCTTTATCGGGGACGGCAAAGAAGATCATCCCAACTGTCGTCGCCTCGCCTGGCTCTGACGCGCGTCCAAGCTGACGAGGTGTTGTAGCGCCACGTTGGTTGGCCGCTGGGCTGGCGCGGTGGTGGAGCCTTCACGAAGATCTGCATGCCACCACGCAGGTGCTTGCTGAGTTGGTGTAGAGGCCGCTGGGCTGGCGCGGTGGTGGAGCCTTCACGAAGATCTGCTTAGCTGGTCGAGCTGGCAGCTGTATGGGAGCTACGGTGGAGTCTTGACAAACATAGGAACAGCTGAGCCTCATGGGCGTCCTCGGCAAGGGTCTTGCCGGGGGTCTCGTGGACCTCCTCGGCAAGGATCTCGCCAAGGGTCATCGACTTCTGGTTTCCATCTGATCTTGTGTGTCTATGATCTCTACAAAGATCTGCATGCCACCACAGAGGTGCCTCCCAAGCCTTGGTTCCAAGATGGCGTGGGGACCCCTCGGGCTCAAGGGTGGTACACTCCGTTGGCGTTAGGTAAGTTCCCCCGACAAGGATCCTGCCGAGGCTGTGGAAGCCACCCCGGCAAGAGTCTTGCCAGGGGAGTCCACCTCGCCCTCTTACTCTCTTTGCGCCTCTGGTGTTGGCGTTGCTCCGGCATCCCTCCCCTGCCCCGCTTAGTGTGGCCGTGGGCGCAGCTCTAACTGCCCGTGCACAAGTTTAAGGGGTGCAAAAGGAGAGCCCCTACTTTTGTACACCGACAGACTCTGTTGTCTGCCTATATTACACTCAAAATGCAACTGCTCACACCCGCATCACACCTGAACCTCAAGTAAAAACAAACACGCAAGCGTTCATTGCCCCGCCCGCTTGCATCTCCTCTCCCATTTCCCTCTACCTCCATCCCCTGCCTGCAGCCCTAGGGTTCCTCCAGCGAGCCGTCGCCTCTGGTCCCATCTGGACTGGTCCTCGATGATGCTCTATCCAGCTAGGCTACATGGCCGGCAGGTAGGGGCAAATCTCCCTAGCTGCTCCTCCCTCTGGCGGCGCCCCTCATTCTCATGGTCTCCAACAGCTGCTCCACTGTGGTCCGTCCAACGCAACAACGACTAATGCCACACTGCAGCAGAAGGCACCTCATTCCCCCCTCCCCTCCTCCCAGGCCATGGCCTTGAGGTGTTGTTGAAGGATGAGCTCATCCAACAAGCTGAGGATCTCCTCTGATTTTTGCCAAATTTTCATTCTGATCCACTATACGATGAATTGCTATGAGCTGCTTCTGTTGCTGCTATATGATGCATTGTTGTGAGCTGCTCCTACTACTGCTATATGATAAATTTCTATGAGTTGCTGCTACTATATGATGAATTGATATGAGCTGTGCTGCTATATGATGAGTTGCTATAAGCTGCTCCTGCTGCTGTTGTATGATGAATTGCTATGAGCAGCTCCTGCTGCTGCTATATGATGAATTGCTATGAGCTGCTCCTGCTGCTGCTATATGATGAATTGATATGAGCTGCTGCTGGTATATGATGAATTGCACACTGCTGTTGTTGTATGATGAGTTGTTATGAGCTGCTACTGCTGCTATATGATGCTTTCAGGTGGTGCTGCTATATGATAATAACCAGTCACTTGGACCATCGAATTTCAATAAATAATTGTTCTTCATTTAAATGTGGGTCATGCGTTCTTCGTTTAAATTAGGCGATGTGATCTCTATGGAAGACATTGACCAAAGTAGATTGTGCCAAGTAGATGGCATCTTTGTATTTGCATTTTGAACAAATAGTGATGGTCTATTTTCCTATCATATTAATTACTGCATTGGGTTCAATTTTTGATGTTTGCAAGTCAAATTATTTTTCATATAGGCAGCAAAATGAAAAAAATATAATGCAATCTAGACTTTTCACTGATCATACCAAAGATAAGCTGAAAAGGAAGGCAATGAAAAGAACTGGTTGGCTTATTACCTGGAGCTTATATTCACATGTGCTTATTTTCTTAGGATAACTCGTAATAAATGTCCCTAAGAAACTTGGCCAATAGAACTGACATACAAATAACATGTCACGATGATTGCAATGGAGGAGTGACCTACCATAGCACACTGTATAGGCTCACCGCTGCCTCTCCTTTTTTGCGATGTTCCATGAAATTGCCACATACATCTTATACTTTTTCATTGTGTAACCCTATCTGCAAGTTGACACGGCTAATTTCAGACATCTCTACATGATAATACATTGCATATCCCTTGCGCATATTTAAACCACCTATTAATGATTGTGTGCGTAGCATAAACTAGCCATGACTCTGTGTGCTGGACTAGCAGGCACTCTAAGGGAGCCTAATGTAGTGCACTGGAATTCCTACATGTGACCTACGATTTTGTGTAATGTACCGCCTCTGTTCCTAAATATATGTCTTTGTAGAGATTCCAGTATGGACCACATACAGATGTATATAGATGCATTTTCAAGTGTAGATTCACTCATTTTGCTCCGTATGTTGCGTATAGTGGAATCTCTAGAAAGACTTATATTTAGGAACAGAGGTATGAGGTAGTATCATGTATGACATCTACATATCTAATTTAGCAGCCAATAGTAGAAATCATTGTCTGCACAAAGGGATTACTGGTCAAAAATCCTAGCAAATCACGCTGGCAGGCACACAACAATACAAGAGACAAAGAGAGATGCACTTACAAGATCATAGCAATGCCTCAGTCCAGGATCTTGGTTGGCCAAGCTGTTAGATCCAGAAGAAACATCGTCCTTGTAGTTTTTGCCAGCTCCATAAAGGTAACAGCGACCTGTTATTATATTTGAAGTACATCAAGCAGGTGATGTTGGACGGGTTTAAAGGCGACAAGTACCTAGGCCGTGGCGCGTGGTTGGCATCTTGCCAGACGGTGGGAATCAGGTTAGAAACACCAAGGGTGATGACGCTGTGCCGGCTGTCGGGGTCCGGTAAGGAGATCTAGAACCGTCGAGTAGGATGTTTGTGGAGAGGCTCCGGTAGGGTGGACTACGGTGTGGGCGAAGCAGATCTGTGGCCGTGGACGAGAGCATCGGTGAAGCTACTCCGATGGTTGAGTTAAGGATGGTGTCGACGATGCGGATCTGCGGCCGTGGACGGGGCGTTAGAAGCTGCTCCGGTAGGTTGGATGAGGGTGCGATGAAGTGGATATGTGACCGTGGACTTGTGAGTTGCCAAAGCGGCCCCGATAGGCTTGAGAATAGTATAGGCGAAGCTACTCCGGTAGGGTTGATGATGGTGTCGATGAAGCGGCTCCAGTAGGGTTGAGGGAGGTGTCGGCGAAGAGGATCAGAGGCCATCGGTGGGGCGGCTCCGGGGGATGTGGACGAAGCGTCTCCGATGGGGAGTACGAATGAGCCGCTACAGATGCGCTGTGGTTGACGAGAGTACCAGCGAAGCAGATCCGGTGCCGTGGACAAGGCCGACACTAAATGGGCTATGGTACAGTGGTGCATGAACAGTCTACTTGTTTCTAGTGGAGGTGGGAGGGGTGGATGTGGCCGCAGAAGCAGATCCGGTGAGGTGGACGCCGTTGGTAGTGAATGGGCTCTGGTACGCTGGTGGATGAGCAGTCTAGGGTTTCGAGAGGAGGGGTAGAAAGGTCGATGAAGTACGGACGGCGTGATGTAAGATGCTCTGGTGCTATGGAGTTAGTCATTTTTGTGGGAGGGGGAGAGGAAAATGGGGGTGCCGTGTGGTGGGGCGAACGGAAAGTTACCCAAGCAGCCCCGACCTATTATGTAGATGAGGGTGGTATCGTTACTGTTGTTCTCCATGCACCAAGGAGAAAAGGGGAATTTCGCATGCTAAAGTCTAGGTGGCGGAAATTTTAGAAGGAGGCGGGAGATTTTGCCGCCCGCGGGATCGTTCGTATCCAGTTTCAACTAATTTTGGACCGTGCTAGCAGGAAGGTCATGCGAGACTATGTACACGGGGCACGCATCAGCAGTTAATAACTGGTGTGAAGTCCACCCCAGAAAAAAGACAATAACTCGGGATGATGCGCCGATAACTTGGACGTTCACACGGGCGCGGCCAATCGTACAGGTGTAGAGGCGCATTCATGAAAAAAGGGATCAAACACTCAGCCTATGTATTTCACGTGTAAATAGATGATATAGTGCCATTGGTTATTTACTTTAAACATAATGCATTGACATGTTAGTATAGAGGCGCACAAAAAGAAATGGATATTGTAGTCCCACAAAAGAAATGGATATTGTAGTCCGCTACTTAAAAGTGTCACCTCATATGATTACATAGCCTCCATTTCATAAATTGCGTACCCATTGAATTCATATATGAATATTACACTAGCAAAAGAGCCCGGGCGTTGCAACGGGAGAGAAAACATAACACACGCTCTTAACTTAACAATCATCACTCAAGACCACAATAGGTCCATCTCCTTTATTTTTGCGAGGCATCATATTTGTGTTGCCGCTTATCCTCCTTCTCACCCTCGCCGGTGATGGCCTCGATGTTCACACAAAACAACAAAAACGTGTGTTGAATAGGGTTAATCCTAAGACATCTCTCTCTCCCTCTCTCCTCCCTCTCGCTCTCTCTCTCTCTCTCTCTCTCTCTCTCTCTCTCTCTCTCTCTCTCTTTCTCTTTCTCTCACTCTCGTGATGAGAAATCTGTTGTTTTCCCCTGCGACATTTTTCAGAGGTATGCATGTATAGTTATCGATGTTTTCTTTTCCCTGTATGGTTATAGTGGGGTGTTTATTTGCAATCTAGATCGCCGCCGGTATGAAAAAAACGGATCTTGCGCTATAAATTATAAGTTTGCTTCCATAACAATATTTTAAAAATATTTAACAGGTAAAATTAGCATCATATATAGATTCCACACATTTTTCTAATAAAATTTCATATGTAATATGTTAAAAATAAAAGTTACGGTTTAAAAGATACAGATAATTTAGAAAATCATTTGGTTTGACTCAAATATATTCCAAAATAATATTTAAAAATACTTAACAGGTAAAAATAATCTCATATTCATATTCTACATATTTTTCTAATCAAACTTCATACATAACATGTTCAAATCGGAGTTACGGTTTAAAAGGTATGGATGATTTTAAAAAGCATTTGTTTGATTTAAATATGATCCGTGGATGAATTACCTAAAACATCAGGGTTTTTTTGAAAAATGTAAAATAACGGTTCGGGTGTGACTTAAATCCGGACGACGGGTTGATTTTAAGAAAAGATAGCGACTTTTGTGTAAAATACAAAAATAACGATTCATTTTAACTTAAAATAGGACTGCGGGTTGAATTCTCTGAAATAGAGGGAATTTTTTGAAAACTGCCATGACGGACGAAAGAAACCCAATTTGCTTTATTATTAGGTAAAGATATATTACTTCATAATAGAACCTTAAATCATCCAAGACTAATGAATTTGAATGCAAGAGTAACAATGGTGCATGTACATGATAGCTACATTGGTTGTTTGAAGAAACATCACTGTAACATTGGCATGCACAATTGAAAAGCTTTATTTAGATAGAAAAAATATGATATGTGAATGTCCAATCTTTATGGCGTTGAATCGATATTGTACCTTTCTCCACGATACGAAGTAGATATTGATTTATGTTCAAGCGATGCACATCCACGATCGCTAGATAGTGATACGTGAATGAATTGTGCAATATCTCTCACACGCATACATATCTCATTTCCCCGTGGGCATCGGAATCACACATGCGCACTTCGTGTATTTCTGTCCCTCCGTCAAGGTTAGAATTCATCTTTCTACCCCGTCCTACAAGTCTCTCACACAGAAACACACACGCTCTCTCTATCGAACATGCCCACCCCTTTAATTCCGCCCACCCACAGCCACTAATGTCTCAAAGGATAATTATGTCTCTCACACATATGCCTAAGGTTAACTCGAGTTCCGGAACCATATGAATACATACAATGGGATTCTGGCAGAGCACCTTTTGTTTTGAGATCTCTCTCTCTCTCTCTCTCTCTCTCTCTCTCTCTCTCTGTCTCTCTCTCACACACACACATGCGCACGTAGACATTGTTTATCGCTTAATTTTTTGGGCAGTTGCATGCACACCGTTTGTTTATCTCTGTGATGCTTTAAGTATGCCTCGCACACATCCTATCTACCTATCCCTTAATATAGATATGGGTCACACAAACTCCTTCTCCCTACTAGCAAGTTGCCCATGTGTTGGATGGAACATCGAGATGCATTTTTATGATTAGTTTATCTTGTGGGAGAAAAAGATGAACGAGGGAATGCCTTATTTGAAAATGTGGAGAGGGGTGTGGGTTTCTTTTTGCAAAATTGCCATAGTTTCCTTCCTATCCATCAGATATAAATCAGATGGCCTATATTGCAGGATGGCAGGAACACCATCATCACCAACTCTGTTTTTATAAGAGTAGAGATATGTAAGTGTCATTGCCCCCCACCCACCCACCCACTCACACATACACACTTCCCGACACCGAAGGAGTAGGGTGACACCTCAATCTTGATACTAATCTATCGACTGACTTCTCTCTCAAACACACACACACACTACCTGACATCGAAGGAGTAGGGTGGCACCTCGATCTTGATAGTAATCTATCTACTCCTCTTTCAAACACATACAGATACACACACGCGCGCTCGCTAGTTATGCCTCTATGCCTACCGCGCACACTCTCGATACGTCTTTCTCTCCTCCCCCCCCCCCAACCCCAACAATGACAGCTGAAGGGCGACAACTCGATCTGATCTTAATCTGTCAATCGGTTTCTCTCTCAAACATTGTGTCTTTGTGCCTCACTCAAACACACGAGATACGGCTTTTTCTCTGTAGCCCCCTCGATATGTAGACTTCTCGCGCGCGCACAGCTGTAGTGACGATGACGCGCCTCATGTGATAGTTTTCACCCTGTTTTCTGTTAATTAACAAGACAATCTTTTCTTTGTTACTACTAGTGAATCTGAAATCATTCGGGACAGACATATAATATATCACTTCAACCCAATTATCGCAGTAACTATTTTAAGAGAAACTAGCAGATGCCCATGCGTTGCACGAAACATCAAGATGCATTTGTATGAGTAGTTTATCTTGTGAGAGACTAGCAAGATGCCCATGCGTTGCACGGAACATCAAGATGCATTTATATGAGTAGTTTATCTTGTGAGAGAAAAGGATGAATGAGGGAAGGCCTTATTTGCCAATGTGGAGAGGGGTGTGGGTATCTTTTTGCAAAATTGCCATAGTTTCCTTCCTATCGATCAGATATAAATCGGACGGCCTATATTGCAGGATGGTACGCACACCATCATCACCAACTCTGTTTTTTATCTCTAACGAGCAAGATGCCCATGCGTTGCACGGAAAATCAAGATGCATTTGTATGAGTAGTTTATGTTGTGGGAGAAAAGGATGAACAAGAGAATGCCTTATTTGCAAATGTGGAGAGGGGTGTGGGTATCTTTTTTGCAAAATTGCCATAGTTTCCTTCCTATCCGTCAGATATAAATCGGATGGCCTATATTGCAGGATGGCAGGCACACCATCATCACCAACTCAGTTTTTTATAAGAGTAGAGAAACTCCTATAAAAGACTCAATTGGTGATGATGGTGTGTCTGCCATCCGTCATTTCTGACGATCAGATCTGCATCTAACGACTATGATGTAAGTCATGGCATTTCTACAACAAGACCCCACTTCTCTGCTCCAATTTGCAGAAACCCCTTAGTATCTTGAAACCAACCACATCCCTCCCCCACCTCATCAAAACAGCCACAAGGAATATATTTTGAGTGAAACCTAATACGAGTATATTTTTAGTGATATATACACCAAACTAGAGTGTTTTTCTTTCAAGTTTGTGAACATGTATTATTTTATTTTGGATCTGTTGCAACGCACGGGCACATTGCTAGTAAGAGTAGAGAAAAGGATCAACAAGGGAAGGCCTTATTTGCAAACATAGAGAGGGGTGTGGGTATCTTTTTGCAAAATTGTGGTAGTTTCCTTCCTATCCATTAGATATAAATCCGACGGCCTATATTGCAGGATGGCACGCACACCATCATCACCAACTCTATTTTCTACTCCCTCTGTTCCTAAATATTTGTCTTTTTAGAGATTTCAACAAGTGACTACATACGGTGCAAAATGAGTGAATCTACACTCTAAAATATGTCTACATACACATCCGTATGTGGTAATCCATTTGAAATCTGAAAAAGACAAATATTTAGGAATGGATGGAGTATAAGGGTAGACATGGAGATATATCTCCAGCATGGTCTACAACAAAAATGTGCTGGACTGGTTAGCGCCGGATGCTCGCAACGCGATGACCTGAGTTCAAATTTTGTCTTTAACTTTGATTTTTGTATTATATATTACTTATTTAATATGTACTTATTTCGCTATTGTACTGACAGTGGAACCCATAGAGTACTTAGAATATAAGATTAAGGATGGACTTGTTTCTTTTTAACTTTCTGTGCGAAGCTATAGCCACCCTGCAAGTCACGTGTACACTGTACATGCAATTAACTTTTTATAGAGGGAGAATCATACACGCAATTAAATTAAATGGATTGGATGTGACTACTATTTCCAGCATAAGAGCATCTCCAATGGCAGCCGGCGAATTTCCTCCCGCTCCCTTCCGCGGAGGACGACATCAAACGCCAGCGGCATACATTTTCACAAATCTAACCAGACGAAATTCGTGCAAACACGGACTGTTTTCATATAAGCATGCAGGATTTCATATAAAAAGCTGGATCTTCATATAAACATGATGGATTGCATTACATTTACATGAACTAAGCGGTGCTAATCCGGCTCTCTTGGTATAATTAATACTCCCTCCGTCTGGAAATACTTGTCCTAGAAATGGATGTATCTAGATTTATTTTAGTTATAGACACATCCAATTTATCCATTCTTAGAACAAATATTTCCTGCCAGCAGAAGAGGGAGTACCTAATCTAAATGGCTGCCTGCGGATCCCATTATCTTCCACATGTCCGGCAGACACTTGCGGGGTCGACGAAGGTCCTCTAAAGAGACGAAGCAGCAAAGAAACCACCTAAATGCATAGTCGTCGCCTCGGTGGTGGACTTCATGGGACCCAAGTGGCGGCGGCCTCCCATGTTCTACTTCTCCTCGATGATGGTGGCAGACACGGAGAAGCTGGCCACTGACTCGTCGCTCTCCACACACTCATGCCTGCATGGCGTTGCCACAGGCATGGGAGGCGCGGCCGCAGGCACGGGAGGTGCACCCACAGACACGGGAGGCACGGCCACCGCAGACACTGGTGGCGCAGTACGACGCGGCAGCGATGACGCCCGTACCGGCGTGCTCGCCGCCGTGCCGGTGTGGAGCAACTCGCCACTCCTCATTGAGCTGAACTGGAGTGGCGAGTTGCTAAACCACGTGCCGGATTGGGGCGGCAACTAGCTCCGTCGGGCCAAGCGAGGTTGATGAAGCACCGAGCGGCCTCGCCCGTATCCGGAGGATTCGGCGGGCCACCTAGCCGGGTAGTATGCCGGAGAATGGCTGCTGGGAAGCCACAGGAAGAGTGGAGAAAATGGTGGAGGAGGAGATGGGGGAGCGGCGGAGGGGTGCGATTCTTGCCCGGTGTCTGTCTGGCCTCGTTTAAATAGAGGGCGGACGGTAGGAGCTTGGCCGGCATCTAGCCTAGTTCAAACTGAGGGAGGACGGGAGGAGCTTGGCCGGTGTTGCGTTTAATTCTGGCCCACTCATGAACAGACGTGTGGCCGGAGTAGGTTTCTCGGTTTGCATGTGGGTTTAACGGACGGGTTTGATGGAGGCGAGGAGGCGTGTTTAGCCGGGCGTGCAGCGGGCGACACAGTACTATTCGATTTGACAGCGGGCGATGCAGTTCCTGATACGGCTTAAATGCAGACGAGGGAGGGGTAGCGGTTCCTGAAATGTTGAACGACCAATCATGCATCGTCCTTCAATTAGCATCGTGCGTGCATGATGGAAGTAATGGGAGGAGGAGCGGGAAAAGAGGTTGCACGATGTGAATGCAACACAGTTTGCACTCATATAAAGGCGCCCCTCCATTCCAATGCATCTACCACATCGTACGCACCTAAGCATTTGCCTAAGCACCTACACTAAGCACAAAAGTGCTCACTCCATACCCATGGTGGTGATGCGCGCAAGCGGCAAGCGGCTGTGCCAGATGGTCCACGACACCAGCCTGCGACATGGCGCCAAGGATCGTCTCCAGACGGTGTTCGTGACCGGCTGGTGGATGGCCACCGTCGACGCCAACTACGACTCTCAATTGGACCAGATGATCGTTGCGACCACCAACAAGTTCACCATCCTCAAGAAGCTCGGGGACGACATCGTCGTACTCCTCCTGCCCGCGTGCCCGGGCACCTCATTGCCTGCCACCCTAATCAGCCTACATGGTCGTAACCTCTTTCAAGCACTGGTGGCCCTACGACTGCCCGTCGACGCCACAAAGAATGTCCACCTGGAGGTCGCACTTGCCATGAGGCGCCTTGCCCTACAAGAATTCGTCGACCTACACATCCACATGTACGGGCAAATCGTGTACATAGGTATCTACAAGGCCATTGAGGACGCTGCGACGTTAGCCTTCCTCAACCGGCCGGAAGCCTTGGATGCCTTTGCTGAGAAGCACCTTGACCATGCCACAAAAGCCGCTACTTCTTAGCCACCGGTCGGTGGCACGACGCACTAAGTTGAGGAGGAGGAGGTTGTACGTTGATGGATGCATCTTTCTTCTTGCCTCCTGTAACCACCACTGTGATCACATCATCGTGGCCTTAATTCTTATTGTGCTATTGCATTCTCGTTCTAGTCAATACCGACATGTGCGATCCCTTTGCTTAGTTGTATGCATCACTGTAACTAGTACTCCATCCGTCAATTTATAAGTTGTGCTTAACTTTTCCATCAATTTCGTGTAACGCACGGGCATCTTGCTAGAAACGCTAGAACATGTCGGACTGCATGTGACCGAACTGACGATGTGCCAACCTAGCTACTACGTACCCTACTTATCTAGCGGAAACAGCCCCGCCCTAGCGTTTCCAATCGTTATTTCTATCTATTGATCGTGCCAAGGAGCAGAACCAAAGGTTACAATTTATACATTTTTCTCTACTCCTACTCCTATAAAAAGACTCGGTTGGTGATGGTGGTCTATCTGCCATCCGTCGTTTCTGACCATTAGATCTGCATCTAATGGCTGTGAGGTAAGTTGTGGCATTTTTGCAACAATAGCCCACTTCTCTAGTCCAATTTGCAGAAAACCCCTTATTATCTTGAAAGCAACCACATCCCTCCCTCACCTCATCAAAACAGCCCGAGAAATATATTTTGAGTGAAAAGTAATATATTGGGAGTATATCAAAACAAGAGTGATTTCTTTCAAGTTTGTGAACAAGTACTACTATTCTACTACTTCGAATTCGTCGCAACGCAAAGGAAAAGGCCTACCGCATTCGCGTCGCACCCCCACACGCCTGGGAATCAAGAGTACTCAACGGCCCATCCGGCATGCCACATAGCTAGGGAAGGTGTGATGCCTAGCATTTTCACTTTCATGTGGGACCGCCGTTGAGCAAACCGACCATTGGCAAACCGCACCCCGCTCGTCGCCGGGTTGGAAAACAGAAACGAGGGGAAGATCTAGCTGTAGCACGGAAGCCAAGAAATTTGGTGTCTGACGGGGCTCGTTGATAGAGTGTTATTTATTCATAACTAGCAAGATGCCCATGCGTTGCACGGAAAATCAAGATGCATTTGTATGAGTAGTTTATGTTGTGGGAGAAAAGGATGAACACGAGAAGGCCTTATTTGCAAATGTGGAGAGGGTGTGGGCATCTTTTTGCAAAATTGCCATAGTTTCCTTCCTATCCGTTAGATATAAGTCGAACGGCATATATTGCAGGATGGTAGACACACCATCATCACAACTCTATTTTTTATAAGAGTATAGATATAGATATAGATATAGATATAGATATAGATATAGATATAGATATAGAGAGTAGAGAGTAGAGATTGGTTACCAAATCTCATGCGTGCAATGCACGTGTAGCTTACTAGTTGGTCACCAAATCTCATTCGGGTTTGACACGAGCTCGTACTACGGGAGCACCACAAGGCCTGCTGCAGGAGTTACCATTTCCCTCTCGGGGATCATGGGACCGAGCTTCAATGGCTTAGTGCACCGGCCTATGAGTCAATGACATGTGGACCTTAAATGTGGCTGGCCCACATGTCATTCACATGGCGGTGGCATGGTTCGCGACTCACTTGTTTGAGATGAACCAGCCAGTGGTGGCGTGGTCGTGGCGAGGGTGCTATAGTTGGGCATCGAGGCGTTACGAGGCGTAGATTGCCACACCGGCGGGTACTACCTGTAGTACAGAAGTACTCCAACTGAGGATTGATGCCCGGGACGAAATGTGTCACAGCCGCTGGATGAAAATTCGATGGTGCAGGAGTATGGATCGGAGCAGGCAAACCGCGTCCAATCGGGTGTGGCTGTGGTAGAAAGTTGATGGTCGTCGCAGTTCAGCTGGCCCGCATGTCGTGCACACAAAGGCAGAGGAGTGGTGGGGCCGAGAGAGATGAGGCGCACGTCGGGAGACATCGTGCCGTCAGTTGGAGGAGCATCGTGGGAATCGCGTATTGGTGTGGCAGTGGTAAAAACAAGAAACGTGATGGTCGCCGTGGTTCAACTTCCATGGACAAGATGTCATGTCTGCTAACACATGCATTGCATGCCGCTCACTACAAGGAGCAGAGTAGAGAAAACTTGTCCCAAAGATACCATTTTTCCGATAAAATTCTCGAGATATCATTAGTTTTTACACATGAGATTACTCCTTCAAGGGTCAATCACAATAGGTTTTTTGTAAAAAAATGCATCTTGATGTTCCCTGCAATGCACGAGCATCTTGCTAGTTATAGAAGAAGGCCACACGGGCATCTTGCCGTAGGGTGTGCCACAGACCCAAACCCAGTTTTCTTTTCAGACGATTAGGTGCACCGGATGTCGTGCCATGCTAAAAAATGTTAAAAAACAGCTCCAAATTTTTTAGAACATGTTATCTTCAAACCATCAAAATAGCCCAAGGAATATATTTTGAGTGAAGCATGATTTACTTTTAATAATATATGTATATCAAAACTAGAGTGTTTATATTTCAAGCCCGTGAACAAGTATTATTCTACTACTTTGGATTCATTGCAACACACGGGCCAACACATTGGTAGTAGTAGTCTCTATCTCTATCTCTACTCTACTCTTATAAAAAAATAGATTTGTTGATGATGGTGTGCCTGCCATCCTCCAGTATAGGCCGCCCGATTTATATCTGACGGATAGGAAGGAAACTATGGCAATTTTGCCAAAAAAATAGCCACACCCCTCTTATACTAGCAAGATGTCCATGCATTGCACGGAACATCAAGATCTTGTGGGAGAAAAGGATGAACGAAGGAAGGCCTTATCTACAAATGTGGAGAGGTGTGCGGGTAAATTGTCATAGTTTCCTTCCTATCCGTTAGATATAGATCGGACAGCCCATATTACAGGATGGCAGGCACACCATCATCACCAACTCTGCTTTTTTATAGGCCGTCTGATTTATGTCTGATGGATAGGAAGAAAACTGTGGCAATTTTGCAAAAATAAACCGACACCCCTCTCCACATTTGCAAATAAGGCCTTCCCTCTTTCATCCTTTTCTCTCACAAGATAAACTACTCATACAAATGCATCTTGATGTTCTGTGCAACGCACGAGGATGTTTCCTTGGGGGTCTCTCCAGCGCGGCATGGCCATAGTTGCAAGTTGATGCCCCTTGAGATGCCGACGTTGAGGGGCACTCGGATTTTGTCCGATGAGCAGGTAAGATGAGTTTGATCACGTAGTAAATGCATTCTAAAGACTACTTCCGTGTCCATTTCCTAATTCTCCCCCTGCCCACTGTTTCACAGGTTAGGCTCTGTGCGAGTGGAGATTGGCTTGCATATGTATGGGAGGGTACCAACATCAATTTGCACAACATTTACAACGGTGACACCGTTCCCGTAGAACCTTTGTCCAACATTGGGGTCAGCCATGCAACGGGCCACCGCCTGAATTGGTACGATGGAACCACGGTGAGATTGAAGAAGATAGCACAAACCTTGCACATGCCGGTCAAAGGTGGACGATGATGTCTGCGGCCAATTTGTTGTCGTACGAGTACGAAGACGCTGTGCTCCTTTCTAACCGCATCTTCACGGTGACAAACCAGGGGACTTGTTTCGTATGGGACACATCCAACGGTATACTCCCTCTCTCTCAGTTTATTTGTTCTAATTTTTTTTGTTTTATAAGTTTCAAATTCAAATTTAGAGCTCCCCATCACATGTTGAGATTACAATGTCCATTAAATCGTTGTGTGCATGTATAGTAAAGAAACAAATCTCGAGTTTGCCACGAGTTTGTGCAGCGCTAGCACCACAAGGCCTGGCGCAGGAGTTACATTTACCTCCCGGGGCCCTCAGGTCTGAGCTTCAGCGCCTTACGACACCTGCCTTTGAGTCAATAACATGTGGACCCGATAGGTGGCTGGTCCACATGTAATGCTCCCGAAGGCAGAGGGGAAGTGGGACAGAGAGGGGTGAGCCACAGGTTGGGGGACGTGTGGTGTCATGGGTTCGAGCGACATCATGGGAATCGCATGTGGCTGTGGTAGAAACTTGATGCTCGCCGCATTTCAGTTGGCCCACATGTCATGCACACAAAGGCAGAGGGGCGGTGTGGCCGAGAGGGGTGAGGCGCTCGTCGGGGTACGTGGTGCCATAGGTTGGAGCGACGTCGTGGGAATCGCGAGTGGCAGTGGATGAAACGTGATGGTCGCCATAGTTGAACTTCCATGATCAAGCTGTCATGTCTACAGACACATGCATTACATACCGATCTCTAGAAGGAGTAGTAGAGAAAGCTAGGCAGATAAATAGTTCCTTATAGTCAAGCGGACCCACGCTACTATTTGTTCCAAAGACATGCACACCATCGAAATAGTCCATCTATATCAATATACATAGAGACGGAATTTTTTTACAAGAGAGGAAATATTTCATCCATCCATAATGCCCTGCTGCTGGTGCAGCATCTTCTTCTTCTTCTTCTTGTTCTCATTTTCTGTGGGATACGGCTTCGCAACAAGCTCTCTGGACCTTGCAGCTATCTCAAAACTCACACGGGCATCGAGGGTAGAATATTTTATCCGCTCGTACGTCAAGGGATAATTCTCCCATCTAGACGACCTTAATGCCAGCGTCTCATCACCCTTCTAAGGATTTGTTCCGAGCACAAAATTTGCTACGTCGAATAGGGATGGTGTCAGTTTATCACAATCTTCTACAAGAATTTTTATTTTGGTTTGTAGGTCAGGATGCTTTTCAAATCAAGGTTGTACGGCTCCAACTTCTATTTGTCCCCTGCGATGGTTGCCCCACAGAAGTATATGTCGTCCTGAGACAAGAAATCGTGAAGCTCACCTGGTACGAAGGGCGCATGTATGATGTGGTACACAAAAACATCATCTTCGAGGCACAGCGGAAGGACGGCGGCGCGTTGGATCTTCCAAGTGGCATGCTCTGTGTACTCTGCGTCGAGACCGATGACATTCATCTCCACCTTTTGGAGGGAGTTGGATACATTGTTGATCCACTTCTGAACAACCCTTGGGTGGTTGTTGACTGTGGCAGCTATGCTCAATGAGCCTTCGACGAGGACATGTTGGGCGCTAAAAACCTGCATCTAGATCTCTTTCGCCATTTGGAACCGCTGGACCGAAGGGCTATGGTTTGGAGAATTAGGATTAGATGGCTAGTCTAACTGAAGAAGATGATTATTTATAGGGGCTTCGGAATTACTCCAGGAGGATGTGAAGAGGTTAAAACAATGTGAATGCAGTGTGGTTTGGATGCAAATGAAGATCAAGGAGTAGTGAAGAAGCCGAGGAAAATTGGTACCTGATGGAGAAGTAAATGGGAGAAGTGGCCTACAGGCAGTTGATTAGACGGCTAGGTAGACTAAACGAAAAGGTTGCGCGGGTAGACTGAGGAGTGGAGCCTGTCCCTGTACATGCCCATCCTCTCGGTGCCACTGGCTAGTTGAGGTCACTCTTTCGAATCATCGTGGTGAGACATTTAATGATTCCTTTTTATTTCTACACCCCCCCTGACAGGTGGGACCTATGCAAACGGATAAAAAATGTGTCGTAGCTGGTTCGATGGATATTGGCGCATGCGTGGGAGACACAACATTCTCTAGTTAAGGAATATGAGGTTATCCTCAAAAAATAAAAGTCCTTCTTCACGCTTCCGCATGCACGAGAATTTGGTTCTGCTCGCAATATCGATGATCCTGGAGGATGAAGTGAACCCAGAGGCATGCTAGCACGGGAGTACTACTCATGTTCCTACTACTCCTACTAGTAGTACTAGTACAACTGTGGTACACCTGATGGTGAAAATACTATTATTCATCCGGTCCTCACAGTGAAGTGACAAGACCCTGCGCCTGAGGTGACACCAGTCCAGACGGCATGTCCAGGTTACCAAAGTCAGCCTCACCTTTTGCACTGTGCAGTCACTGTCACCGCCGTTGTATAGCATGCCTCGCCTCGTCTCCCTCTCCCCTAGCACCACTCCATCTCCATCTCCATCTTGCCGGAGATCCTGAGGTCACTCTTCATCATCTCACTATGCCCCCGCGTACCCTCGCCTCGCTCGCCTCCCCCAGTACTACTATTCCCTCGCTAGCCGTTCTAGCACCGAAAGCCTTCTCCCTCATAAATCAAGCCCCCCAAAACCCCACCTTCCAAACTCCACCATGTCTGAACGCGAACCGCGCAGCATCCATATGAGCTACGATTGGAGCAACATCCCCAGTGATGTCCTCAACCTCTGTTGTTCGTGTACGGATATTTTGAGCGCCATGTGGCTGGCTGCATGCTCTATGTGGGGGTTTTACAGTTTTAGAGGCATGTGGCACATCAAAGTTGTGCATTTTGGGTATTCAACATATGTTTGGCCCACATCCAAAGTGATGGTGGTTGTCCTCTTGCACCCACTTAAGTGGTTATCAGCGATATCGATGCTTTCCATCTGCAGGCCCGCTTGGTCCATCTCTACTTTTTGGTAGACAACGAGAGAGGCTAATTTGACTTAGGAGGGGATTATTTTTTGCTTCTAATACGGTATATACATATAGGTCATGCTCTTGGATGACATGATACAGTTTGAGCACACACACATGCATGTGTACGCATCAATCCCTCCCATCGAGTTGAAGTGGCTAGTACAATGACACGTCATGAACCAATCTCGCTCTGTGTGGGGACTGTACAATTTTCGACGCACGCATCACATCAATGTTGTGAAATGGTATTAAAACATGCATGCATGCATCACCTCCATACATATGCATGTAGTGGTTGTCTTCGAACGGTACACTCCCTCCCGTGGTTATCAGTGACAAGCCTATATATTCAAGGGCCTGCGTGGACATCCATGATCACCTTGACCGACAACAAGATTGGTTACCATGGCGGATTCTTCCTTTGGTTCCTGTTATCATAGTATAGGTCATGGTGAGATTCAGACCTAATTAAGTGCGCATATACTATGCACGCATGCATGCATGAATACTCATCGTCGGCTTAAAGTGTGGTGTAACATACATATGCATCGTCAACCTAACCCTCACTCAGTCGAGGGATTTCTAGTTTGAAATCACAGTGCCACATCAAATTTGTTCCATTGTGTATTCAAAAACACACCTCTCCATACATATGTTTGGGCCACATGCATGCATTGGTTGTCTTCGGGGACTAGCTACTTGCGTGATTATTGGCGAGCTAGCCCATCTCCGGGGTCGCATGGACGGCCATCACTTTGACCAACAACAAGAGAGAGGTTGTATGACCAAGGTCGATTTATTCTTGGTCCTTTTACAATCCATCTTGGTGGGATGCCTCTCTAGCCTGCCGACTGAAAGTGTGTGTGGGGGGCTCCTACTTCGCACTTTGCTAGGCGAACCTCGGCTGGGGGGCATGCATTCATAGCTTAGGATTCCCTTCGTGCCGACACGAGGGGGGTTGCTAGCTACTTTGCACTTTGCTAGGTGAACCTCGGTTGGGGGGGCTTGCATTCATACCTTAGGATTCCCTTCGTGCCGACATGAGGGGGGGCAAGAAATACCGTGCGCTTTGCGAGATAGGTGTGATGTCTGCTAGACTACGCCGGTATTTCCCCAAAGAGGAAGGGATGATGCAGCACATCGACGGTAGGTATTTCCCTCAATGATGAGACCAAGGTTATCGAACCAGTAGGAGAACCAAGCAACACTACGTAAACAACACTTGCAAACAAATAACAAATACTCGCAACCCGACGTGTTAAAAGGGTTGTCAATCCCTTTCGGGTAATGGCGCCAAAAATTGGCAAACACACATGATAAAAATATGATAGATAGGATAAATAGATATCAGATAAATTAATTGCAGCAAGGTATTTTATATTTTTGGTTTAATAGATCTGAAAATAAAAGAAAATAAAAATATATCACAAAGGCAAATATATTAAGGAAGATACTCGGGGGTCGTAGGTTTCACAAGTGGCTTCTCTCCAGAAAAATAGCAAACGGTGGATAAACGAATTACTGTTGGGAAATTGATAGAACTTCAAATAATCATGACGATATCCAAGCAATGATCATTATATAGGCATCACGTCCAAGATTAGTAGACCGGCTCCTGCCTGCATCTACTACTATTACTCCACACATCGACCGCTATCCAGCATGCATCTAGTGTATTAAGTTCATGGAGAAATAGAGTAATCTAATAAGAATGATGACATGATGTAGACAATATCTATTTATATAGAAATAGACCCCGTCTTGATATCCTTAATGGTAACGACACATACGTGTCGGTTCCCCTTCTGTCACTGGGATCAAGCACCATAAGATCGAACCAATCACAAAGCACCTCTTCCCATTGCAAGATAAATAGATCAAGTTGGTCGAACAAAAACCAAATATCGGAGAAGAAATGCGAGGCTATAAGAAATCATGCATATATGAGATCAAAGAAGACTCAAATAACTATCATGGATAAAAAGAGATAGATCTGATCATAAACTGAAAGTTCATCGGATCCCAACAAACACACCACAAAAGAATTACATCATATGGATCTCCAAGAGATCATTGTATTGAGAATCAAAAGAGAGAGAGGAAGCCATCTAGCTACTAACTACGGACCCGAAGGTCTACAAACAACTACTCATGCATCATCGGAAGATATCGAGGTCTCTTAGTTGTTATGTTGACAATGAAAGGATACCGCTCAAAATATTATTCAATCTCTATTTCAAAACTCGAGCTCTGGCACCTCTGCAAATCCCTGCTTCCCTCTGCGAAGGGCCTATCTATTTACTTTTATTGCTGAGTCATCATCCTCTTATATAAAGCACCAGTTAGAGAGCACCAATGTCACTTGTATGCATTGTTATTATTTTATATTGAGTTTGACTGTGACTGGATCTCTTTTACCATGAATTACAATGTCTAGTCAGTCCTTGATCTTCAGGGGTGCTCTGCATTTGTGTTTTGCGGTCTCAGAAAGGGCTAGCGAGATACCATCTCGTTATATTATATCATGATTGTTTTGAAAAAAGTGTTGTCATCCGAGATTTATTATTATTGATCTCTAGTTGATTAGGCCATTGATATGAGTAAATGTGAGACCTAAGAGTTATAGTGAATATGGTCAGTTCATAATCTTTGCTGAAAAACTTGAATGTTGGCTTTACATATTTGCAACAACAAGATCAAATAGAGTTTGTAAAAGTTTTTCTTTATCACTTTTAGTTTGTCAACTGAATTACTTGAGGACTAGCAATGTGTTAAGCTTGGGGGAGTTGATACATCTCCGTAATATCTACTTTTCCAAACTCTTTTGCCCTTGTTTTGGACTCTAACTTGCATGATTTGAATGGAACTAACCCGGACTGACGCTGTTTTCAGCAGAATTGCCATGGTGTTATTTTTGTGGAGAATAACAAGTTCTCGGAATGACCTGAAACTTCACGGAGCTAAGTTTTGGAATTAATAAAAATATTGGCGAAAGAATCAGCACCAGGGGGGCCACACCCTAGCCACGAGGGTGGGGGAGCGCCCTCCGACCTTGTGGGCCCCCTGAACCTCCACCGACCTCAACTCCAACTCCATATATTCTCTTTCGAGGGGGAAAAAATTGGAGATAAGGATTCATCGCGTTTTACGATACGGATCCGCTGCCAAGCCTTGTTCTTCCTCGGGAGGGCAGATCTGGAGTCCGTGCAGGGCTGTGGAGAGGGGAATCTGTTGCCATCATCATCATCAACCATCCTCCATCACCAATTTCATGATGCTCACCGCCGTTCATGAGTAATTCCATTGTAGGCTTGTTGGACCATGATGGGTTGGATAAGATTTACCATGTGAGTTAGTTTTGTTAGGGTTTGATCCCTAGTATCCACTATGTTCTAAGATTGATGTTGTTATGACTTTGCTATGCCTAATGCTTGTCACTAGGGTCCGAGTGCCATGATTTCAGATCTGAACCTATTATGTTTCATGAATATATTTGTGTTCTTGATCCGATATTGCAAGTTATAATCACCTACTACGTGTTATGATCCGGCAACCCCGGAGTGACAATAGTCGATACCACTCCTGGTGACGACCGTAGTTTGACGAGTTCATGTATTCACTAAGTGCTAATGCTTTGGTCCGGTACTCTATTAAAAGGCCTTAATATCCCTTAGTTTCCAATAGGACCCCGCTGCCACGGGAGGGTAGGACAAAAGATGTCATGCAAGTTCTTTTCCATAAGCACGTATGACTATATTCAAAATACATGCCTACATTATATTGATGAACTGGAGATAGCTCTATGTCACCCTATGTTATAACCGTTGCATGATGAATATCATCCGACATAATTATCCATCATGGATCCATTGCCTACGAGCTTTTCATATATTGATCTTTGTTTAGTTACTTTTCCGTTGCCAGTATTATGATTGCTACAAAACTGCTACTGTTACTTTTGCCACCATTGTCGTTACATCCATACTACTTTGCTACTAAATACTTTGTTGTAGATATTAAGCCTTTCAGGTGTGGTTGAATTGACAACTCATCTACTAATACTTGAGAATATTCTTTGGCTCCCCTTGTGTCGAATCAATAAATTTGGGTTGAATACTCTACCCTCGAAAACTGTTGCGACCCCCTATACTTGTGGGCTATCAATGAACCCCTCCGAGATGATGTCTAGATTGGATCTGGTAGTTCTGGAACTTGCGGCAGCTGGAATTTATTTTCGTCGACACCCCTAGGGTTTCTGGAATATTGGGGTATTTATAGAGTAAAGAGGCGGTCCGGGGGCACCCGAGGTGGGCACAACCCACTGATGACCCACAAGTATAGGGGATCTATCATAGTCCTTTCGATAAGTAAGAGTGTCGAACCCAACGGGGAGCAGAAGGAAATGATAAGCGGTTTTCAGCAAGGTATTCTCTTCAAGTACTGAAATAAGTGGTAACATATAGTTTTGTGACAAGATAAATTGTAACGAGCAACAAGTAACAAAAGTAAATAAAGTGCAGCAAGGTGACCCAATCCTTTTTGTAGCAAAGGACAAGCCGGAACAAACTCTTATAATAGGAAAAGCGCTCGCGAGGACACATGGGAATATCGTCAAGCTAGTTTTCATCACGTTCATATGATTCGTGTTCGATACTTTGTGCTTGGGTGCTGTTCTTACTTGAACAAGCATCCCACTTATGATTAACCTCTATTGCAAGCATCCGCAACTACAACAAACGTATTAAGGTAAACCTAACCATAGCATGAAACATATGGATCCAAATCAGTCCCCTACGAAGCAACACATAAACTAGGGTTTAAGATTCTGTCACTCTAGCAACCCATCATCTACTTATTACTTCCCAATGCCTTCCTCTAGGCCCAAATAATGGTGAAGTGTTATGTAGTCGATGTTCACATAACACCACTAGAGGCTAGACAACATACATCTTATCAAAATATCAAACGAATACCAAATTCACATGACTACTAATAGCAAGACTTCTCCCTTGTCCTCAGGAACAAACGTAATTACTCACAAAGCATATTCATGTTCATAATCAGAGGGGTAATAATATGCATATAGGATCTGAACATATGATCTTCCACCAAATAAACCAACTAGCATCAACTACAAGGAGTAATCAACACTACTAGCAACCTACTAGCACCAATCCCAGACTTTGAGACAAGAATTGGATACAAGAGATGAACTAGGGTTTGGAGATGAGATGGTGCTGGTGAAGATGTTGATGGAGATTGCCCTCTCCCGATGAGAAGAGCATTGGTGATGACGATGGTGATGGTTTCCCCCTCCCGGAGGGAAGTATCCCTGGCAGAACAGCTCTGCCGGAGCTCTAGATTGGTTCCACCAAGGTTCCGCCTCGTGGCGGCGGAGTCTCGTCCCGAAAAGTTCCTTCTTATTTTTTTTCTCATCGAAAGACTTCATATAGGAGAAGATGGACGTCAGAGAGCCACCAGGGGGCCCACGAGGTAGGGGGCGCGCCCTAGGGGGGGCGCCCCCCACCCTCGTGAGCAGGGTGTGGGCCCCATGGCCTTCATCTTTGGCGAGGATTTTTCTTTATTTATTTTAAGATGTTCCATGGAGTTTCAGGACTTTTGGAGTTGCACAGAATAGGTCTCTAATATTTGCTCCTTTTCCAGCCCAGAATTCCAGCTGCCGGCATTCTCCCTCCTTATGTAAACCTTGTAAAATAAGAGAGAATAGCCATAAGTATTGTAACATAAAGTGAAATAACAGTCCATAATGCAATAAATATCGATATAAAATCATTATGCAAAATGGACGTATCACCCAGCAGGGCGGTGTGCTCCTCCAGGCATGCCCTAGTGGGTTGTACTCCCCTCGGAGCACCCCCAGGCGCTTCTCCGGCCCATTGGATGTCTTATGGTCCAAAAAAATCCACAAAAAGTTTCACTGCGTTTGGACTCCATTTGATATTGATTACCTACGATGTAAAAAACATGCAAAAAATAGCAACTGGCACTTGGCACGATGTCAATAGGTTAGTACCAAAAAATGAGATAAAATGACTATACAATGATTATAAAACATCCAAGAATGATAAGATAACAGCATGGAACAATCAAAAATTATAGATATGTTGGAGACGTATCAACATCCCCAAGCTTAATTCCTGCTCGTCCTCCAGTAGGTAAATGATAAAAACATAATTTTTTATGTTGAATGATGCCTAACATGTTATATCATTTTATTTATAACATGGACATTTGGAATTTTTATATGATTCAAAGCAATAGTCTAGTTTTGACATGAGACTTAAATACTCAAGCATATCAACAAGCAACCATGTCTTTCAAAATATCAACGCCAAAATAAGTTATCCCTAGCCCATCATGCTCGATCAGTGATCCATTCATGAAACACACTCGCATATTAGGTACACCCAATGCTCAAGTACGATCATAGTGCCCCCTAGTTGGTGTTTTATAAGAGAAGATGGAGACTCAAATTAAAAATAAAAATTGCATAAAGTAAAAGAAAGGCCCTTCACGGAGGGAAGTAGGGATTTGTAGAGGTGCCAGAGCTCAAAGCGAAAATTGAGAGATAAAAACATTTTGAGAGGCAGACTTTTCCCACCAACGAAAATGACTTAGAGTTCCTCACACTTCCATGCTAGATATATCATAGGCAGTTCCCAAACAGAAATTAAAGTTTATTCCTTTTTTCACCATACTTCCACTTTCCATGGCTAGCCGTATCCACGGGTGCCTTCCATACCAACACTTTCCAAGGAATTTATTATTTGACAACATAAAGTAAATTCATTCTTCATTTCGGGACCAGGCATCACTAATACCTTTGCCTTACTCTCGTGCAATGACAAGTGAATTAACACTCATCGTGAGAATAACATCTAGCATGGAAAATATCGGCCACCCCTTACTGCCTCGTGAGCGGTACGAGCACACAAAAGATAAATTTATTTTGAAAATTAGAGATGACACATACAAATTTGCTTAGAACGGCAAAAGAATACCACATATAGGTAGGTATGGTGGACTCATGTGGCAAAACTGGTTTAAAGGATCTTGGATGCACAAGTAGTGATCGTACTTAGTGCAAATGAAGGCTAGGAAAAGATTGAGAAGTGGCCAACTAAGAAACGAATAATCTCATAAGCGAGGATTAAGCATAATTAACACCGAATAATGCACCACAAGTAGTGTAATTTCATTGCACAACTATTGACTTTCGTGCTTGCAAAGGTAATCACAAACCTTAACACCAATATTCTTACTAAAGCATAATTACTCATCAACATGACTCACATATCACATCATCATATCTCAAAACTATTACAAGGAATCAAGTTTACTTTGTCCAATGATCTTCATGAAAGTTTTCATTATATCCTTCTTGGATATCTATCACTTTGTAACTAATTTTCATGTGTTGTTTTTTATAAGCTCAAACAAATATATGTGAAGATCATGAGTGGAATATTTTTTTATCTCAAATTAATTTAAGTGAAGCAAGAGAGAATTTCTTAAAAAAATTACTAACTCTCAAATAAATCTAAGTGAAGCAAGAGAGCATTTCTTCAAAAATACTAAAGCACACCATGCTCAAAAAGATATAAGTGAAGCACTAGAGCAATTCCATAGCTCATAAAGATTTAAGTGAAGCATAGAGAGCAATTCTAACAAGTCATGGCATAATTTTGGCTCTCTCAAATTGGTGTGTCCAGCAAGGATTCAAGACTTAAAATACAAAGCAAAACAAGCAAAGACTCATATCATACAAGACGCTCCAAGCAAAACTCATAGTATGTGACGAATAAAAATATAGTTTCAAGTAAAATACCGATGGTCGTTAGAAGAAATAGGGGATGCCACTCGGGGCATCCCCAAGCTTAGTTGCTTGATTCTCTTTGGATAATAGATTGGGATGACATGGGCATCCCCAAGCTTAGGCTCTTCTTACTCCTTATTCCTTCATCCGTCTTAAGATAACCCAAAACTTGAAAACTTCAATCACACAAAACTCAACACAAACTTCGTGAGATCCGTTAGTATAAGAGAACAAATCACTACTATAAGTGTTGTTGCAAACCAATTCATATTTTGTTCTTGTATTATATCTACTGTATTCCAACTTTTCCATGGCAAAAACTCTTCAAAGATAACCATAGAATCATCAAAACAAGCACACAACGCAAAGAAAACAAAACCCGTCAAAAACAGAACCATGTGTAGCAATCTGGGTATTTCGAATACTTTTGTAACTCCAAAAATTTTGAAAACTTAGGAAGACCTGAGCAATTTGTATATTAATCTTCTGCAAAAAGAATTGGTATTTTATGACGCTTCTGTTAAAAACGAAAATTATTTTCGTGAGCAAGAAAGTTTCTGGTTTTCAGCAAGATCAAGTCAACTATCACCCAAGAAGATCCTAAAGGCTTTACTTGGCACAAACACTAACTAAAACACAAAAACACGATCATAACAATAGCATAATTGTGCTAAAACGCAAGAACATGAAGCAAAAATAAATTTTATTCATTGGGTTGCCTCCGAACAAGCGCTATTGTTTCACGCCCCTAGCTAGGCATAAAGCAAGGATCTAAGTATTGTCATCTTTGTTTCTAGATCCATAAGATTCCCTCATGATTGATTCATATGGTGGCCTAATTCTTGTTCTATGGAAGTGTTCCATACCCTTCCTTAGTGGAAATTGGAACTTAATATTGCCTTCTTTCATATCAATCACTACACCGATAGTGCATAAAAATGGTCTACCAAGAATAATTGGACAAGACGGATTGCAATCAATATCAAGAACAATAAAATCTATGGGCACATAATTCCTATTTGCAAGAATAAGAACATCATTAATTCTTCCATAGGCTTTTTAATAGTAGAATCCGCCAAGTGCAAATTTAAAGAACACTCTTCAATATCGGTAAGACCAAGCCCATCACATAAAGATTTCGGAAATGTAGAAACACTAGCACCCAAGTCACATAAAGAAAAACACTCATAATTTTTAATCTTGACTTTGATAGTAGGTTCCCACTCATCATGTAATTTTCTAGGAATTGAAACTTCTAATTCCAACTTTTCTTCCAAAGATTTCATCAAAGCATCAACAATATGTTTAGTAAAAGCTTTATTTTGTTCATAAGCATGGGGTGAATTCATCATGGATTGCAACAAAGAAATACAATCAATCAAAGAGCAACTATCATAATTAAAGTCTTTGTAATCCAAAAGAGTGGGCACATCACTAGTTAAAGTGTTGACCTCTTGATACCCACTTTTATCAATTTTCTCAACAAGATTTTCACCCTCCAAATTATCGGGACACCTTCTAGCTAAAGTTGACTCTTCTCTAGTCCCTTTATCATCAATCTTGATTTTAGTAAACAAGGAATCAATATAATAAACACCAACATTTTAGGATCTTCATAACTTTTATCTTCTAACGAGATTGGTTTAGCGGCCATTTTATTTACTAGGGTAGGTTGTGCATCGGATATATTTCCTAGCAAACTTTTAGCAAAAGCATAATTAGATTGGAGATTACAAACTTCTCTACCGATATCATCAAGTTGTTTCGTGATAGCATCTAGCACAACAGAGTGTTCCTTAAGTTCTTCGGTAAAATATTTATTGTGCTCAAATTGTGTAGTCATATATTCCTTAGTACTTTTCTCACTTTCAAGCAAAATATTGGAGTAAGGAACATTATAATATTTTCTTTGAGGCATCATGACTACGCAAACAAGAACGCATACAAAAACAGATCCGGCAAGAAAACGACAAACAAAAAAGAGGGCGAATAAAATGACAATCTTTTATGAAGTGGGGAAGAGGAAAATGAGAGGAAAATGGCAAATAATGTAAATTGCAATGAGATGGGATTTGTGATTAGGAACCTGGTAGATGTTGATGATGTTTCCCCAGCAATGGCGCCATAAATTCCTTTTGATGTCTGCTAGACTACGTTGGTATTTCCCCAAAGAAGAAGGGATAATGCAGCACAGCGACGGTAGGTATTTCCCTCAGTGATGAGACCAAGGTTATCGAACTAGTACGAGAACCAAAAAACACTACGTAAACAACACCTGGACACAAATAACAAATACTTGCAACCCGACGTGTTAAAGGGGTTGTCAATCCCTTTCGGGTAATGGCGCCAAAAATTGGCAAACGAACCTGATAAAAACATGATAGATAGGATACATAGATCTGGGATAAAATAAATTAAATAAATTTATTTTTGTATTTTTGGTTTAATAGATCTGAAAATAAAATCAAATAAAAATAGATCGCAAAGGCAAATATATTAAGGAAGAGACCCGGGGGTCGTAGGTTTCACTAGTGGCTTCTCTCGAGAAAAATAGCAAACGGTGGGTAAACGAATTACTATTGGGCAATTGATAGAACTTCAAATAATCATGACAATATCCATGCAATGATCATTATATAGGCATCACGTCCAAGATTAGTAGACCGATGATACGTCTCCAACGTATCTATAATTTTCTATTGTTCCATGCTATTATATTATCTGTTTTGGATGTTTTATATGCATTAATATGCTATTTTATATGATTTTTGGGACTAACCTATTAACCTAGAGCCCAGTGTCAGTTTCTGTTTTTTCCTTGTTTTAGAGTTTCGCAGAAAAGGAATACCAAACGGAGTCCAAACAGAATAAAACTTTCGCCATGATTTTTCTTGGACCAGAAGACACCCAGGAGACTTGGAGTACAAGTCAGAGGAGCCACGAGGCGGCCATGAGGGTGGAGGGCGCGTCCAGGGGGTGGGCGTGCTACTTCTTGAGCACTTGCGTTGGTTTTCCCTTGAAGAGGAAAGGGTGGTGCAGCAAAGTAGTGTAAGTATTTCCCTCAGTTTTTCAGAACCAAGGTATCAATCCAGTAGGAGGCTACGCGCGAGTCCCTCGCACCTACACAAAACAAATAAATCCTCGCAACCAACGCGATAAGGGGTTGTCAATCCCTACACGGTCACTTACGAGAGTGAGATCTGATAGATATGATAAGATAATATTTTTGGTATTTTTATGATAAAGATGCAAAGTAAAATAAAAGCAATGAAAATAACTAAGTATTGGAAGATTTAATATGATGAAGATAGACCCGGGGGCCATAGGTTTCACTAGTGGCTTCTCTTAAGAGCATAAGTATTTTACGTGGGTGAACAAATTACTGTTGAGCAATAGACAGAATTGAGCACAGTTATGAGAATATCTAGGTATGATCATGTATATAGGCATCACGTCCAAGACAAGTAGACCGACTCCTGCCTGCATCTACTACTATTACTCCACACATCGACAGCTATCCAGCATGCATCTAGAGTATTAAGTTCAAGAGAACAGAGTAACGCCTTAAGCAAGATGACATGCTGTAGAGGGATAAACTCATGCAATATGATGAAAACCTCATCTTGTTATCCTCGATGGCAACAATACAATACGTGCCTTGCTGCCCCTACTGTCACTGGGAAAGGACACCGCAAGAATGGACCCAAAGCTAAGCATTTCTCCCATTGCAAGAAAGATCAATCTAGCAGGCCAAACCAAACTGATAATTCGAAGAGACTTGCAAAGATAACCAATCATACATAAAAGAATTCAGAGAAGATTCAAATATTGTTCATAGATAAACTTGATCATAAACCCACAATTCATCGGTCTCAAAAAACACACCGCAAAAGAAGATTACATCGAATAGATCTCCACAAGAGAGGGGGAGAACTTTGTATTGAGATCCAAAAAGAGAGAAGAAGCCATCTAGCTAATAACTATGGACCCGAAGATCTGAGGTAAAGTATTCACACTTCATCGGAGAGGCTGTGGTGTTGATGTAGAAGTCCTCCATGATCGATGCCCCCTCCGGCGGAGATCCGGAACAGGCCCCAAGATGGGATCTCGTGGGTACAGAAAGTTACGGCAGTGGAATTAGGGTTTTGGCTCCGTATCTGATCGTTTGGGGGTACGTAGGTATATATAGGAGGAAGAAGTATGTCGGTGGAGCAACAGGGGGCCCACGAGGGTGGAGGGCGCTCCTGGTGGGTAGGCGCACCCCCCTACCTCATGGCCTCCCTGTTGGTTGCTTGACGTAGGGTCCAAGTCTCCTGGGTCTTGTTTGTTCCAAAAATCACGTTCCCGAAGGTTTCATTCCGTTTGGACTCCGTCTGATATTCCTTTTCTTCGAAACCCTAAAATAGGCAAAAACAGCAATTCTGGGCTAGGCCTCCGGTTAATAGGTTAGTCCCAAAAATAATATAAAAGTGGATAATAAAGCCCAATAATGTCCAAAACAGTAGATAATATAGCATGGAGCAATCAAAAATTATAGATACGTTGGAGACGTATCAAGCATCCCCAAGCTTAATTCCTGCTCGTCCTCGAGTAGGTAAATGATAAAAACAGAATTTTTGATGTGGAATGCTACTTGGCATAATTTCAATGTAGATCTTCTTAATTGTGGTATGAATATTCAGATCCGAAAGATTAAGACAAAAGTTTAATATTGACATAAAAATAATAATACTTCAAGCATACTAACTAAGCAATTATGTCTTCTCAAAATAACATGGCCAAAGAAAGTTATCCCTACAAAATCATATAGTCTGGCTATGCTCTATCTTCACCACACAAATTATTTAAATCATGCACAACCCTGATGACAAGCCAAGCAATTGTTTCATACTTTTGACATTCTCAAAACTTTTTCAATCTTCACGCAATACATGAGCGTGAGCCATGGACATAGCACTTTAGGTGGAACAAAATGGTGGTTGTGGAGAAGACAAAAAGGGAGAAGATAGTCTCACATCAACTAGGCGTTTCAGCGGGCTACGGAGATTCCCATCAACAGATATCAATGTGAGTGAGTAGGTATTGCCATGCAACGGATGCACTAGAGCTATAAGTATATGAAATCTCAAAAGAAACTAAGTGGGTGTGCATCCAACTTGCTTGCTCACGAAGACCTAGGGCATTTTGAGGAAGCCCATCATTGGAATATACAAGCCAAGTTATGTAATGAAAAATTCCCACTAGTATATGAAAGTGATAACAAAGGAGACTCTCTACTATGAAGATCATGGTGCTACTTTGAAGCACAAGTGTGGTAAAAGGATAGTAGCATTATCCCTTCTCTCTTTTTCTCTCATTTTTTTGGGCCTTCTCTTTTTTATGGCCTCTTTTTTTTGTCCGGAGTCTCATCCCGACTTGTGGGGAAATCATAGTCTCCATGATCCTTTCCTCACTAGGACAATGCTCTAATAATGATGATCATCACACTTTTATTTTCTTACAACTCAAGAATTACAACTCGATACTTAGAACAAAATATGACTCTATGTGAATGCCTCCGATGGTGTACCGGGATATGCAATGACTCATGAGTGCATGTATGAAAGAATTATGAACGGTGGCTTTGCCACAAATACAATGTCAACTACATGATCATGCAAAGCAATATGACAAGGATGGAGTGTGTCATAGTAAATGGAACGGTGGAAAGTTGCATGGCAACATATCTCGGGATGACTATGAAAATGCCATGATAGGTAGGTATGGTGGCTGTTTTGAGGAAGGTATATGGTGGGTGTATGATACCGGTGAAAGGTGCGCGGTATTAGAGAGGCTAGCAATGGTGGAAGGGTGAGAGTGCGTATGATCCATGGACTCAACATTAGTCATAAAGAACTCATATACTTATTGCAAAAATCTACAAGTTTTCAAAGCAAAGTATTACGCGCATGCTCCTAGGGGGATAGATTGGTAGGAACAGACCATCGCTAGTCCCCGACCGCCACTCATAAGGAAGACAATTAATAAATAAGTCATGCTCCGACTTCATCACATAATGGTTCACCATACGTGCATGCTACGGGAATCACAAACTTTAACACAAGTATTTCTCAAATTCACAACTACTCAACTAGCATGACTCTAATATCACCATCTCCATATCTCAAAACAATTATCAAGAATCAAACTTCTCGTAGTATTCAACACACTCATAAGAGAATTTTATTATTAATCTTGTATACCTAGCATATTAGGATTATTTAAGCAATTTACCATGCTATTTAAGACTCTCAAAATAATATAAGTGAATCATGAGATATCAAAAGTTTCTACAAAACAAATCCACCACCGTGCTCTAAAATATATAAGTGAAGCACTAGAGCAAAACTATATAACTCAAAAGATATAAGTGAAGCACATAGAGTATTCTAATAATTTCTGAATTATGTGTGTTTCTCTCAAAAGATGTGTACAGCAAAGATGATTGTGGTAAACTAAAAAGCAAAGACTCAAATCATACAAGACGCTCCAAGCAAAACACATATCATGTGGTGAATAAAAATATAGCTCCAAGTAAATTTACCGATAGAAGTAGACGAAAGAGGCGATGCCATCCGGGGCATCCCCAAGCTTTAGATTTTAGGTGTCCTTAGATTATCTTGGGGGTTCCATGGGAATACCCAAGCTTAGGCTCTTTCCACTCCTTTTTCCATAATCCATCAAATCTTTACCCAAAACTTGAAAACTTCACAACACAAAACTTAAAGTAGAAAATCTCGTGAGCTCCGTTAGCGAAAGAAAACTAAAGACCACTTCAAGGTACTATAATGAACTCATTATTTATTTATATTGGTGTTAAACCTACTGTATTCCAACTACTCTATGGTTTATAAACTATTTTACTAGCCATAGATTCATCAAAATAAGCAAACAACACACGAAAAACAGAATCTGTCAAAAACAGAATAGTCTGTAGTAATCTGTAGCTAACTCAAGGTCTGGAACCCCCAAAATTCTAAAATAAATTTCTGGACGTGAGCAATTTATATATTAATCATCTTCAAAAAGAATTAACTAAAGATCACTTTCCAAATAAAAATGGCAGCAGTTCTCGTGAGCGCTAAAGTTTCTATTTTTTACAGCAAGATTAACAAGACTTTCCCCAAGTCTTCCCAACGGTTCTACTTGGCACAAACACTAATTAAACACAAAAAAACCAAACAAAACAGAGGCTAGATAAATTATTTACTACTAAACAGGAGCAAAAAGCAAGGAATAAAAATAAAATTGGGTTGCCTCCCAACAAGCTATATCGTTTAACGCCCCTAGCTAGGCATAAAAAGCAAGAATAGATCTAGGTATTGCCATCTTTGGTAGGCAATCCATAAGTGGCTCTCATAATAGATTCATAAGGTAATTTAATTTTCTTTCTAGGAAAGTGTTCCATGCCTTTCCTTAACGGAAATTGGAATCTAATATTGCCTTCCTTCATATCAATAATTGCACCAATCGTTCTAAGGAAAGGTCTACCAAGAATAATAGGACATGAAGGATTGCAATCTATATCAAGAACGATAAAATCTATGGGAACATAATTCATATTTGGAACAATAAGAACATCATTAATTCTTCCCATAGGTTCCTTAATAGTGGAATCCACAAGGTGCAAGTTTAGAGAGCAATCATCAAAATCACGGAAACCTAACAAATCACACAAAGTCTTTGGAATCGTGGAAACACTAGCACCCAAATCACACAAAGCATAGCAATCATGATCTTTAATTTTGATTTTAATAGTTGGTTCCCACTTATCATAAAGTTTTCTAGGGATAGAAACTTCCAACTCAAGTTTTTCTTCATAAGATTGCATCAAAGCATCAACGATATGTTTGGTAAAAGCTTTATTTTGGCTATAAGCATGAGGAGAATTTAGCACGGATTGTAACAAGGAAATACAATCTATCAAAGAGAAGCTATTATAATTAAATTCCTTGAAATCCAAAATAGTAGGTTCATTAACATCTAGAGTTTTGATCTCTTCAATCCCACTTTTATCAAATTTAGCATCAAGATATAAAAACTCCGAATTTTTGGAAAGCCTTCTAGGTAAAGGTGGATCATATTCAGTCCCATAATTATCAAGATTCATATTGCAAAACAAAGATTTAATAGGGGACACATCAATAACTTTTAGATCTTCATCTTTATTATCATGGAAACTAGAAGAACACACTCTTATAAAGGAATCTTTCTTAGCACGCATCCTAGCGGTTCTTTCTTTGCACTCATCAATGGAAATTCGCATGGCTTTGAGAGACTCATTGTAACGCCCTCGATGCGGCTATATCTCCTACGTGTCGAAGCACAACTTAGAGGCATAACCGCATTGAAAGCAATATCGCAAGTAAGGTAATCTTCACAACAACCCTGTAAATAGATAATAAGGGGAAAGGTACATAGTTGGCTTACACTCACCACGTCACACAAAGTACATAAATAGCATTACATCATCCAATACACTCATGGTCCGACTACGATACCAAAATAAAAGATCAACCCCAACATGCGACATGGTCCCGATCGCCCCACCTGGGCACCACTACTGATCATCAGGGAAAGACACATAGAAACAGCGTGAGTCTTCGTTGAACTCCCACTTGAGCTCAAGCGCATCATCTGGAACGGAGTCATCGGGCCCTGCATCTGGTTTGGAAGTAATCTGTGAGCCATGGGGACTCAGCAATCTCGCACCCTCGCGATCTAGACTATTTAAGCTTATAGGTAAGGCAAGGAAATATGTGGAGCTGCAGCAAGCGACTAGCATATATGGTGGCTAACCTGTTCGCAAAAGAGAGTGAGAAGAGAAGGCAAAGCACGAATGAAGAACTATAGAACAACCTACGGAAAACATTACTCCAACATCGCGTTCACTTCCCGGACTCCGGCGAGAAGAGACCATCACGGTAACACACGCAGTTGATTCATTTCAATTAAGTTAAGGTTTGAGTTATCTACAACCGGACATTAACAAATTCCCATCTGCCCATAACCATGGGCACGGCTTTCAAAAGTTCAAATCCCTACAGGGGAGTCCCAACTTAGCCCATCACAATCTCTCACGGTCAACGAAGGATAAACCTTCTCCCGAGACATTCCGATCAGACTCGGCATCCCGGTTCTACAAGACAACTTCGACAATGGTAAAACTAAACCAGCAACACCGCTCGAATGTGCCGACAAATCCCGATAGGAGCTGCACATATCTCGTTCTCAGGGCACACTCATATGAGCGCTCCATACAACTAAAAACCAAACTTCGAGTTTCCCCGAGGGGCGCTGGACAGGGCTCTAGTTTGGACCAACACTCAGAGGAGCACTGGCCCGGGGGGGTTTAAATAAGATGACCCTTGGGCTCCGGAAACCCAAGGGAAAAAGAGGCTAGGTGGCAAATGGTAAAACCAAGGTTGGGCATTGCTGGAGGAGTTTTATTCAAGGTGAACTGTCAAGGGGTTCCTATTATCACCCAACCGCGTAAGGAACACAAAATCCGGGAACATAACACCGATATGACGGAAACTAGGGCGGCAAGAGTGGAACAAAATACTAGGCAAAAGTCCGAGCCTTCCACCCTTTACCAAGTATATAGATGCATTAAGATAACAAGATAATATAGTGATATCCCAACAAGAAAATAATGTTCTAACAAGGAACGCTCTCCAATCTTCACCTGCAACTAGCAACGCTATAAGAGGGGCTGAGCAAAGCGGTAACATAGCCAATCAACGGTTTGCTAGGACATGGTGGGTTAGAGGTTTGACATGGCAATAACAACAACATAGCATGCACGGATCAACAACAACATCCTCGGCAAAATTGCTAACAAGTAGACAATCTGCTAGGAATCACGAAATAGCAAAAGTAGAGCTCGATTGACTCAAGCTAGGGTGCTCCATAAATGCAAACAAAGACATGGATGGATAGAGAACCGCAATATTAACAAATCATCCTTACTAATCATCCTCAAAATAGGCACGGATCACTAGGAAACAACATGAACATATGGCATATTCATAAAAACAGATCAAGGACTTAGAGAAATCCTAAGTCCCTGCAATCAGCATTAACGAATGCACTACTTTGCAAGCTTGTGCTAGTCACCACACATACCACAAAAATACATGGTAAGCACCTCTGTAATATGGCATGGCATATAACAAAACTCATGTAGAACTCAGGGGCATATCATGCACACATTAATCAAGGCAAAAATGACAAATAGCTATTTGGTGCAGAAGATCAGACAATTATCTCAAATAGCTCTCTTCTAACAGCATTTCGGGCACCAAGATGAGCTCAAATGAAAATGATACAATGAGATGAAATGATGTGCTCTCTGAGACGAACATTTTGATATGCTACATGCTGAAATCGGAGTTACGGGTGCGGAGTTACGGCACAATGAAAAACGCAAATAAATTAGGGTTTCGGGGAAAGTCAACCCTTCGGATATTTCCAGATCTGAGAGCACTGTAGTTGCACGGACGCCGAGGTCGCCGGAAATGTCAATGGGGCCGCCGGAGTTGTCGAGGAGGCGGCGGATCCGGTGCGGGGCGGCGCCGGGGAGATCGGAGACGGCCAGATCCGGTGTGGGAGAGGTCGGAGACGACCGGAGGAGGTCGGCGGCCCGCGGTGGCTCGCGGTGGCCGGACCTCGCGGTGGCGAGGCGCGCGACGCCGGCGAGCGGCGGAGCGGCGTCGGGGGCGGTGGAGCGGCGTTGGGGACGAAGGAGGCAGGCGGCAGCGATGTGGATGTGCCGCGGGGGCCTCCCGCGGGCTCGGGCGGGCCGGCACGGTTCGCGGCGAAGTGGGGCGCCGGCTGGGACACATGGCGGACGGCGATTGGTCCGGGCGGAGCGGCGGACGTGTCCAGCGCGTCCGGACGCTGTCCGGCGCGCGGAGAGGAAGGGGATCTAGGGTTTGGGGAAGAAGACCCGAAAATTTCGGTAGAGGATCTATATATAGGCATAGGAGGAGTTAGGAGAGTCCAAATGAGGTGCGGTTTTCGGCCACGCGATCGTCATCGAACGCTCTAGATGATGGAGAGGGTTTTGGTGGGTTTTGGGCTAAATTGGAAGGGTGTTGGGCTGCAACACACACGAGGCCTTCTCGGTCCCTCGATTAACCGTTGGTGTATCAAACGAAGTCCAAATGGTACGAAACTTGACAGGCGGTCTACCGGTAGTAAACCAAGGCCGCTTGGCAAGTCTCGGTCCAATCCGGAAATGTTTAATCCCCACACATGAAAAGAAGGTAGAAAGGACCATCGGAGGAGATAGGAGCGCCGGAATGCAAAACGGACAACGGGGAAAATGCTCGGATGCATGAGACGAACACGTATGCAAATGCAATGCACATGATGACATGATATGAGATGCATGACAACGGCAACAACACACGGAGACAAAAACCCGAACCTGAGGAAATAAAATAACTTAGCGCCGGAAACGGCAAGAGTTGGAGTACATATTAGGTAAATTACATCCGGGGTGTTACAACACTCCACCACTACGAAAGGATCTCGTCCCGAGATCTAGGACTGGAAGAACGCCGGGTACTCAGAACGGAGGTGATCCTCGCGTTCCCAGGTGGCTTCACGGTCGGGATGGTGTGACCACTTGACTTTGAGGAATTTGATTGACTTATTGCGAGTCTTGCGTTCAGTCTCTTCAAGAATAGCAACTGGGTGCTCACGATAAGAGAGATCTTCTTGTTGATCAATGTCTTCGAAGTTGACGGTGCGGTCGGGAGTCTTGAAGCACTTGCGGAGCTGAGAGACATGGAACACGTCGTGCACATTTGCAAAGTTTGAAGGAAGCTCGAGTTGATAGGAGAGATCGCCTCTCTTGCTGACGATCTTGAAAGGACCCACGTATCTAGGGGCAAGCTTCCCTTTGATACTGAAGCGATGACTACCTTTCATTGGAGAGACGCAGAGGTAAACATGATCTCCGATCTGGAAAGCCAAATCATGGTGCTTACTATCATAGTGGCTCTTCTGTCGCGATTGCGCTGCTTTGAGGTTATCACGAATGACTTTGCACATCTCCTCTGCCTTTGTGATTAAGTCATTTCCCAGAAGTTGACGTTCACCGGTTTCTGACCAGTTAAGAGGAGTACGGCACTTCCTGCCATACAGAATTTCGAATGGGGCCTTACCCGAACTTGCTTGAAAACTGTTGTTGTAGGAGAATTTGGCATATGGAAGACAATCCTCCCACTTCATACCGAAGGAGATAACACAAGCCCTGAGCATATCTTCGAGAATCTGATTGACACGCTCGACTTGACCGCTAGTTTGAGGATGGAAAGTTGTGCTGAAGCAGATGTTGGTGCCCATGGCCTTCTGAAAAAAATCCCAAAACTTGGAGGTAAAGATGCTGCCACGGTCTAAAGAGATCACCTGTGGAATGCCGTGCAGCGAGACAATCCGAGAGGTATACAGCTCCGCCAATTGAGCTGCAGTGATAGACTCTTTAATAGGCAGAAAGTGAGCCACTTTAGTGAGTTTGTCGATGACAACGAATATAGCATCATTGCCACGCTTGGACTTTGGAAACCCAGTCACGAAGTCCATCTCAATGTGGTCAAACTTCCATTCTGGAATGGCAAGAGGTTGGAGGAGACCAGCTGGCCTTTGGTGTTCTGCTTTCACTCTTCTGCAGACATCACATTCATTTACGAACTGAGCAATCTCGCACTTCATTCGAGTCCACCAATAAGCCTGCTTGAGGTCCTGATACATCTTCGTACTCCCAGGGTGGATGGAGAGGAGTGAATTGTGAGCCTCATTCATGATAACTTTGCGAAGGTCACCTTTGGGCACAACAATACGATCCTCGAAGAAGAGAGTATCCTTGTCATCAAGGCGATAGCACTTGTACTTGGGTTGACTCTTGGCAATCCCAATCTTCACCTTCTTCGCCATAGCATCAAGAAGTTTAGCCTCGCGAATCTGGTCCTCCAAGGTAGGAGAGACTTGAAGGTTGGCGAGGAAACCTTGAGGAACAACTTGTAGATTGAGTTTGCGGAAAGCTTCACAAAGCTCGGGTTGGTAAGGCTTGAGAATCAGACTCTTGCAGTAAGCCTTCCTGCTCAATGCGTCAGCAATCACATTGACCTTGCCTGGAGTATACTCGATACTCGGATTATACTCTTGAATCATTTCGACCCAACGAGTCTGTCTGAGGTTGAGATTAGGCTGAGTGAAGATGTACTTGAGACTCTTGTGGTCCGTGAAAATGTCCACTTTTCTTCCCAATAAGAGATGTCTTCAAGTCAAAAGAGCATGCACAACTGCCGCCAACTCGAGGTCATGAGTGGGGTAGTTCTTCTCGTTGGGCTTCAACTGGCGAGAGGTATAAGCCACAACTTTCTTCTCTTGCATCAACACTGCACCAAGAACTTGAAGAGAGGCATCGCAGAAGACCTCGAACGGTTTGGATTCATCAGGAGGAGTCAGAACTAGAGCAGTGACCAATTTCTCTTTCAAAATGTTGAAAGCAATGTCACATTCCGGAGACCAAACGTACTTGACATGCTTCTGGAGAAGGTTTGAAAGAGACTTCGCGATCTTTCAAAAGTTCTCAACGAACCTTCGACGGTAGCTGGCGAGACCAAGGAAGCTGCGGAGTTGCTTCATGTTCTGAGGTGGTTCCCAATTCACAATTGCAGACACCTTCTCAGGATTCACCGCTATGCCCTTGGCAGAGATGATATGCCCAAGATAGAGAACCTCATCGAGCCAAAACTCGCACTTTGAGAACTTGGCGTAGAACTGATGTTCCCTGAGCTTATCGAGCACCAAATGCAAGTGCTTGGCATGATCTTCCTTGTTCTTCGAAAAGACCAGAATGTCCTCGAGATAGACCAAGACAAAGTCATTTGTGTAGGCGTTGAAGATGAAGTTCATCATGCGAGAGAAAGTCGGAGGAGCGTTGACGAGGCCAAAAGACATGACAGTGTATTCATATGAACCATAGCTTGTTCTGAAAGCCGTCTTGGGAATATCTTGCTCACGGACTAGAATCTGGTGATAGCCCATATGGAGATCAAGCTTGGAGAATACTTGGGCACCTTTGAGTTGTTCGAACAGCTCGTTGATGTTGGGAAGTGGGTACTTGTTCTTGATAGTCTTCTTGTTCAATGGACGGTAGTCAACACAAAGTCGGTCTGTTCCATCCTTCTTCTTCACAAAAAGTACTCCACAACCCCATGGAGAAGAACTAGGTCGGATGAGACCCATTCGCTCTTGAATATCGAGTTGCTTCTTCAGCTCCTTCAACTCTTCTGCTCCGAGCTTGTAAGGACGCTTGCAAACCGGTTTCGTGCCAGGCTCAAGATCGATGACGAATTCAACTGGCTGGTGCGGAGGCATTCCTGGAAGCTCTTCTGGAAAGACGTCTTGATATTCGCAAACGACTAGAATTTGAGAGATGGCATCCAGTTCACCCTTCTCATTGAGAGAAAACAGACGGATAGTATTATCCCGAGCGGCAAAGACAATTAGATCCTCAGACGAATGAGTCAATCGAATCTGCCTGGCAGCACAATCAAGCTGAGCCTTGTGCTTAGAAAGCCAATCCATTCCCAGAATAAGATCAATATCCGAGTTACCAAGGACCATTGGAGAAGCCAGAAACTTAAAATCACCCATCATGATAGAAATATCTCGAATCTCGTAGTTTGTGAGCAAACATTTACCCGGAAAGACAACTGCTAACGGTTTATGCAAAACTTGAGAAGACAACTCATGCTTAGATGCAAAAGGTCTCGAGATGAAACAATGCGATGCACCAGTGTCAAAAAGTACTTTTGCAGGAACATCGTTAACAGGAAGGTTACCCATGATGACATCTGACGAGTCCTCTGCCTGAGTTGCGTTCATCAAGTTGACCTTGGCGTGCTTGGGGTTATGCTTGACCACAGCTGTACTTGCTGATCTCACAGGAGGAGGAGGAGGAGGAGGGAGACGCCTCTGATTGAAGCATTTGTTGGCATAGTGACCCTTCTGTTGGCACTTGTTGCACGTGACCTCTGAAAGCGGACGGTGATATGGAGCACTCGATCTTGGAGCTTGAGACAAAGTCTTGTTCTGAAAGCCAGGGTTGGGTGGGTGGGAAGATCCACTGCCACATTTGCTCTTCTGCTGATAAGGCTGGCAGAATGGAGGAGGAGGAAGCCAATACTTCTGCTGCTTAGCCACTTGAGTTGAGGAAGAAGGAGTAGCATCTCTGACTCGCTTCTTGGAAGCATCGCACTTCAGTTGAGCAGCCTCTTGCTTCAATGCCATGTTTGTAAAACTCATCGTACCTCCTGGGCTCAAAGAGGACAAGAGCTAGCTGGATTTCTTCTCTGAGACCACCCCTGAACTAGTATATCATGCTCTTCTCGTCAGGGACATCCTGCTTAGCAAAGCGGGTGAGCTTCTGAAACATCTTGTTGTAGTCATAGACAGACATAGAGCCTTGCTTCAGGTTGCGGAATTCCTCACGCTTGCTTTCAACCACGCTCTGAGGAATATGATGAGCTTTGAAGTCTTGACGGAATTCATCCCAGGTAATCACACGGCCTCCTCTAGAATCTTTGTACTGCTGGAACCATTTTGCAGCTTGGTCTTTGAGTTGGAAGGAAGCGAACTTTACAAAGTCCTCAGGCCTGACGTTACTGCACTCTAAATGCTTGCATAAGTCCACGAGCCAATCATCAGCGTCAATTGCCTCAACGCAATTGCTGAAGGTCTTTGGCTGGTTAGCAAGGAACTGGTTGAGTGTAGCAAAGTGATTCTGATTGTTGCCCTGGTTGCCTTGGTTGCCTTGGTTCGCTTGGTTGCGCTCTTGAAGAATTTGCATGATCAGCTGCGTGTTTGCATTGGTAGCGGCCATCACAGCTTGCCATGCCTCCGGAGGTGGAGGTGGTGGCGGCGGATCAGGATTCAGAATCGTGCGCATTGGAGGAGCCATCCTGAACAGGTTGACATCCATTAGCACACTGATAGACAAAAATTGAAGCTGAACCAAACGGGTTGAAATTGCAACATATAGTCTTCACATCCGAACAAAATGAACGAATGCATTCCAATTGAAATGGTCACATATCCATAAATTGAGAAGCCACTTAGAATTTAGGTAGAGAAATAAAATCAACAAGGTACGGAGCAACGATCACCCAATCCCAAACCAAATATCCGTGGAAGAAGAACTAGAGCTACAAGAATTCCCACCTATGAAACTCCTGAACCTTTCCAGTTATGCAATCAGATGTTGGGGATACAGGGGAAGCATAATATCTCACCCAAATCTAGCAAATCCTACATCCAGCTGTACCCATCCTTCAACACATAACTGAGAAAACTTCGGAAATCGTCTACCTCAACCTTCGAAAAGCATCCGTTATACAAGTTATGGCAATACTCCCGAACTCCCGCCCCAGTACTGGGTGGCGTCGAGGTTATCTCACCAACAACTGCATAAAAGAGATTTTTGATGTCGGCGAACTAAACTCAGGTATTCCAGAACTGCAACGATAAAATTGTGACGATAACACCTCGGAGCTCAACTCCCCGGGACACTGCCACAACCCCTAAATGACAGGAGGCGCCAAGAACAATGTTCTCGTCACAAATCGATCGGAACGATTCCAAGATACCCGCGTAATCCTAAAAAAAATTTAGTGAAATTTGAGAAGAGAAGAGTCAAAACTCTACGTCAGGATGCCTTACCAGAGCGATGAAGGGACTGGGGAGTAAAAAGAATTCCTAAACTCTCCAATATATAATTCCTAAATGACTCAAAACATTTTTCTAGACTCAACAACGGCTGCTAATTCGATCAAGCAGTGGGGGCTCCTAAGGCCGGGGAAGGCTCTGATTACCAACTTGTAAAGCCCTCGATGCTGCTATATCTCCTACGTGTCGAAGCACGACTTAGAGGCATAACCGCATTGAAAGCAATGTCGCAAGTAAGGTAATCTTCACAACAACCCATGTAAATAGATAATAAGGGGAAAGGTACATAGTTGGCTTACACTCGCCACATCACACAAAGTACATAAATAGCATTACATCATCCAATACACTCATGGTCTGACTACGGTACCAAAATAAAAGATCAACCCCAACATGCGACATGGTCCCGATCGCCCCAACTGGGCACCACTACTGATCATCAGGGAAAGACACATAGTAACAGCGTGAGTCTTCGTTGAACTCCCACTTGAGCTCAAGCGCATCATCTGGAACGGAGTCATCGGGCCCTGCATCTGGTTTGGAAGTAATCTGTGAGCCACGGGGACTCAGCAATCTCGCACCCTCGCGATCAAGACTATTTAAGCTTATAGGTAAGGCAAGGAAATATGTGGAGCTGCAGCAAGCGACTAGCATATATGGTGGCTAACCTGTTCGCAAAAGAGAGCGAGAAGAGAAGGCAAAGCACAAACGAAGAACTATAGAACAACCTACGGCAAACATTACTCCAACACCGTGTTCACTTCCCGGACTCCGCCGAGAAGAGACCATCACGGTAACACACGCAGTTGATTCATTTTAATTAAGTTAAGGTTCGAGTTATCTACAACCGGACATTAACAAATTCCCATCTGCCCATAATCATGGGCACGGCTTTCGAAAGTTCAAATCCCTGCAGGGGAGTCCCAACTTAGCCCATCACAAGCTCTCACGGTCAACGAAGGATAAACCTTCTCCCGAGACATTCCGATCAGACTCGGCATCCCGGTTCTACAAGACAACTTCGACAATGGTAAAACTAAACCAGCAACACCGCCCGAATGTGCCGACAAATCCCGATAGGAGCTGCACATATCTCGTTCTCAGGGCACACTCAGATGAGCGCTCCATACAACTAAAAACCAAACCTCGAGTTTCCCCGAGGGGGCGCTGCACAGGGCTCTAGTTTGGACCAACACTCAGAGGAGCACTGGCCGGGGGGTTTCAATAAGATGACCCTTGGGCTCCGGAAACCCAAGGGAAAAATAGGCTAGGTGGCAAATGGTAAAACCAAGGTTGGGCATTGCTGGAGGAGTTTTATTCAAGGCGAACTGTCAAGGGGTTCCCATTATCACCCAACCGCGTAAGGAACGCAAAATCCGGGAACATAACACCGATATGACGGAAACTAGGGCGGCAAGAGTGGAACAAAACACTAGGCAAAAGGCCGAGCCTGCCACCCTTTACCAAGTATATAGATGCATTAAGATAACAAGATAATATAGTGATATCCCAACAAGAAAATAATGTTCCAACAAGGAACGCTCTCCAATCTTCACCTGCAACTAGCAACGCTATAAGAGGGGCTGAGCAAAGCGGTAACATAGTCAATCAATGGTTTGCTAGGACATGGTGGGTTAGAGGTTTGACATGGCAATAATAACAACATAGCATGCACGGATCAACAACAACATCCTCGGCAAAATCGCTAACAAGTAGACAATCTGCCAGGAATCACGAAATAGCAAAAGTAGAGCTTGATTGACTCAAGCTAGGGTGCTCCATAAATGCAAACAAAGACATGGATGGATAGAGCACCACAATATTAACAAATCATCCTTACATATCATCCTCAAAAGAGGCACAGATCACTAGGAAACAACATGAACATATGGCATATTGATAAAAACAGATCAAGGACTTGGAGAAATCCTAAGTCCCTCAAATCAGCATTAACGAATGCACTACTTTGCAAGCTTGTGATAGTCACCACACATATCACAAAAATACATGGTAAGCACCTCTGTAAAGATGGCATGGCATATAACAAAACTCATGTAGAAATCAGGGGCATATCATGCACACATTAATCATGGCAAAAATGACAAATAGCTATTTGGTGCAGCAGATCTGACAATTATCTCAAATAGCTCTCTTCTAACAGCATTTCGGGCATCAATATGAGCTCAACTAAAAATGATGCAATGAGATGAAATGATGTACTCTCTGAGACGAACATTTTGATATGCTACACGCTCAAATCAGAGTTACGGGTGCGGAGTTACGGCACGATGAAAAACGCAAATAAATTAGGGTTTCGGGGAAAGTCAACCCTTCGGATATTTCCAGATCTGAGAGCACTGTAGTTGCACGGACGCTGAGGTCGCCGGAAATGTCGATGGGGCCGCCAGAGTTGTCGAGGAGGCGGCGGATCCGGCGCGGGGCGGCGCCGGGGTGATCGGAGACGGCCAGATCCGGTGCGGGGGAGGTTGGAGACGACCGGAGGAGGTCGGCGGCCCGCGGTGGCTCGCGGTGGCCGGACCTCGCAGCGGCGAGGCGCGCGACGCCGGCGAGCGGCGGAGCGGCGTCAGGGGCGGCAAAGCGGCGTTAGGGACGAAGGAGGCAGGCGGCGGCGATGTGGATGGGCCGCGTGGGCCTCCCGCGGGCTCGGGCGGGCCGGCGCGGTTCGCGGCGAAGTGGGGCACCGGCTGGGACACGTGGCGGACAGTGATTGGTCTGGGCGGAGCGGCGGACGTGTCCGTCACGTCCGGACACTGTCCGGCGCGCGGAGAGGAAGTTACGGCACAGGAGGAGCTAGGAGAGTCCAAATGATGTGCGGTTTTCGGCCACGCGATCGTGATCGAACGCTCTAGATGATGGAGAGGGTTTTGGTGGGTTTTGGGAAAAATTGGAAGGGTGTTGGGCTGCAACACACACGAGGCATTCTCGATCCCTCGATTAACCGTTGGAGTATCAAACGAAGTCCAAATGGTACGAAACATGACAGGCGGTCTACCGGTAGTAAACCAAGGCCGCTTGGCAAGTCTCGGTCCAATCCGGAAATGTTTAACCCCCACACACGAAAAGAAGGTAGAAAGGACCACCGGAGGAGATAGGAGCGCCGGAATGCAAAACGGACAACGGGGAAAATGCTCGGATGGATGAGACAAACACGTATGCAAATGCAATGCACATGATGACATGATATGAGATGCATGACAACGGCAACAACACACGGAGACCAAAACTCGAACCCGAGGAAATAAAATAACTTAGCGCCGGAAACGGCAAGAGTTGGAGTACATATTAGGTAAATTACATCCGGGCTGTTACACTCATTGATATCATGCTTAGGTGGAATAGATCTAAGTTTGAAAGAATCAACATCAAGGGAAATTCTATCAACGTTCCTAGCCAACTCATCAATCTTAAGCAATTTTTCTTCAATCAAAGCATTGAAATTCTTTTGCAAAGTAATAAATTCTTTAATATTAGATTCAAAATCAGAGGGCATCTTATTATAATTTCCATCAGAATTGTTGTAGGAATTACCATAATTATTAGAGGAATTACTAGGATAAGGCCTAGGATTAAAGTTTCCTCTATACGCGTTGTTACCAAAATTATTCCTACCAACAAAATTCACATCCATAGATTCATTATTATTCTCAATGAAAGTAGACAAAGGCATATCATTAGGATCATAAGAAACACTTTTGTTAGCAAATAATTTCATAAGTTCATCCATCTTTCCACACAAAACATTAATTTCTTCTATCGCATGCACGTTCTTATTAGTAGATCTTTCAGTGTGCCATTGAGAATGATTAACCATGATATTATCTAAGAGTTTCGTAGCTTCCCCTAAATTGATTTCCATAAAAGTGCCTCCCGCGGCCGAATCTAAAATATTTCTAGAAGCAAAATTCAATCCGGCATAAAAAATTTGTATAATCATCGACAAATTCAAACCATGAGTAGGGCAATTACATATCATTAATTTCATCCTCTCCCAAGCTTGTGCAACATGTTCAAGATCAAGTTGCTTAAAGTTCATAATGTCGTTTCTAAGAGAGATGATCTTAGCGGGAGGAAAATACTTAGAGATAAAAGCATCTTTGCACTTATTCCAAGAGTCAATACTATTTTTAGGCAAAGATGAAAACCAAGCTTTAGCACGATCTCTAAGCGAAAAAGGAAATAGCTTCAATTTAATAATATCATTGTCCACATCTTTCTTCTTTTGCATATCACACAAATCAATGAAGCTATTTAGATGGGTAGCGGCATCTTCACTAGGAAGGCCGGAAAACGGATCTTTCATGACAAGATTCAGCAATGCAGCATTAATTTCACAAGATTTAGCATTGGTAAGAGGAGCAATCGGAGTGCTAATAAAATCATTGTTGTTGGTATTGGTAAAGTCACATAATTTAGTGTTATCTTGAGCCATCGTGACAAGCAAGCAATCCAACACACAAGCAAACGAGAAATGGACAAAAAGAGGCAAATAGAGAAAGAGAGGGAGGATAGATAGAGAGGGCGAATAAAACGGCAAGGGTGAAGTGGGGTAGAGGAAAACGAGAGGAAAATGGCAAATAATGTAATGCGGGAGATAAGGGTTTATGATGGGTACTTGGTATGTTGACTTTTGTGTAGACCTCCCCGGCAACGGCGCCAGAAATCCTTCTTGCTACCTCTTGAGCACTTGCGTTGGTTTTCCCTTAAAGAGGAAAGGGTGGTGCAGCAAAGTAGCGTAAGTATTTCCCTCAGTTTTTGAGAACCAAGGTATCAATCCAGTAGGAGGCTACGCACGAGTCCCTCGCACCTACACAAAACAAATAAATCCTCGCAACCAATGCGATAAGGGGTTGTCAATCCCTACACGGTCACTTACGAGAGTGAGATCTGATAGATATGATAAGATAATATTTTTGGTATTTCTATGATAAAGATGCAAAGTAAAATAAAAGCAATGAAAATAACTAAGTATTGGAAGATTTAATATGATGAAGATAGACCCGGGGGCCATAGGTTTCACTAGTGGCTTCTCTCAAGAGCATAAGTATTTTACGGTCGGTGAACAAATTACTATTGAGCAATTCACAGAATTGAGCATAGTTATGAGAATATCTAGGTATGATCATGTATATACACATCACGTCCAAGACAAGTTGGACGACTCCTTCCTGCATCTACTACTATTACTCCACACATCGACCGCTATCCAGCATGCATCTAGAGTATTAAGTTCAAGAGAACAGAGTAACGCTTTATGCAAGATGACATGATGTAGAGGGATAAACTCATGCAATATGATGAAAACCCCATCTTGTTATCCTTAATGGCAACAATACAATGCGTGCCTTGCTGCCCCTACTGTCACTGGGAAAGAATACCGCAAGATTGAACCCAAAGCTAAGCATTTCTCCCATTGCAAGAAAGATCAATCTAGTAGGCCAAACCAAACTGATAATTCGAAGAGACTTGCAAAGATAACCAATCATACATAAAAGAATTCAGAGAAGATTCAAATATTGTTAATAGATAAACTTGATCATAAACCCACAATTCATCGGTCTCAACAAACACACCGCAAAAGAACATTACATCGAATAGATCTCCACAAGAGAGGGGGAGAACTTTGTATTGAGATCCAAAAAGAGAGAAGCACCCATCTAGCTAATAGCTATGGACCCGAAGGTCTAAGGTAAACTACTCACACTTCATCGGAGAGGCTATGGTGTTGATGTAGAAGCCCTCCGTGATCGATGCCCCCTCCGGCGGAGCTCCGGAACAGGCCCCAAGATGGGATCTCGTGGATACAGAAAGTTACAGCGGTGGAATTAGGGTTTTGGCTCCGTATCTGATCATTTGGGGGTACGTAGGTATATATAGGAGGAAGAAGTACGTCGGTGGAGCAACAGGGGGCCCACGAGGGTGGAGGGCGCGCCTGGGGGGCAGGCGCGCCCCCCTACCTCGTGGCCTCCCTGTTGGTTGCTTGACGTAGGGTCCAAGTCTCCTGGGTCTTGTTTGTTCCAAAAATCACGTTCCCGAAGGTTTCATTCCGTTTGGACTCCGTTTGATATTCCTTTTCTTTGAAACCCTAAAATAGGCAAAAAAATAGGATTCTGGGCTGGGCCTCCGGTTAATAGGTTAGTCCCAAAAATAATATAAAAGTGGATAATAAAGCCCAATAATGTCCAAAACAGTAGATAATATAGCATGGAGCAATCAAAAATTATAGATACGTTGGAGACGTATCAGGGCGTGCCCCCCGACCTTGTGGGCCCCTCATAGCCCTCCTGACCTAATTCTTTCGCCTATATATACTCTTATACCCCAAAAACATCCAGGGGAGCCACGAAACCACTTTTCCACCGCTGCAACATTCTGTACCAGTGAGAACCCATCTTGGGGCCTTTTCCGGCATCCTGTTGGAGGGGGAATCAATCACGGAGGGCTTCTACATCAACACCATTGCCTCTCCGATGAAGCGTGAGTAGTTTACTTCAGACCTATGGGTCCATAGCTAGTAGCTAGATGGCTTCTTCTCTCTCTTTGATTCTCAATACAAAGTTCTCCTCGATGTTCTTGGAGATCTATTCGATGTAATACTCTTTTGCGGTGTGTTTGCCGAGATCCAATGAATTGTGGATTTATGGTCATCTTATCTATGAATATTATTTGAATCTCCTCTGAATTCTTATATGCATGATTTGATATCTTTGCAAGTCTCTTCGAACTATCGATTTGGTTTGGCCAACTAGATTGGTTTTTCTTGCAATGGGACAAGTGCTTAGCTTTGGGTTCAATCTTGCGGTGCTCGATCCTAGTGACAGAAGGGGAACTGACACATATTGTATCATTGCCATCGAGGATAACAAGATGGGTTTTTCATCATATTTCTTGAGTTTATACCGCTACATCATGTCATCTTGCTTAATGTGTTACTCTGTTCTTATGAACTTAATACTCTAGATGCAACCAGGAGTCGGTCGATGTGTGGAGTAATAGTAGTAGATGCAGAATCATTTCGGTCTACTTGACATGGATGTGATGCCTATATTCATGATCATTGCCTTAGATATCGTCATAGCTTTGTGCTTTTCTATCAATTGCTCGGCAGTAATTTGTGCACCCATCGTAATAATTTCTATCTTGAGAGAAGCCACTAGTGAAACCTATGGCCGCCGGGTCTATTTTCCATCATATAAGTTTTCGATCTACAACTCCAATTTACTATTTACTTCCCTTTGCAATCTTTACTTGCCGTTCCATAAACCAAAAATACTAAAAATATTACTTTACCATTTATCCATCTCTATCAGATCTCATTTTGCAAATAAATGTGATGGGATTGACAACCCCTTTGTCGCGTTGGTTGCAAGTTGGTGTTTGTTTGTGCAGGTATTCGGTGGCTTGTTGCGTAGTCTCCTACTGGATTGATACATTCGTTCTCAAAAATGGGGGAAATACTTACGCTCCTTTGCTGCATCACCCTTTCCCCTTCAAGGGAAAAAACAAACGCAAGCTCAAGAGGTAGCAAGAAGGATTTTTGGCGCCGTTGCCAGGGAGACCTACGCCAAGCCGATACATACCAAGTACCCATCATAAACTCTCATCCCTCACATTACATTATTCGCCATCCGCCTCTCATTTTCCTCTCCCCACTTCTAAATTGATTTTCGAAAAGATTTGCCTTTTCTTCGCCCTTCTTCTATTCGTCTTTTCGTTTGCCTTGATGTCTTATTTGGCTCATTTGCTCATTTGGTTGGAATAATCGTGTATTTATTGCAAATCAGGGAACCTAAGATTTATGTATCCTCATCCGCTTGCTAATATTTTTAAGAGATCCAATTATGATGAACCAATTGCTAGTGAGTTTTGTGCACTAGATTATATTTATGAAGTTTTGCTTGAAATTCGTGAATCTGAAAATTGTGATGAAGTACTTTATGAAGTGATTCACGATAGATCTCTGAATAAAAAGCATGATTGCAATGATGTTATTATAAATTCTATTAACGTCAATTGTGCTAATAATATCCAAAACCCTAAGCTTGGGGATTCTAGTTTTGCTATGTCCACTACTTGTCGTAATGATCGTGATTGGGGTGATTCTTCTTATGATCTTGAAAATTTATTTTAGCCCCATGATGAATATGAGATTGATAATAGTGTTTGCAATAATATTGGAAGTGGGTTTGGAAGAGTGTCAACTTTAGATCCCACATATTTGGAGAATGTTCAATCTTATGAAATTTTTGATAAAAGTGGGTTTGGAGAGGTCATGACTTTAGCTAATGTTAATCCCACTATTTTGGAAGAGTGTCAACTTCGCATGCATGTGGATCGTCTTGAGAATATGTTATGTGATAGCCATATTGTTAAATTTGCTTATGATCCTAAATGTAATTATTATGAGAGAGGAAAATATGGTTGTAGAAATTTTTGTGATATTAAATTACCTCTCTTCATGTTGAAATTGCTATCATTTCTTTCTTCTTCCTTGCGTATGCTAGTTCTTTCTTGCCTTGATAATTAGTTTGCTTATAAAATTCCTATGAATAGGAATTATGTTAGACTTAAGTGTGTTTGTCACATGTTTTATGATGCTCTCTTTGTGCTTCAGTTCTTGCCTTTCATGTGAGCATCATTGAAATCTCAATGCCTAGCTAAAAAGGCTTTAAAGAAAAGCGCATGTTGGGAGACAACCCAATATTTTTCCTCACTATTTTGCAATAAAATTTTCTTCTAGCCTCTGTTTAGATATGGTTTTGTGTTTTAATCAGTGTTTGTGCCAAGTAAGACCTTTGGGATAGCTTACGGTGATAGTTGATTTGATCCTGCTGAAAAATAGAAACTTTTGCGCCCAGGAGATTAGTTTTCATTTTTCACAGTAGTACGATAAAATACTGATTCTTTTTGCAGAGGATTAATAAACAAATTTTATAGGACTTCCTAATTTATCAGAATTTTTGGAGTTA
>NC_041384.1:87854558-87930512 GCF_002162155.2 Triticum dicoccoides
GTTGGAATATAGTATATATTACACCAATATAAATAAAGAATGAGTCCACAATAGTACCAAAAGTTGTGATTTATTTTCTTATACTAACGGAGCTTACGAAATTTTCTGTTGGAGTTTTGTGTTGTGAAGTTTTCAAGTTTTGGGTAAGGATTTGATGGACTATGGAATAAGGAGTGGCAAGAGCCTAAGCTTGGGGATGCCCAAGGCACCCCAAGGTAATATTCAAGGATGTCAAAATGCCTAAGCTTGGGGATGGCCCGGTAAGGCATCCCCTCTTTCGTCTTCGTCTATCGGTAACTTTACTTGAGGCTATATTTTTATTCACCACATGATATGTGTTTTGCTTGGAGCGTCTTGTATGATTTGAGTCTTTGCTTTTTATTTTTCCAAAATCATACTTGCTGTACACAACTTTTGAGAGAGACACGCATGAATCGTGATTTATTAGAATGCTCTATGTGCTTCACTTATATTTTTTGAGCTAGGCAAAATTGCTCTAGTGCTTCACTTATATCTTTTTAGAGCACGGTGGTGGTTTTATTTTATAGAAATTGATGAACTCTCGTACTTCACTTATATTATTTTGAGAGTATCTAAACGACATGGTAATTTGCTTTGGTTATAAAATTAGTCCTAATATAATAGGCATCCAAGAGGGATATAATAAAAACTTTCATATATAGTGCATTGAATACTATGAGAAGTTTGATTCCTTATGATTGTTTTGAGATATGAAGATGGTGATATTAGAGTCATGCTAGTAAGTAGTTGTGAATTTGAGAAATACTTGTGTTAAGGTTTGTGAGTCCCGTAGCATGCACGTATGGTGAACCATTATGTAACGAAGTTGGAGCATGAGATGTTTTTTGATTGTCTTCCTTATGAATGGCAGTCGGGGACGAGCAATGGTCTTTTCCTACCAATCTATCCCCCTAGGAGCATGTGCGTAGTATTTTGTTTCGATGGCTAATAGATTTTGCAATAAGTATGTGAGTTATTTATGACTAATGTTGAGTCCATGGATTATACGCACTCTCACCTTTCCGCCATTGCTAGCCTCTCTAGTACCGCGCAACTTTCGCTGGTACCATAAACCAACCACATATCCTTCCTCAAAACAGACACCATACCTACCTATTATGGCATTTCCATAGCCATTCATATATTGCCATGCAACTTTCCACCATTCCGTTTATTATGACACGCTCCATCATTGTCATATTGCTTTGCATGATCATGTAGTTGACATCGTATTTGTGGAAAAGCCACCATTCATCATTTTTTATACATGTCACTCTTGATTCATTGCACATCCCGGTACACCGCCGGAGGCATTCACATAGAGTCATATTTGTTCTAAGTATCGAGTTTTAATTCTTGAGTCGTAAGTAAATAGAAGTGTGATGATTTTCATTATTAGAGCATTGTCCCATGTGAGGAAAAAAAGAGAAAGGCCAAATAAAAAAAGAAGGCCCAAAAAAAGAGAGAAAAAGAGAGAACAGACAATGTTACTATCCTTTTTGCCACACTTGTGCTTCAAAGTAGCACCATGATCTTCATGATAGAGAGTCTCCTATGATATTACTTTCATATGCTAGTGGGAATTTTTCATTATAGAACTTGGCTTGTATATTCCAACGATGGGCTTCCTCAAACGCCCTAGATCTTCATGAGCAAGCAAGTTCGATGCACACCCACTTAGTTTTCTTTTTGAGCTTTCATAAACTTATAGCTCTAGTGCATCCGTTGCATGGCAATCCCTACTCACTCACATTGATATCTATTAATGTGCATCTCTATAGCCCGTTGATACGCCTAGTTGATGTGAGACTATCTTTTCTTTTTGTGTTCTCCACAACCACTGTCTATTCCACCTATAATGCTATGTCCATGGCTCACGCTCATGTATTGCGTGAAAGTCGAAAAAGTTTGAGAATGTCAAAAGTATGAAACAATTGCTTGGATTGTCATCGGGGTTGTGCATGATTTAAATATTTTATGTGATGAAGATGGAGCTTAGCCAGACTATATGATTTTGTAGGGATAAGCTTTCTTTGGCCATGTTATTTTGAGAAGACATAATTATTTTGTTAGTATGCTTGAAGTATTATTGTTTTTATGTCAATATTACACTTTTGTTTTGGATCTTACGGATCTGATCATTCATGCCACAATAAAGAGAATTACAAGCATAAATATGTTAGGTAGCATTCCACATCAAAAATTCTATTTTTATCATTTACCTACTCGAGGACGAGCAGGAATTAAGCTTGGGGATGCTTGATATGTCTCCAATGTATCTATAATTTTTTATTGTTCCATGTTATTATATTATCTGTTTTGGATGTTTTATATGCATTAATATGCTATTTTGTATGATTTTTGGGATTAACCTATTAACCTAGAGCCAGTGCCAATTTTTGATTCTTTCCTTGTTTTAGAGTTTCGTAGAAAAGGAATACCAAACGGAGTCCAAATGGAATAAAACTTTCACCATGATTTTTCTTGGACCAGAAGACACCCAGGAGACTTGGAGTACAAGTAAGAGGAGCCTTGAGGCGGCCACAAGGGTGGAGGACGCGCCCAGGGGGTGGGGCACCCCCCTGACCTTATGGGCCCCTCGTAGCTCCCCTAACCTAATTCTTTCGCCTATATATACTTGTATACCCCAAAAACATCCAGGGGAGCTACAAAACCACTTTTTCACCGCCGCAACCTTCTGTACCCGTGAGATCCCATCTTGGGGCCTTTCCGGCATCTTGCCTGAGGGGAATCGATCACGGAGGGCTTTTACATCAACACCATTGCCTCTTCGATGAAGCATGAGTAGTTTACTTCAGACCTATGGGTCCATTGCTAGTAGCTAGATGGCTTCTTCTCTCTCTTTGATTCTCAGTACAAAGTTCTCCTCGATGTTCTCGGAGATCTATTCGATCTAATACTCTTTTGCGGTGTGTTTGCCGAGATCCGATGAATTGTGGATTTATGATCAGCTTATCTATGAATATTATTTGAATCTCCTCTAAATTATTATATGCATGATTTGATATCTTTGCAAGTCTCTTCGAACTATTGATTTGGTTTGGCCAAATAGATTGGTTTTTATTGCAATGGGAGAAGTGCTTAGCTTTGGGTTCAATCTTGCGGTGCTCGATCCTAGTGACAGAAGGGGAACCGACACGAATTGTATTGTTGCCATCGAGGATAAAAAGATGGGGTTTTCATCATATTGCTTGACTTAATACTGCTACATCATGTCATCTTGTTTAATGTGTTACTCTGTTCTTATGAACTTAATACTCTAGATGCAGGCAGGACTCAGTCGATGTGTGGAGTAATAGTACTAGATGCAGAATCATTTCGGTCTACTTGACACGGACGTGATGCCTGATACGTCCATTTTGCATCATGCTTTTATATCAATATTTATTGCATTATGGGTTGTTATTACACATTATGTCACAATACTTATGCCTATTCTCTCTTATTTACAAGGTTTACATAAAGAGGGAGAATATCGGCAGCTGGGATTCTGGGCTGGAAAAGGAGCACATATTAGAGACCTATTCTGCACAGCTCCAAAAGTCCTGAAACTTCACAGAAGTCATTTTCAGAATATATAAAAATACTGAGTGCAAGAAGTTCCAGAGGGGGCCACACCTTGGCCACGAGGATGGGGGCGCGTCCTACCCCCCTGGGCGCGCCCCCTGCCTTGTGGGCCCCCTGGTGGCCCTCCGATGCCCATCTTCTGCTATATGGAGTCTTTCGATGAGAAAAAAATCATAAGGAAGCTTTCGGGACGAGACTCTGCCGCCACGAGGCGGAACCAATCTAGGGCTCTGGCGGAGCTGTTCTGTCGGGGACACTTCCCTCCGGGAGGGGGAAATCATCGCCATCGTCATCACCAACGATCCTCTCATCGGGAGGGGATCAATCTCCATCAACATCTTCACCAGCACCATCTCCTCTCAAACCCTAGTTCATCTCTTGTATCCAATTCTTGTCTCTAAGTCTGGGATTGGTACCTGTGGGTTGCTAGTAGTGTTGATTACTCCTTGTAGTTGATGCTAGTTGGTTTACTTGGTGAAAGATCATATGTTCAGATCCTATATGCACATTAATATACCTCTGATTATGAACATGAATATGCTTTGTGAGTAGTTACGTTTGTTCCTGAGGACATGGGAGAAGTCTTGGTATTAGTAATCATGTGAATTTGGTATTCGTTCGATATTTTGATGAGATGTATGTTGTCTCTCCTCTAGTGGTGTTATGTGAACGTTGACTACATGACACTTCACCATTATTTGGGCCTAGTGGAAGGCATTGGGAGGTAATAATAGTAGATGATGGGTTGCTAGAGTGATAGAAGCTTAAACCCTAGTTTATGCATTGCTTCATAAGGGGTTGATTTGGATCCACATCTTTCATGCTATGGTTAGGTTTAACTTAATACTTTTGTTGTAGTTGCGGATGCTTGCAATAGAGGTTAATCATAAGTGGGATGCTTGTCCAAGTAAGGACAGCACCCAAGCACCGGTCCACCCACATATCAGATTATCAAAGTCCCGAACACGAATCATATGATCGTGATGAAACGTAGCTTGACGATAATTCCCATGTGTACTCGGGAGCGCTTTTCTCTATATAAGAATTTGTCCAGACTTGTCCTTTGCTACAAAAAGGATTGGGCCACCTTGCTGCACTTTATTTACTTTTGTTACTTGTTGCTCGTTACAAATTATCTTATCACAAAACTATCTGTTACCTATAATTTCAGTGCTTGCAGAGAATACCTTGCTGAAAACCGCTTATCATTTCCTTCTTCTCCTCGTTGGGTTCGACACTCTTACTTATCGAAAAGGCTACGATAGATCCCCTATACTTGTGGGTCATCAAGACTCTTTTCTGGTGCCGTTGCCGGGGAGTGAAGCGCCTTTGGTAGGTGGAATTTGGTAAGGAAAAAATTATATAGTGTGCTGAAATTTACTGTCACTTGTTACTATGGAAAGTAATCCTCTGAGGGGCTTGTTCGGGGTATCTTCACCCCGACCAGTAGAGCAAAGAGTTGCTCCTCAACCTACTGAACCTACTAAAAATGAAAATATCTGCATTGAAATTCCTTTGGGTATGATAGAAAAACTGCTAGCTAATCCTTTTGCAAGAGATGGAACATTACATCCTGATGAGCACCTAATATATGTGGATGAAGTTTGTGGATTATTTAAGCTTGTAGGTATGCCCAATGATGTTATCAAGAAGAAGGTCTTCCCTTTATCTTTGGAGGGAGACGCATTGACATGGTATAGGCTATGTGATGATATGGGATCATGGAACTACAAACGATTGAAATTGGAATTTCATCAGAAGTTTTATCCTATGCATCTTGTTCATCGTGATCGTAATTATATATATATATATATATAATTTTTGGCCTCGCGAAGGAGAAAGCATCGCTCAAGCTTGGGGGAGGCTTAAGTCAATGTTATATTCATGCCCCAATCATTAGCTCTCAAGAGAAATGATTATTCAAAAAAATTATGCTCGACTTTCTGATAAAAACCGCACCATGCTCGATACTTCTTGTGCTGGCTCTTTTATGATGAAGACTATTGAATTCAAATGGGATTTATTGGAAAGAATTAAACACAACTCTGAAGATTGGGACCTCGACGAAGGTAAGGAGTCAGGTATGACACCTAAGTTTGATTGTGTTAAATATTTTATGGATACCGATGTTTTCCGTAAATTTAGCACTAAATATGGACTTGACTCTGAGATAGTAGCTTCTTTCTGTGAATCGTTCGCTACTCATGTTGATCTCCCTAAGGAGAAGTGGTTTAAATATCATCCTCCCATTGAAGTAAAAGTAGCTGCACCTATTAAAGTTGAAGAAAAGACTGTCACTTATAATGATCCTATTATTCCTACTTCTTATGTTGAGAAACCACCTTTTCCTACTAGGATAAAATATCATGCATGCTAAAGCTTCAACTGTGGTTCATAAAAGCAATATTAGAACCTATACACCCCCTGAGCAAGTTAAAGTTGAACCTAATATTGCTATTGTTAAGGATCTCTTGGCTGATAATATTGATGGGCATGTTTTTATTTTTGTGATGAAACTGCTAGAATTGCTAAACCTTGTGCTAAAGATAAACATAGACATGTGGTAGGCATGCCTGTTATTTCTGTTAAAATAGGAGATCATTGTTATCATGGCTTGTGTGATATGGGTGCTAGTGCTAGTACAATACCTATTGACTTATACAAAGAAATTATGCATGATATTGCACCTGCTGAGTTAGAAGAAATTGATGTCACCATTAAACTTGCCAATAGAGATACTATTTCACCAATGGGAATTGTTAGAGATGTTGAAGTCTTGTGTGGGAAAACTAAATATCCTGCTGATTTTCTTGTTCTTGGTTCCCCACAAGATAGCTTTTGTCCCATTATATTTGGTAGACCCTTCTTAAACACTGTTAATGCTAGGATAGACTGCAAAAAGGATTTTATTACTATTGGTTTAGGTGATATGTCTCATGATTTCAACTTTTCTAAATTTCGTAGACAACACCGTGAAGAAGAATTGCCTAGTAAAGATGAAATAATTAGTCTCGCTTCTATTGCCGTACCTCCTAGTGATCCTTTAGAACAATATTTGCTATACCATGAAAATGGTATGTATATGAATGAAAGAAGGGAAATAGATGAAGTATTCTTTAAATAGGGACCTATTCTGAAACACAATTTGCCAGTTGAAATCTTAGGGGATCCTCCTCCACCCAAGGGTGATCCCGTGTTTGAGCTTAAACCATTGCCTGATACTATTAAATATGCTTATCTTGATGAAAAGAAGATATATCATGTTATTACTAGTGCTAACCTTTCAGAGAAGGAGGAAGAAAAATTATTGAAAACTCTGAAGAAGCACCGTGCTGCTATTGGATATACTCTTGATGATCTTAAGGGCATTAGTCCCACTCTATGTCAACACAAAATAAATTTGGAAAAAGATGCCAAACCAGTTATTGATCACCAACGACGACTGAATCCTAAGATGAAAGAAGTGGTAAGAAAAGAAATACTAAAGCTCCTTGAGGCAGGTATAATTTATCTCGTTGCTAATAGTCAGTGGGTAAGTCATGTCCATTGTGTTCCTAAGAAGGGAGGTATTACTATAGTTCCTAATGATAAAGATGAATTGATCCCGCAAAGAATTATTACAGGTTATAGGATGGTAATTGATTTCCGCAAATTAAATAAGGCTACTAAAAAATATCATTACCCCTTACCTTTTATTGATCAAATGCTAGAAAGATTATCCAAACATACACACTTTTGCTTTCTAGATGGTTATTCTAGTTTCTCCCAAATACATGTGTCAGCTGATGATCAATCTAAGACCACTTTTACTTACCCTTTCGGTACTTTTGCTTATATAAGTATGCCTTTTGGTTTATGTAATGCACATGCTACCTTTCAAAGATGCATGATGGCTATATTTTCTGATGTGAAAAGATATGTGAGGTATTCATGGATGATTTCTCCGTTTATGGATCCTCTTTTGATGATTGCTTAAGCAACCTTGATCGAGTTTTCCAGAGATGTGAAGAAACTAACCTTGTCTTGAATTGGGAGAAATGCCACTTTATGGTTACTGAAGGTATTGTCTTGGGGCACAAAATTTCTGAAAGAGGCATTGAAGTTGATAAAGCTAAAGTTGATGCTATTGAAAAGATGTCGTGTCCCAAGGACATCAAAGGTATAAGAAATTTCCTTGGTCATGCCGGTTTTTATAGGAGGTTCATTAAGGACTTATTAAATATTTCTCGGCCTCTGACTAATTTATTACAAAAAGATATACCATTCGTCTTTGATGATGATTGTGTAGAAGCATCTGAAATACTTAAGAAAGCATTGATCTCTGCACCTATTGTTCAGCCACCTGATTGGAATTTACCTTTTGAAATTATGTGTGATGCTAGTGATTATGCTGTAGGTATTGTTCTAGGGCAAAGAGTTGATAAGAAATTAAATGTTATTCAATATGCGAGTAAAACTCTAGATAATGCTCAGAGAAATTATGCCACTACTGAAAAAGAATTTTTAGCAGTTGTATTTGCTTATGATAAGTTCAGACCTTATATTGTTGATTCTAAAGTAACTATTCACACTGATCATGCTGCTATTAAATATCTTATGGAAAAGAAAGATGCTAAACCTAGACTTATTAGATGGGTTCTCTTGCTACAAGAATTTGATTTGCATATTATTGATAGAAAGGGAGCTGAGAACCCCGTTGCAGATAACTTGTCTAAGTTAGAAAATGTTCTTGATGACCCACTACCTATTGATGATAGCTTTCCTGATGAACAATTAAATGTCATAAATGCTTCTCGAACTACTCCATGGTATGCTGATTATGCTAATTATATTGTTGCTAAATTTATACCACCTAGCTTTACATACCAGCAAAAGAAAAAGTTCTTCTATGATTTAAGACATTACTTTTAGGATGACCCACATCTTTATAAAGAAGGAGTAGATGGTGTTATTAGACGCTGTGTACCTGAGCATGAACAGGAACAGATCCTATGCAAGTGTCACTCTGAAGCTTATGGAGGACACCACGCTGGAGATAGAACTGCACATAAGGTATTGCAATCCGGTTTTTATTGGCCTACTCTCTTCAAGGATGCCCGTAAGTTTGTCTTATCTTGTGATGAATGTCAAAGAATTGGTAATATTAGTAGACGTCAAGAAATGCCTATGAATTATTAACTTGTTATTGAACCACTTGATGTTTGGGGCTTTGATTATATGGGACCTTTTCCTGCCTCTAATGGGTATACACATATTTTAGTTATTGTTGATTACGTTACTAAGTGGGTAGAAGCTATTCCAACTAGTAGTGCTGATCATAACACCTCTATTAAGATGCTTAAAGAAGTTATTTTTCCGATGTTTGGAGTCCCTAGGTATTTAATGACTGATGGTGGTTCACATTTTCTTCATGGTGATTTCCGTAAAATGCTTGCTAAGTATGATGTTAATCATAGAATTTCATCTCCTTATCACCCACAGTCTAGTGGTCAAGTAGAATTGAGTAATAGAGAACTCAAATTAATTTTGCAAAAGACTGTTAATATATCTAGAAAGAATTGGTCCAAGAAACTTGATGATGCATTATGGGCCTATAGAACTGCATATAAAAATCCTATAGGTATGTCTCCGTATAAAATGGTCTATGGAAAAGCATGTCACTTACCTCTCGAACTAGAACATAAGGCTTATTGGGCTATTAAAGATCTCAATTATGATTTCAAACTTGCCGGTGAGAAAAGGTTATTTAACATTAGCTCAATTGATGAATGGAGAACCCAAGCCTATGAGAATGCCAAATTGTTTAAAGAAAAAGTTAAAAGATGGCATGACAAAAGGATACAAAAGCGTGAGTTTAATGTAGGTGATTATGTATTGCTATACAACTCTCATTTAAGATTTTTTTGCAGGAAAGCTTCTCTCTAAATGGGAAGGTCCTTACGTTATCGAGGAGGTCTATCGTTCCGGTGCCATAAAAATCAACAACTTCGAAGGCACAAATCCGAAGGTGGTGAACGGTTAAAGAATCAAACATTATATCTCAGGTAATCCTATAAATGTTGAAACCAATGTTATTGAAACCGTAACCCCGGAGGAATACATAAGGGACACTTTCCGGAATGTTTCAGACTCTGAAAAGGAATAGGTATGTGGTACGATACGTAAACCGACTCCAAAACAGTTCTAATGGCAATTTTTCTCCGGTTTTGGAATATTTGGAAAAATAGAAAAATAAGAAGCAGTCCGGGAAGGACACGAGGGCTCCACGAGGGTGGAGGGCGCGCCCCTACCTCGTGGGCACCTCGTGTGCTCTCCGGACATCGTTTTCTTACACGTTACGTATTTTGGTCGGTAAAAATTCATTATATAATCTCCCGAAAGTTTGACCACAGTATCACGCAAAAATCTCCTGTTCTTGTTTCGAGTTGTTTTTCTGACAGATCTAGATCATCATGACGTCTCCAAGTGCCCCCAAGGACAAGTTCTTCGATAAGGTCATCAACCCCTACCTTGCAGAAGTGTTGCAACACCCTCAAACCATTGAGATGCATGAGGGGGTGCTGCACATCCGTGATGTTGAGGGACCAAGGAGGACCAGAAGCATGGAGACAAGGCTCGAGGCAATGGAGCAACAAGTTTTCAGGTGCCAGGAGATGGTGGAGCGTGGACTTGACTCCAATCACATTATGATCACGGAGTTAACCAACAACCACAAGCTGGACGCCAAGGACATTGGGGAGGCCATCTTCAAGCTTCACGAGAAAATCGAACACCTCCAAGCCTAGATTTATGACCTGCAAAATCAAAACTGTGAGTATGAGTATAGATTCAAGAGGATGAGTTTGGTTGTAGATTTTAGGATTCAGGAGACTCGGTCATCCTTCTATGATGGCAAGCCTATGCCTTGGAAGAGGGACAACAAGCCTACATCATCAACAACTCCACCCTCTCCACCAACAAAGAAGAATTGAGTATCTGGTATGGGCACTCCCCTTGGCAACTTCCAAGCTTGGCAGAGGTGCCCCGGTATTGTATCACCATCACTTTTATCTTTACCGTTTTTCTTAGTTCGATCCTTTTGGTAATATCTTGATCTAGTAGCATAAAGTTTTAGTATGATGTAGTTGTGAGTTTTGCTTTATGATCCTTCTATGTAATCGAGTCTGTGAGCTATATATAATAAATATTAGCGTTGAGTCAAGGGCTTGATTATTTTGCTATGATCTTGAGTGAATAAAATAAAAGAAAAGAATAAAAATAAAGTAAAAGAGATTATATGGATCTTATGGAGAGTAATGAGCTCACATATAAAGAGTATGATGAATAAAAGTTGTTGAGAGTTGACAAACATAGTTTTGGTCATCATTGCAATTAATAGGAAGTAATAAAGAAAGAGAGGTCTTCACATATAAATACACTATATTGGATATCTTTTATGATTGTGAGCACTCATTAAAATATGACATGCTAAAGAGTTGGCGTTGGACAAGGAAGACAACGTAATGGGTTATGTTTTCTTACATCTGAGATAAATTATATTGTCATGGATCATCCAACATGATTGAGCTTTCCTTTCCCTCTCATGCTAGCCAATTCTTTGCACCAAGTAGAGATACTACTTGTGCTTCCAAACACCCTTAAACCAGTTTTGCCATGAGAGTCCACCATACCTACCTATGGATTGAGTAAGATCCCTCGAGTAAGTTGTCATCGGTGCAAGCAATAAAAATTGCCCTCTAAATATGTATGACTTATTAGTGTGGGAGAAAACAAGCTTTATACGATTGTGTGATACGGAAGAAATAAAAGTGACGGACTGCATAATAAAGGTCCATATCACAAGTGGCAATATAAAGTGACGTTCTTTCGCATTAAGATTTTGTGCATCCAACAATAAAAGCGCATGACAACCTCTGCTTCCCTCTGCGAAGGGCCTATATTTTACTTTTATCTCCTACCTCGCATAAGAGTCATGGTGATCTTCACCCTTCCTTTTTACATTTTATCTTTTGGCAAGCACAACATGTTGGAAAGATCCTGGTATATATGGCTAATTGGATGTGTGTTTTCATGAACTATTATTGTTGACATTACCCTTGAGGTAAAACGTTGGGAGGCAAAACTATAAGCCCCTATCTTTCTCTGTGTCCATTTAAAACTCCATACCCATAAGTATTGCATGAGTGTTAGCAATTGTGAAAGACTATATGATAGTTGAGTATGTGGACTTGCTGAAAAGCTCTTATATTGACTCTTCCCTATGTTATGATAAATCGCAATTGCTCCAATGACTGAGATTATAGTTTGTTAGTTTTCAATGAAGTTTATGATTCATACTTGAAATTGTGATTGAATTGTTACTCTAGCATAAGAGATCATATGACAAGAATTATTTAAGTTGTTGTTTTAAGAATGATCATGATGCCCTCATGTCCGTATTTTATTTTTATCGACACCTCTATCTCTAAACATGTGGACATATTTTTTGATTTCGGCTTTCGCTTGAGGAAAAGCGAGGTCTAAGCTTGTGGGAGTTGATACGTCCATTTTGCATCATGCTTTTATATCGATATTTATTGCATTATGGGTTGTTATTACACATTATGTCACAATACTTATGCATATTCTCTCTTATTTTACAAGGTTTACATAAAGAGGGAGAATGCTAGCAGCTGGGATTCTAGGCTGGAAAAGGAGCAAATATTAGAGACCTATTCTGCACAGCTCCAAAAGTCCTGAAACTTCACGGAAGTCATTTTGAGAATATATAAAAAATACTGAGCGCAAGAAGTTCCAGAGGGGGCCACACCCTGGTCCCTAGGGTGGGGGCGCGCCCTACCCCCTGGGCGTGCCCCCTGCATCATGGGCCCCCTGGTGGCCCTCCGATGCCCGTCTTCTGCTATATGGAGTCTTTCGATGTGAAAAAATCATAAGGAAGCTTTCGGGACGAGACTCCACCGCCACGAGGCGGAACCTTGGTGGAACCAATCTAGGGCTCCGGCGGAGCTGTTCTGCCGGGGACACTTCCCTCCGGAGGGGGAAATCATCGCCATCGTCATCACCAATGATCCTCTCATCGGGAGGGGGTCAATCTCCATCAACATCTTCACCAGCACCATCTCCTCTCAAACCCTAGTTCATCTCTTGTATCCCATTCTTGTCTCTAAGTCTGGGATTGGTACCTGTGGGTTGCTAGTAGTGTTGATTACTCCTTGTAGTTGACGCTAGTTGGTTCACTTGGTGAAAGATCATATGTTCAGATCCTATATGCACATTAATACCCCTCTGATTATGAACATGAATATGCTTTGTGAGTAGTTACGTTTGTTCCTGAGGACATGGGAGAAGTCTTGCTATTAGTAGTCATGTGAATTTGGTATTTGTTCGATATTTTGATGAGATGTATGTTGTCTCTCCTCTAGTGGTGTTATGTGGGCCTAGAGGAAGGCATTGGGAAGTAATAAGTAGATGATGGGTTGCTAGAGTGACAGAAGCTTAAACCCTAGTTTATGCGTTGCTTCGTAAGGGGTTGATTTGGATCCACATGTTTCATGCTATGGTTAGCTTTACCTTAATACTTTTGTTATAGTTGCAGATGCTTGCAATAGAGGTTAATCATAAGTGGGATGCTTGTCCAAGTAAGGACAACACCCAAGCACCGGTCCACCCACATATCAGATTATCAAAGTATCGAACGCGAATCATATGATCGTGGTGAAACCTAGCTTGACGATAATTCCCATGTGTCCTCGGGAGCGCTTTTCTCTATATAAGAATTTGTCCAGGCTTGTCCTTTGCTACAAAAAGGATTGGGCCACCTTGTTGCACTTTATTTACTTTGTTTACTTGTTTCTCGTTACAAATTATCTTATCACAAAACTATCTGTTACCTATAATTTCAGTGCTTGCAGAGAATACCTTGCTGAAAACCGCTTATCATTTCCTTCTGCTCCTCGTTGGGTTCGACACTCTTACTTATCGAAAAGGCTACGATAGATCCCCTATACTTGTGGGTCGTCAATGCCTATATTCATGATCATTGCCTTAGATGTCATCATAACTTTGCGCTTTTCTATCGATTGCTCGGCAGTAATTTCTGCACCCACCATAATAATTTCTATCTTGAGAGAAGCCACTAGTGAAACCTATGCCCCCCGGGTCTATTTTCCATCATATAAGTTTTCGTTCTACAATTCTAGTTTACTATTTACTTTCCTTTGCAATCTTTACTTTCCGTTCCATAAACCAAAAATATTACTTTACCGTTTATCCATCTCTATCGATCTCACTTTGCGAATAACCGTGAAGGGATTGACAACCCCTTTGTCGCGTTGGTTGCAAGTTGGTGTTTGTTTGTGCAGGTATTCGGTGGCTTGTTGCGTAGTCTCCTACTGGATTGATACCTTGGTTCTCAAAACTGAGGGAAATACTTGCGCTCCTTTGCTGCATCACCCTTTCCTCTTCAAGGGAAAAACTAACTCAAGCTCAAGAGGTAGCAACCGACTCCTACCTACATCTACTACTATTACTCCACACATCGACCGCTATCCAGCATGCATCTAGTGTATTAAGTTCATGGAGAAACAGAGTAATGTAGACAAGATCTATTTATATAGAAATAGACCCCATCTTGTAATCCTTAATGGCAACGATACATACGTGTTAGTTCCCCTTCTGTCACTGGGATCAAGCACCATAAGATCGAACCCATCACAAAGCACCTCTTCCCATTGCAAGATAAATAGATCAAGTTTGCCAAACAAAACCCAAATATAGGAGAAGAAATATGAGGCTATAGGCAATCATGCATATAAGAGATCAAATAAGACCCAAATAACTTTCATGGATAAAAAGAGATAGATCTGATCATAAACTCAAAGTTCATCGGATCCCAACAAACACACCGCAAAAGAATTACATCATATGGATCTCTAAGAGACCATTGTATTGAGAATCAAAAGAGAGAGAGAGGAAGCTGAGGGAGTCCTGGATTAGGGGGTGTCCGGATAGCCGGACTATACCTTCGGCTGGACTCCTGGACTATGAAGATACAAGATTGAAGACTTCGTCCCGTGTCCGGAAGGGACTTTCCTTGGCGTGGAAGGCAAGCTTGGCGATACGGATATGTAGATCTCCTACCATTGTAACCGACTCTGTGTAACCCTAGCCCTCTCCAGTGTCTATATAAACCGGAGGGTTTTAGTCCGTAGGACGAACAACAATCATACCATAGGCTAGCTTCTAGGGTTTAGCCTCCTTGATCTCGTGGTAGATCTACTCTTGTACTACCCATATCATCAATATTAATCAAGCAAGAGTAGGGTTTTACCTCCATCGAGAGGGCCCGAACCTGGGTAAAAACATCGTGTCCCTTGTCTCTTGTTACCATCCGCCTAGACGCACAGTTCGGGACCCCCTACCCGAGATCCGCTGGTTTTGACACCAACATTGGTGCTTTCATTGAGAGTTCCTCTGTGTCGTCACTTTTAGGCCCGATGGCTCCTCCGATCATCAACGATGATGCGATCCAGGGTGAGACTTTTCTCCCCGAACAGATCTTCGTATTTGGCGGCTTTGCACTGCGGGCCAATTCGCTTGGCCATCTGGAGCAGATCGAAAGCTATGCCCCTGGCCATCAGGTCAGATTTGGAAGTTTGAACTACACAGCCGACCTCCGCGGAGACTTGATCTTCGACGGATTCGAGCCGCAGCCGAGCGCACCGCACTATCACGATGGGCATGATCTAGCTCTGCCGCCGAACAGTGCCCTGGAGGCCGCACCCGCATCAGCTTCAACCCTTAATTCGGAGCCAACTGCGCCAATCGAGGATGGGTGGTTGGACACCGCCTCGGGGGCTGCAATCTCTACGGCGATCGAGCCGAACACCAGCCCTATTCTCTGCGAAGCCCGTGACTCCAAGGAGCCAGACTCCTCTCCAGACTCCGAGCCCTCCGTGCCCCTACCGATCGAACCCGATTGGGCACCGATCATGGAGTTCACCGCCGCGGACATCTTTCAGCACTCGCCCTTCGGCGATATTCTGAATTCACTAAAGTCTCTCGCTTTATCAGGAGAGCCCTGGCCGGACTATGGTCAGCAAGGTTGGGATGCGGATGATGAAGAAATTCAAAGCCCACCCACCACCCACTTCGTAGCCACTGTCGATGATTTAACCGACATGCTCGACTTCGACTCCGAAGACATCGACGGTATGGATGCCGATGCAGGAGACGATCAAGAACCAGCGCCTATAGGGCACTGGAAAGCCACCTCGTCGTATGATATATACATGGTGGACACCCCAAAAGAAGGCAATGGCGATGGAACAGCGGAGGATGACCCCTCCAAGAAGCAGCCTAAGCGCCGGCGTCAGCGGCGCCGCTCTAAATCCCGCCAAAGCAAAAACGGTGATTCCAGCATGGGAGATAATAACACCCCAGACAGTGCCGAAGACAACCACCTCCAGCAAGATTCAGCACAGGAGGATGGAGAAGCCAGCCCTCATGAGAGAGCGACAGACAGAGAGGTCGAGGACGATAATTATATGCCTCCCTCCGAAGACGAGGCAAGCCTCGGCGACGACGAATTTGTCGTGCCAGAGGATCCCATCGAACATGAGTGTTTCAAACACAGGCTTATGGCCACGGCGAGCAGCCTCAAGAAAAAACAGCAACAACTTAGAGCTGATCAAGATTTGCTAGCCGACAGATGGACTGAAGTCCTTGCGGCCGAAGAGTATGAACTCGAACGCCCCTCCAAGAGCTACCCAAAGCGCGGGTTGCTACCCCGATTAGAGGAGGAAGCACCTAAACCTACATCACCAGCGCATGATGCGGCCGACCGGCCACCCCGTGGCCGCGACAGAGAGGCCTCTCGGCCCTCCACTCAAGCCGCACCCCGGCGCCGCTCAAAAAATACCAAGGCACGGAAAATGCGCCAGACCCGCGAGATATATTGGAGGACAAGGCAAGGCAAACAAGATCGATCTACAGATCGCTTGGGTGCCCCACGGCACGAGACGGTAATCGTCACTCCGGATACAGTCAATCTGGCCGGGCCGAACACAGTAGACAAAGCTCGTTTGAGCTGCGTCGTGATATAGCCCAATACAGAGGCACCGCACACCCACTATGCTTCACAGACGAAGTAATGGATCATCAAATCCCCGAGGGTTTCAAACCCGTGAACATCGAATCATACGATGGCACAACAGATCCTGCAGTATGGATCGAAGACTATCTCCTTCATATCCACATGGCCCGCGGTGATGACCTACACGCCATCAAATACCTCCCACTCAAGCTTAAAGGACCAGCTCGGCATTGGCTTAACAGCTTTCCAGCAGAATCAATTGGTTGTTGGGAGGACCCGGAAACCACATTCCTCGACAATTTACAGGCACTTATGTGCGACCACCAGACGCCGATGACCTTAGCCACATAATTCAGCAGCCAGAGGAATCGGCCAGACAATTCTGGACACGGTTCCTAACCAAGAAAAATCAAATCGTCGACTGTCCGGACGCAGAGGCCCTAGTAGCCTTCAAGCATAACATCCGCGACGAGTGGCTTTCACGGCACCTAGGACAGGAAAAGCCGAAATCTATGGCAGCCCTCATGACACTTATGACCCGCTTTTGCGTGGGAGAAGACAGCTGGCTAGCTCGCAGCAATAACATGACCAAGAGCCCTGGTAATTCGGATACCAAGGATAGCAGTGGCAGGTCACGTCGCAACAAGCAAAAGTGTCGCATTAACGGCAACAATGCCGAGGATACGACAGTTAATGCCGGATTCAGAGGCTCTAAACCCGGTCAGCGGAAAAAGCCATTCAAAAGAAATACTTCGGGCCCGTCCAGTTTGGACCGAATACTCGACCGCTCATGCCAGATACATGGCACCCCCGAAAAACCAGCCAATCACACCAACAGGGATTGTTGGGTGTTCAAGCAGGCAGGCAAGTTAAATGCCGAAAGCAGAGACAAGGGGCTGCATAGCGATGACGAGGAGGAGCCCCGGCCGCCAAACAACAGTGGACAGAAAGGTTTTCCCCCACAAGTGTGGACGGTGAACATGATATACGCAAACCACGTCCCTAAGAGGGAGCGGAAGCGTGCGCTAAGGGACGTATACGCGATGGAGCCAGTCGCCCCAAAGTTCAACCCATGGTCTTCCTGCCCGATCACTTTTGATCGAAGGGACCACCCCACTAGCATCCGTCATGGCGGATTCGCCGCATTGGTTCTAGACCCAATTATTGACGGATTTCACCTCACTAGAGTCCTTATGGATGGCGGCAGCAGCCTGAACCTGCTTTACCAGGATACAGTGCGGAAAATGGGCATCGATCCCTTGAGGATTAAACCCACTAAACGACCTTTAAAGGCGTCATACCAGGTGTCGAGGCCAACTGTACAGGCTCAGTTACACTTGAAGTGGTCTTCGGATCTTCGGATAATTTCCAAAGCGAGGAGTTAATCTTCGACATAGTCCCGTTCCGCACTGGCTATCATGCACTGCTCGGGCGAACCGCATTTGCCAAGTTCAATGCGGTGCCGCACTATGCATACCTCAAGCTCAAAATGCCAGGCCCTCGAGGAGTCATCATGGTCAATGGAAACACCGAACGCTCTCTCCGAATGGAGGAGCATATGGCAGCTATCGCAGCGGAAGTACAAAACAGCCTCTCAAGGCAATTCTCCAGTCCGGCCATTAAACGTCTGGACACCGTCAAGCGCGCCCGGAGTAACCTACAACAAGACTGCCTGGCACGTTCCGAGCAAGCATAGCAATGCGTCCCCAACCCCAGCCCTCACGAACTTGCGAAACCAGTGTTGCGCGTACATAACTACGCTCTGGAAATACCATGGGCACAGGGGGAGGGGCACCATCACGGCACGCCCGAAACGCGGCTTAAACCGCACTAGGGGCTGCCGATTTCTTAATTTTCTCTTATTTTCAGGACTCCATTCTTCGGAAGGCTTGTCCGACAGTACAATTGCCTCACAAACGATACAACCAGGGAAGCAGAAAGCTACGCCGCACTATGGAACTCTAAGGTGGTCTCTATAACGAGCAGTATACCTGTTTCACATACCATTCCGCAGCTCGCCCCTGGAAAGGACATGTTAAATAGTCCCATCTTTTGCTTATTGCACTATTTGTATCGTTCTGCTTTGATCGCGACTTTTTTAAATAAACAACGCATAGCTTCCGTCTATTATTGCATTTCTCTTTTTTACGAATATATGTTCATTAATGACATGTTGCACCCGTACACTTTGGTATGGCCAATACGCCAGGGGCTTAAGTACCCCACAATACGGTGTGAGAAGTCCGAACACTTCCACAAGTGTGGCACCCCAAACTTATAGCATTATATGCATCGGCTCCGAATCATGTCTTGGGTCAATAGTTGGGTTTGCCCGGCTCCTATGTTTTGGTACCTTACGTTCCGTTATATCAGCTAAGGTAGCACTAGGAGAACTACTACAATTGTGCCCCAGTTGAGCTGGGCTAAGCACCTCAGTAGAGAAAGCTAAAACTGACCGTCATGATGAGGCGAGAGCTGGTCGCTGTTCGAGAGGTTTTCGAGTCCCTAAAGACTTATGCCGCTTAGAGCGAGGAGTCGGCTTTGTCCGGCCTAGGCGTGGATAGCGCCCCAAACTCGATCTTCCGAACACTAGGGGCTTCGCCGAAATTTAAAATTATAGAATTCTCTGGCTAAGTGAGAGTGTTCAAGCATTATAGTCCGATTGCCTTGTTCGTTGTGTTGAGCGCCTCCCTCGAAGGACCCAAGAATGGGAAAAGGAGCACTCATGTTTATCCCGAACACCCCAGCACTCGTGGCATGGGGGAAGAAGTCTACGACTCACCATCTCTCAAATTTGATAAACGGCCGCACAAAAGGTAATATTTTAAATTCAAAAGCGTTGCTTAGCGCATATGAACAAGTTTTCAGCGTACAGGATCACAAATGCGAGTTTACTCAAAAATTACATCTTTGGAGCATTCATCCGCTATAAGGCGGGAACCCTTCAGGACGCCCTCATAATACGCTTCCGGGACGCGATGCTCCTTGCCCGGCGGCGGCCCGTCCTTCACCAGCTTCTCCGCATCCATCTTGCCCCAGTGCACTTTAGCACGGGCAAGCGCCCTACGGGCACCTTCGATGCAGATGGAGCGCTTGATTACTTCAAGCCGTGGACAGGCATCCACCAGCCACCTCACTAGCCCGAAGTAGCTCCAAGGCAGAGCCTCTCCAGGCCAAAGCCGAACTATGAGGCCCTTTATGGCCTGTTCGACCACCTTGTGGAGCTCGACCATTTGCTTCAGCTGGTCTCTCAAAGGCACCAGGTGTCCGGCCTCAGCATACTGAGACCAGAACACCTTCTCCGTCGAGCTCCCCTCCTCGGATCGGTAGTAGGCGGCGGCATCAGACGCACTGCGGGGAAAATCTGAATGCTCCTGGAGAGCTCCGGACTCGGGTAAGTAACAAGTAATTCACTTTCACGTGCTTGCTTTGCATAATGAATGCCTTACCCGCCGCTATCTTCTCCATCTCTTCAATTTCTTGGAGGGCTTTCTGGGCTTCGGCCTTGGCAGACTTCATGCTTTCGAGGGCTGCCGCAAGCTCGGACGCTTGCGTCTTTGAGTCAAGCTCCAAACTCTCGTGTTTTTTCACGAGAGCCTGGAGCTCTTTATGCAACTCCTCCACCCGCGCCTCCTGCTTCCCTCTCTCTGTGCGCTCCGCGGCCGCTCTATTTTCGGCCTCGGACAGCGCTTTCTTAAGAGTTGCCACCTCGGTCGTGGCCCCTATAATAGCACGTTGATCCTGTCATTTTTTGCAACCACATCTTCTCTATATACTTGCGCAAGGTATTACTTACCTTCCCTCTCCTTGAGTTACCTCTTGGCATGGCCGAGCTCGTTCTCGGACCGCGCGAGGTTTTGCTTCAGCGTATCCACCTCCGCAGTCAATGCGGCGGAGGCCAGCAGCGAAGCCTGCATACGCATATTGACTTGATTATGTTAGACTCCTGCGAATGTTATTAGATCCTCTATTCGGCTTTTTTTTCCGAACGCCGAACAGAGCATCAGGGGCTACTGTGTATGCGGTAATATTTTTACATATTCTTTACTTACCTCAAAGCCTGTTAGAAGGCTGGCACAGGCTTCAGTCAGTCCGCTCTTGGCGGACTAAACCTTTTGGATCACCGCACTCATAATAGTGCGATGCTCCTCGTCGATGGAGGCGCCATTAAGCACCTCCAGCAAATTGTCCGGTGCCTCCGGTTGAACGGAGGTCACCGGCTCGGTAGGCTTGCTCCTCTTGGAAGGAGGCTGCCTACCGGAGTCCGGAACCATTGAAGGTTCTGGCGCGGTGTTCGGCTCAAGGCCGGACTTGGAGCCCTTGGGGGTTCTATCCCCTTTACGCCTGGAGTTCGGGAGGTCGCCTTGCGGCGCCTCCAGGACCACCTCCTCCTGGCTTGGAACCTGTTGGGACGCCACCTCGGCATCGTCTGTAGGGTGGGGGGAGGTAGCCATCGGAAGCGAATTCACATCCGACGAATCCAGGGAGCCGCTCGATGACTCGTCGAGCCCGGCCTTGGGCGGACTGCATAGTCATATTCGGCGTAAGGAGGAGCTGTGCAAGAAAGGAACACTATGAATTGCTCTGGTGTACGAATACTTACGATCTCGCCAGGGGCTTGGCCTTGTGCGGCCACTCCTCTTCACCGTCGTCAGCGTTGGTGGAGTAGTCCGGAGGAAGGGTCTTCCCCTTCTTGGACCCTTCGGCCTCCCCAGTTGGGGCGGCCTTCCTTTTCTTCCCTCCCCCCGCTGGAGGGGGAGAGGACTCTTCTTCCTCCTCGTCGTCTTCACGGCAGGAGTGCGTCTTGGAGTCGTCGGATGATGAATCCGGCACCTCCAGGCGCCGGGCACTCTTTCGAGTCCTTGTGGCCTTCTTCTTGGCCTTCTTCTCCGGCACCACATAGGGTGCCGGAACCAGCAGCTTCGCCAAGCGAGCGTCCGCTGGGCCTTCGGGCAAAGGAGCCGGATAGTTGATCTGTCCGGACGTCTCCTGCCAATCCTGTCAGAGGTAAGGGAGCTTAGATCCCGCATGGAGTCAAACTATGAAAAACTAATACCTTGTAAAAGGTAAAAACAGCTTACCGCACTAGCGTGACGCTGCGTGTTGAATCCGCGATCCTCGGTAGCGGATGCGGGGGCCTCGGCGCCCTTGAAAAGAACCTTCCAGGCATCTTCGTACATTGTGTCAAAGAGCCTGCTCAGAGTTCGGTGCTATGCCAGGTCGAACTCCCACAGGTTGAAAGCCCATTGTTGACACGGGAGGATCCGGCGGATGAGCATAACCTAGACTACGTTGACAAGTTTGAGCTTCTTGTCCACCAGGGTTTGGACGCATGTTTGGAGTCCGGTCAGCTCTCCTTTTTTACCCCACGACAGGCCCGTCTCTTTCCAGGAGGTGAGCCGCGTAGGGGGTCCGGATCGGAACTCGGGGGTTGCGACCCATTCAGGGTCGCGCGGCTCGGTGATGTAAAACCACCCCGATTGCCACCCCTTTAGGGTCTCCACGAAGGAGCCCTCGAGCCATAGGACGTTGGGCATCTTGCCCACCATGGCGCCTCTGCACTCCGCCTGGGTGCCTCGCACCACCTTCGGCTTGACATTGAAAGTCTTGAGCCATTGGCCAAAATGGGGGCGGATGCAGAGGAAAGCCTCGCACACGACGATAAACGCCGAGATGTTGAGGACAAAGTTCAGGGCCAGATCGTGGAAATCTAGGCCATAGTAGAACATGAGCCCCCGGACAAATGGGTGGAGAGGGAAGCCCAGTCCGCGGAGGAAATGGGGGAGGAACACCACCCTCTCATGGGGCCTAGGGGTGGGGATGAGCTGCCCCTCTTCGGGAAGCCAGTGCGCAATGTCGTTAGACAAGTATCCGGCCTTCCTCAGTTTTTTGATGTGTCCCTCCATGACGGAGGAGACCATCCACTTGCCTCCCGCTCCGAACATGGCTGGAGAAGGTTGAGGTGGGGTGTGCGGACTTGGGCGCTGGAGCTCGAGTGCGCGGAAATGGATCGGCAAAGGAGGAAGAAGGCATGGATGAAAAGGTGGATCCTTATCCCCTTATATGGGTGGACGCGACTATGCATCCCCACCAGCCTGGTAAAACTTGCTTATCTCCCAAGAACCATAATCAATGGTGCGTTTGGGTTACCCACGCCTGTATTGATGAGAATCCCAGAATAAGGGGACATGATCTCTGCTTTGACAAGACGTGCCAAGGGAACCGCCTCGCTAAACGCGCTGAGGTGGGACAGTAAAACGATTCAAATAAAGAATTGGCTGTGGTGTGATGTCACGCTACGGAATACGTCAGCAGATTAGATTTGTGTAAATATTATTCTCTCTATGGCAATATGTGGAAACTTATTTTGCAGAGCCGGACACTACCTTTGTGTTCAAAATCTTCTATGAAGTACTTGGAGGAGGAACCCGCCTTGCAATGCCGAAGACAATCTGCGCGCTGGACTCGTCGTCATTGAAGCCTGGTTCAGGGGCTACTGAGGGAGTCCTGGATTAGGGGGTGTCCGGATAGCCGGACTATACCTTCGGACGGACTCCTGGACTACGAAGATACAAGATTGAAGACTCCGTCCCGTGTCCGGAAGGGACTTTCCTTGGCATGGAAGGCAAGCTTGGCGATACGGATATGTAGATCTCCTACCATTGTAACCGACTCTGTGTAACCCTAGCCCTCTCCGGTGTCTATATAAACCGGAGGGTTTTAGTCCGTAGTATGAACAACAATCATACCATAGGCTAGCTTCTAGGGTTTAGCCTCCTTGATCTCGTGGTAGATCTACTCTTGTACTACCCATATCATCAATATTAATCAAGCAGGAGTAGGGTTTTACCTCCATCGAGAGGGCCCGAACCTGGGTAAAAACATCGTGTCCCTTGTCTCCTGTTACCATCTGCCTAGACACACAGTTCGGGACCCCCTACCCGAGATCCGCCGGTTTTGACACCGACAGAAGCCATCTAGCTACTAACTACGGACCCGAAGGTCTACAAAGAACTATTCATGCATCATCGGAGAGGCACCAATGGACATGATGAACCCCTCCGAGATGGTGTCTAGATTGGATCAGGTGGTTTTGGAACTTGCGGCGGCTGGAAATGATTTTCGTCGACTCCCCTAGGGTTCCTGGAATATTGGGGGTATTTATAGAGTAAACAAGCAGTCCGGGGGGCACCCGAGGTGGGCACAACCCACCAGGGCGTGCCTGGGCCTCCAAGCACGCCTTGGTGGGTTGTGCTCCCCTCGGAGCACCCCCTAGTCGCTTCTCCAGCCCATTGGATGTCTTCTGGTCCAAAAAATATCCACAAATAGTTTCGCTGCATTTGGACTCCGTTTGATATTGATTACCTGTGATTTAAAAAACATGCAAAAAAACAGCAACTGACACTTGGCACTATGTCAATAGGTTAGTACCCAAAAATGATATAAAATGATTATAAAACATCCAAGAATGATAATATAACAGCATGGAACAATCAAAAATTATAGATGCATTGGAGACGTATCAAGGTGCCACATCGAAGTTGCATTTGGTATTTGAACATCAAACCACCCTTTTCATACATGAATTTGGTCCACATGCAAGCGTGTTCGTGTTCTGACCCTCTCCTGCGTCATTTTTCGCCAAATTTATGAACATTAGACAAGTCGAATGGTGCAACAGACACGGTTCACTCAAACTAACAGTGTGCCACGCTGGTGCCCCTGTCACGCACACATCCGCACAGTACATTGGGCTCCACGAGGCTTCCCCTCTCAAAAACATCTACCCGCCTATAGATTTTTTTTGTTTGATAACACATAGTTATTGTGTTTCGACTGTGTGTGATGTTTCTTGTTCCCAATCCCACCTGCATCCCTTGAAAATATCTGCCCGCCTCAAGGGTTTTTCTGTTTCATAACACGCTGTTGTTATCTCCGGACCGTGTGCGATACACCATCATCAAAATTTTCAATAGCCCCAGCATTTCACTCCCGCGTCTAACTCTCGTGTAGTAAAATTTTCAATACCCGTGTCATTTCCTCAAACACACACCCCGCCCACCCCCTCCACACACACACACACCAAAACCTCCTCGGGCGCACGCACACACACACCGTCCCTCACTCAAAACCCTGGCAAGGTCCCCGCCGCCGCCACTGCAAGGCCTCCATTGTCAACATGTGTTGGTTTGCCCATGCATCTTACCCACCAATCTCCATACCCAGGCCGCCCTGAGTTTCTTAGATGACTACTGCCAGACGCCCCCTTTCCCATAGGTCCCCATCCTATCCCCCACTCCAGAGCGTCGCAGCCTAAGCCCGGCTACGCTTCCCATGGAGCTCGAGGAGTGACATGCCCAAAAGAGGTGTATTGCGGTCTCTTTGCCCGATGTCGCCGAGGAAGCTGACGACCATTACTGGCTGCAGGCACTCAATCAGCGGGCTAGAGTATGCGGGTATGTCATGGACGCCGGCTATGACATCGAGGTCATCAACAGTGATAACCTGAGGTGGGCTATGTCACAGGTTAAGTGGCCCACCCCAACACCTCAGGTTCAACAGCCGTCGATCTCATCCATGGCCCCTCCGCTGATCTCCTCTGGCTTGCTATCAACAATTTTCCATCCTACATCGCCATCGAGCCCCTTTTGTCATTTCTGAAGGACACGTTCTGCGACGCTGGCTTGGGATCCACAACTTCCAAGTCAGACCTCATTGATGGCAACCACGAGGAGGCCACCCTCTTTGGATCTTCCAAGGGGAAAGGGCCCATATGCTCTTCCAAGGGGAAAGAGCCCGTCTGCAACATCAGGGAGGGCACCCTACAACCGTGCTCTTTCAAGGGTAAGGAGCCCATCTGCGACAACATGGAGCACATCCAGGGTCCGTGCTCTTCCCACGGGAATGAGCCCATCTGTGACAAGTGAGGAAACCCATGATTTGTTCTGTCCGGCCTCTTTACAGGGGGAAACCCATGATTTGTTTTGTCGAGTCCCTTTTGTAGTGTAGTAAGAATATGTCCAGTTTTAATTGCTATATTTGGTTGTTTGCAGTATGCCTTGTTTATTTCAGTTGTTCACAATGTGATGCTCTGTATGTTGAATTATTTACTGTGTAGTACATTTCATCATTCAAGTTTTAAACATACCGATAGGAATGCATATATTTGCTTGTTGTTAAGCCTGTTATAGCTAGCATATGCCTCTTTTACAGTTTTTTGATTGTTCGGTTGTTTGTAGTTAGCATATGTCCAGTTTCAAATGCTATCTTTGGTTGTCCGTAGTATGCCTTGTTTATTCCAGTTATTCACAACGTGATGTTCTATATGTGCAAGTATGAAATGTGCAGTTCAATTTCATCAGTACCAGTTTCAACAATACCACTATGAATGACTACATTTGGTTGCTGCATCTTGTAGTTAACATGCCTTTCCATTTTTATTTAACAATAACCAGTGTACTTAGACCGACACAATACCAGTTTGAATGACTATGTTTGCTTGTTGTGAAATGTTAGGCCTGTTGCACTTAACGCACCTTTCCACTTGTTTTGCTTTACTAGCGTGCTTAAACCTGCACACTGAAGCTATCTTTTGGAGATTATTTTGTCTTCCATGGATAATTTTGGTTGATGTTTAGCCTGTTGTGCTTAACATGGCTCTCGATGTACCTACACAGGACAATTTTGGGAACGACTGTTGTTTTCCATGGAGGTTAGTTTCATCCCATGGCTTATATATACTCACTGTTCAGGATATCGGTAGCTGGTACCACATAGGCCCGGGCTGATAAGGGACTAATCGTGAATCAGACTTTTAACTGAATATATCTATAACCCATTTATCGTTAGGTTAACTAGGTCCATATGTAATATATCTGAGGATACATAGCAACATGCATTGTACTTAATGTCTAAATATGCAATCCTAGGCTACATAGCAACTAGGAAGAGTGTTACCTTAATGTTCTGATGATGTCTAGATATATATAGAAGAGCAGCAGAAGCAACAACAACAACACAGCCATGTTTGGATACTCAACTTAGCTAGAGGTTAGAGTTAGTTTCTAGCTCATGACTAACCCTGAACTAACTCCATCCAAAGAGGTGTTTGGATGACAGGGTTAGATTGACAATAAATGCACTAGGAGAACTAGCTCCAATTAGCACCTCTTGGGTTGGATAATTTTTTGGGGTGGGTTAGATGCAATTAGCTCAAACTAGCCCTCATGTTTGGATGTACTTTAGGGCTATTTGATCCCGAACTAGCTCAAACTAACTCTAACCCATGGATACATCAGTAGTTAATCAGCCGATAATTTGTAAGAATGCAATAAAATCCTTCCGACCCATAATATAATATGTTAATGTAGGATCGAAAGTATGTCTAGAGGGGGGTCATTAGACTACTAGACCAAATAAAAATCTAGCCTTTTCCCAATTTGAAGTCCTGGCAAATTTTAACAACTTAGCACAAGTCAAGCAATCAACCTACACATGCAAGTCTAAGAGTATAGCAGCGGAATGTAAAACATTGCACATGAAGGTAAAGGGAGGAGTTTGGAGGGAGTGAACGCAATGTAGACACAGAGATTTTTGGCGTGGTTCCGATAGGTGGTGCTATCGTACATCCACGTTGATGGAGACTTCAACCCACGAAGGGTAACAGTTGCGTGAGTCCACGGAGGGCTCCACCCATGAAGGGTCCACAAAGAAGCAACCTTGTCTATCCCACCATGCCCATCGCCCACGAAGGACTTGCCTCACTAGGGTAGATCTTCATGAAGTAGGCGATCTCCTTGCCCGTACAAACTCCTTGGTTCAACTCCACAATCTTGACGGAGGCTCCCAAGTGACACCTATCCAATCTAGGAGACACCACTCTCCAAAAGGTAATAAATGGTGTTATGATGATGAACTCCTTGCTCTTGTGCTTCAAATGATAGTCTCCCCAACACTCAACTCTCTCTCACTGATTTGGATTTGGTGGAATGATGATTTGAGTGGAAAGCAACTTGGGGAAGGTTAGAGATCAAGATTCATATGGTTGGAATGGAATATCTTGGTCTCAACACATGAGTAGGTGGTTCTCTCTCAAAAAATGAAGGTTGGAAGTGTAGGCATGTTCTGATGGCTCTCTCCTCGAGTGAAGAGTGGGTGGAGGGGTATTTATAGCCTCCGCACAAAATCTAACCGTTACACACAATTCACCAAACTCGGTAGGACCAAATCAGAAAACTCGATGGGACCGATTCAGTTCAAAATGAGAACGTTAGGCTTTTCAGTGGGACCGACATGTCAACTCGGTGGGACCGATTTGATTAGGGTTACGGCATAACGTAATCTCGGTGAGACCGATTACACAAATTCGGTGGGACCGATTTTGGTAATAAGCTAACCAGGGAGTTGGTAAGGCAAACTCGATGGGACCGAATCGCTCATTTCGGTGAGACCGAAACGTTACGAAAGGGAAACAGAGAGTTTGCATTGCGAACTCGGTGGGACCGATCGCTCATCTCGGTTGGACCAAAACTTTACGAAGGGAAACAGAGGGTTTGCAATCCCATCTCGGTGAGACCGGGATCCCTATCGGTACGACCGATATGACTAGGGTTTCTAGCAGTGGCTATGTCAAGTGAACTCGGTGGCGCCGGATAGAACATTTCGGTGGGGCCGAGTTTGACTTTTGGTTTGGGACATATGTGGATATGAGAAAGTGGTTGAGGGTTTTGGGAGCATGTCACTAAGCATTTTGAGCAAGTAGGCCATTAAGCAACACCTCATACCCTTTTACTAGTATTGGCTTTTCCTATGGACTCAATGTGATATTGGATCACTAAAATGAAAAAGGTAGAGTCTTGAGCTTGAGCCAATATGTGTCCTTAGCATTTTGAGGGGTCCACATTCTTAATCCATGCCATGCCAATCATTGAACTTTCTGAAATGATCATCTTGAAATAGTATTAGTTCAATGAGCTATATGTTGTTAATAATTACCAAAACCACCCAGGGATAGTTGCACTTTCAATCTCCCCCTTCTTTGTAATTGATGACAACATATAGATCAAAGCTTTGACAAATGATAATAAGATTGAAATACATCGTCTCTTTGAGAAGTATGTGATAAGCAAGAGCTCCCCCTAAATTTGTGCACTATTTAAGATTTGCTTTTGAATGTGAATGCACAATCAATTAGGATCATGGGTCACTCTTCCATGTCACATACATCTTGGTGGAGCTCTCAAAATGATATGAATTAAAACATCCACTCATCACCAAGCAAAGTGAATGATCATATAAGGATATAAAAGATAATGGCATCCAAGCAAGCATTAAGGTAGCATATGATCAAACACATGATCATACAAGTATCTCACACAAGGACATAGAGTATCAACCAAGCACACAATAAAGTTCAACCAAAAACAAGAGAGATAAAGAAGCAAAACACTCTCTCTCGAAGCCTATGATCTATACGTTTCTCCCCCTTTGGCAACAAGTTACCAAAAAGACAAAAATGCATAGTGCTATGTGTCTCTCAGGCTTGGTCTTCGGGAGGTGGTGTAGAGAGAACTCCAAGGACGAAGGCATCAGTGGATGATGTTGGAGCTGGTGGAGCAGGTGCTGGAGGTGGTACTAAAGCTGTTGCTCGTGCAGATAAAGTAGCTCTTGTATCAGATACCGGCACTATAGCTGACCTATGACTCCTTGGCACACGCTGAAAATCATCTGTAGTTGCCCTTCCTCTCCTCTCCTCAGCTTCCTCCTGGAGCTGCTCAACTGAAGTCTATATCTTGGTCACCTTGAGGTCAAGATCATAGAACTTGGTCTCTACGATCCTCTCCAAGCTCTCCTGATTCTGAGTTAGGGTGGCTGAGTGAGTCCTGGATTAGGGGGTCTCCGGACAGCCGGACTATATCCTTTGGCTGGACTGTTGGACTATGAAGATACGAGATTGAAGACTTCGTCCCGTGTCCGGATGGGACTCTACTTGGCGTGGAAGGCAAGCTGGGCAATACGGATATGCATATCTCCTCCTTTGTAACCGACCTTGTGTAACCCTAGCCTCCTCCGGTGTCTATATAAACCGGAGGGTTTTAGTCCGTAGGACAACAGACAATCATACCATAGGCTAGCTTCTAGGGTTTAGCCTCTCCGATCTCGTGGTAGATCAACTCTTGTACTACTCATATTATCAAGAATAATCAAGCAGGACCTAGGGTTTTACCTCCATCAAGAGGGCCCGAACCTGGGTAAAACATCGTGTCCCCTACCTCCTATTACCATCCGCCTTAGACGCACAGTTCGGGACCCCCTACCCGAGATCCGCCGGTTTTGACACCGACATTGGTGCTTTCATTGAGAGTTCCTCTGTGTCATCATCATTATGCTTGATGGCTCCTTCAATCATCGATAGTGATGCAGTCCAGGGTGAGACTTTTCTCCCCGGACAGATCTTTGTATTCGGCAGCTTCGCACTGCGGGCCAACTCGCTTGGCCATCGGGAGCAGATCGAGAGTTATGCCCCTGGCCACCAGGTCAGGTTTGGAAGCTTAAACTACACGACCGATATCCGCGGAGACTTGATCTTCGACGGATTCGAGCCCCTGCCGAGTGTGCCGCACGGTCACGATGAGCATAATTTAGCTCTACCATCGGACGGTGTTCAGGAGACCGCACCGGCAACCGCTCCGACCCTCAATTCGGAGCCAATTGCGCCATCCATGGACGGGTGGATAGACCCCGCCACGAAGGCCATATTCTCAGCGGTGATCGAGCCGAGTATTGACCTTACCCTTCACGAGAGCCGTGATGCCAAACTACCGGATTCTTCCCCGGCCACGGACTCCGAACCGCCTGCGCCCGTGCCTATCGAATCCAACTAGGTGCCGATCATGGAGTTTACCTCCGCGGATACCTTTCAGCACTTGCCCTTCGGCGACATACTGAACTCACTAAGGTCTCTCTCCTTGTCAGGAGAGTCCTGGCCGAACTATGTCCGGCAGGATTGGGATGCGGATGACGAAGAAATTCGCCGCCCACCCACCACCCACTTAGTAGCCACTATCGACGATTTGACCGACATGCTCGACTTCGACTCCGAAGACATCGATGGTATGGACGACAATGTAGGAGACGAACAGGAACCACTGCCCACAGGGAACTGGACGCCCACTTCATCATATGGCGTATACATGGTGGACACACCCAAAGAAAACGACGATGAGGAACGGAAGGACGCAGCGAAGGGTTGTTCCCTCAAAAAGCAGTCAAAGCGGCGGCGTAAGCGCCGCTCCAAATCCCGCCTCGACAGAAACAACGATCATATAGACCCAGCGATAGAGCAGGGTGAACCATCGCCTGACCACGGCAACACGGAGAATCAAACCGAACAACCCGACTCCGTCAAAGATAACAGTCCGGACGACATCACACCGAACAGGCACCCGAAGCAATAGAATGCCCATCAAAGGCTTGTTGCCACTGCGAGGAGTCTGAAAAAGCAGAAGCAAAGGCTCAGGGCTGCACAAGACACACTCAGAATCAGATGGAGTGAAGTACTCAACACTGCAGCGAAGTACGGCGGTAATCGCCACACCAAGAGCTACCCGAAGCGAAAGTTGCTACCTGAATTCGATGAGGAGGCCTTAGATCCCCCGCAATTAAAAAACAAAACGGCCATCCGATTGGATAGACGACCTCGTGGCCAACATAGAGCGGCAAACGACGCCGCACATAAGCCAGTATGCGATCCACGCGAGGGCTCGCATCAAAAGGACGGTGCAACCAGATCCATATACGGGCCACGCAAGCGCGCTCCAGCATGCCATGCAGCACAACAAACATCCGAACACCACGGTACACCCAAATACAGGGGTGCCGCACACCCTCTATGTTTCACCGATGAGGTGCTGGACCATGAATTTCCAGAGGGATTCACACCTGTAAACATAGAGGCGTACGACGGAACGACAGACCCTGGGGTCTGGATTGAGGACTACATCCTCCATATCCACATGGCTCGAGGAGACGATCTCCACACCATCAAGTACTTACCCCTCAAGCTCAAAGGGCCAGCTTGTCACTGGCTTAAAAGCCTCCCAGAAAACTCCATTGGAAGCTGGGAAGAGCTTGAAGACGCTTTTCGGGCAAATTTTCAAGGGACCTATGTCCGACCACCGGATGCAGACGATTTAAGTCATATAACTAAACAGCCCGGAGAGTCAGCCCGAAAGCTTTGGAACAGGTTCCTCACTAAAAAGAATCAAATAGTCAACTGTTTGGACGCCGAAGCCGTAGCAGCTTTCAAGCACAGCGTTCGAGATGAATGGCTTGCCAGACACCTCGGCCAAGAAAAGCCGAGAACAATGGCAGCATTAACAAGCCTCATGACCCGCTTTTGCGCGGGCGAGGACAGCTGGTTAGCCCGATGCAGCACCAGCAACCCAAGTACATCAGAAGTCAGGGACAGAAACGGTAAATCACGACGCAGCAAAAATAAGCGCCGGAATAAAGAAGACAGCCCGAAGAGTACGGCGGTAAACGCCGGATTCAGAAGCTCTCGGCCAGGTCAGCAAAAGCTGCCCTCCAAAGGCAACAGAGACGAACTGTCTAGCCTAAACAAGATTCTGGACCAAATATGTCAGATCTATAGCACCCCCGATAAACCTGCAAATCATACCCATAGAGAATGTTGGGTCTTCAAGCAGTCCGACAAGCTCAACGCCGAACATAAGGGGCAGGATACACCAAGCGAAGGCGAGGACGAGCCTCGCAAGCAAAGCACTGGGGAACAGAAGAAATTCCCACCAGAAGTCAAAACAGTAAACGTGTTACACGTGACAAAGGGGAGAAACAAAGCGGCACTCCTAGAGACACATGCCCAGGGCCTATCACAGCGGAGTTCTGCCACTGGTCGTCCCAACCGATCACCTTCGACCATCGGGATTACTCGGCAAGTATCTGGCGTGCAGTATGGGCTGCCTTGGTATTAGATCCAATAATTGACGGATACCACTTCACACGAGTCCTGATGGACGACGGCAGCAATTTAAACATGATATATCAGGACACAGTCCGCAAAATGGGGATAGACCCAACAAAAATTAGCCGCAGCAATACTACCTTTAAAGGAGTAACGCCAAGCCCAGAGGCCCATTGCACGAGCTCCCTGCTACTAGAGGTTATATTCGGCTTTCCCGATAACTTCCGCAGCGAAAATTTAACATTCCACATCGCTCCGTTCCAAAGTGGTTATCAAGCACTACTCGGACGCGAAGCTTTCGCTCGCTTTAACGCAATACCGCATTACGCTTCTCTCATGCTTAAGATGCCCGGTCCATGTGGCATCATTACATTAAATGGAAATACCGAGCGCTCCTTGCGCGCGGAAGACCGTGCGGCTACCTTGGTAGCCGCACACTAAACGGCCTCACCAACTAATGCATCTGCCAGGTCGTTAAGACCATGGACGCAGTTAGACGAGTCCGGCGCAGCTATATGTACTTGATACAGGTTTTGGTGGCTATACCCCTATTGCAATACAAGGGGCTCAACGCGCGCAAACAAGTAGCAATTAGGCTCAACTTTACTCATCTTGAACTGTATATAGTTTATTTAGTATAACCTACCTTTTTGCACGACAACTTTTTAACTAAGTTCCTCTCTTTTACAGATGACCATCGTGCTACCGTCTAGGACACGGCACAATGGAGACACGGGCGCAGACGTGCAGCAGGGACCCATTCCAAGGATTCTCTTTAGATTAAGACCCTGCATAAACCTTTTTTACTGTCTCTTCTTGATACACATCCCTTGGATTCTCAGTACAATTGAGAAGGATGCTGACGTATTGGCATGTGACCACGTCAGAATATTGCATGTACCTGGACACCAGGGGCTTATTACCAAGGGCACCGTTTAGGCCCGGTTTACATCATAAAGACCGAATACCTTAGGGAGTGTTCGGCGTCGTGAGTTTGGCCTTATATGCATCAGCTCCGAATCATGTCTTTGGTCAAATGTTGGGTTAGCCTGGCTCCTGTGCTTTGCTGCCTTACATTCCGCTCTATCGGCTAAGGCGGCACCAGGAGAACTACTGCGATTGTGCCCTGGTTCATCTGGACGAGCACCTCAGTAGAGAAAGCCGAAAACTGACTGTCATGATATAGCGTGAGACTGGTCAACCACTCGATGACCTAGCGAAATCTTCGGGATTCCTCCGCCTTAACGAAGGGCCGTTTCCCGGCTAGGCATGTACGCGCCCCAAATCCGGATGAGCGCGGAGCCACCAGGGGCTATATAGTAGCCCCACTGTCAAACTCATCTGGCTAAGTGAAAGTGTTAAAGCATTATAGTCTGGTTGCCTAGTTCGCTGCGCCATCACCTCCTTAATGGACCAAGACGTTGGATCAAGTGTGAACATGCGTCTTCTGCGAACACCCCCGCATTATATGCGTGGGGGCTGAAGCCGACGACTGCCATCTTTCAGGTTATATACATATATACATAAACGTCCGCACAGGAGGCATCATAGTACTTTCGGGAAAAAGTATAAATACAGCCTTGATAAATTCAATAAAACATTGTTTCTACAATGGGAATACATGTCACTCAAACATAATATTCTTCAAGCACTGAGCCTCTATCGAACGAGCGCCTTCAAGAACTTCTTCAAAGTACTGCTCGGCAGCCACTCGGCCTATAGCCGAACCCTGTGCCGCAACAGTGGTGGCATCCATCTCCGCCCAGTATGTTTTGACACAGGCAAGGGCCATCCGAGCACCTTCTATGCACGTTGATCTCTTTATAGCATCGATGTGTGGCACAGCGCCAAGGAATTGTTGCACTAAGCTAAAGTAGCTATTCAGCCTTGGCCCTCCTGGCCACAAATGATCCACAACAGACCTCATGGTAGTCCGGATAATCTATGGAGCTCGGCCCAACCGGTCAATCACTCATTTAGCAACAGCGGACGGACTGGAGTGTGAAACTATGACCAAAACAGCTTCTCCACTTCAGGGCCTTCTTGATCCTTGAAGTACTTGGTCGCATCTGCAGTACTTGCAGCCAAATTCATGTACGCGTCCGCAGAACTCCATAGCCGGTCCAGAGGAGCATACTTCGGATCTCCGAACTTAGTCCGCAACAAGAAGGGCTTCCCAGACACGATATCTGCAGCTTGATTCAGCTCCTCCTTCATTGCTCTAATTTTGGAGCGGGCTTCCTTAGCAGCCACCCGGGCCTTCTCCAGGTCCGTCGCCTTCGCCCGGTTCTCCTCTTCAAGAAGCCGGTAACGGTCAGCAGCATCTTTTAACTCCATGGCCATCTTGGCAGTTTTTTCTTTGCTCCCGCAATGTGCAGCCTGTTCGGCCCTTAACTCTTCAGTCGCCTTTAAAGCGACCGCATTGCTACTCCTTGATTTCTCCTTGGCTCGGGCAAGCTCCGCCCGAAGGGTCCCCATGGTGGCAGCTCCATCTCCAGTCACAACATATTAAATATACTGGCATCATGCTGCTCTTATTATGTGACGATCACCAGGAAAAATCACTCACCCTGTGCCTCGTCAAGCCGCTTGTTGACAAGCACGATGTCGGCATCTGCCGCATCTAGCTGCCGCTTTAGTTCGGCAAACCCATCAATCCGGCTAGCCACCGGAGCTTCAACCACCTGCGCATACAGGCGGTCGGGTTATTACCTGGGACTATGATCCTCTGTTTGCTGCCGTTCTCGACGACAACCAGAGTCTCAGGGGCTACTATCTGCATGGACATACCTAACGTATGCGGTACTATTAAAGGTATACATTATTTTACGTACCTCAAAGCCTTTCAGCAGACTCATAAAAGCTTCGTGCAAACCGCTTTCGGCGGATGAAATCCTTTCAATTATCGTACCCATTAGTGTACGATGCGCTTCTGAGACGACAGCTTTCCCCAGAAGATCCTTCAGCGCGTCCGACCGCACACAGTACGGACCCTTGTTGTCGCTCTCCTCAGGAGCCGGATACTGGGGATGCCGGACAGCCAAAGGGTTATCCTTTGGCGATATTGGATCCGGAGATACCCTTCGCGGCGACACTTCAAGGTCGCCCGCTTCTTGAGCTGGGGAGTCCGGGGGAGGCGTTTCGCTCTCCATCATCTCCGGAAGAAGATCCCCCGAAGATGAACTCTGTCGAGAAGGGCTCCGATCTGGGCTACAACTTACAAGCATCGGTTATTGTCTTCGGAAGTAAGGTAGGATATCTTCACTATTAAGTACTTTTTGATTACTTACAGCTCGATAGAGGGCTGATCCCCGCGCGGACATTGTGCGGCAAGAATAACCTCCGAGGCAGGACCCTCTAGCGGAGATTTCTTCTCCCGTTTGGAAGCCTTAGTTTCCGGATCTTTAGAGGTAGTCCTCTTCTTTCCCCGGGGAGAGAGAATGCCAGATTCTTCCCCTTGGTTATCCTCCCTTGCGGAGGCGCTCATTCCCTCGATTGGAATAGGGCGATGGAGGCCCGCTTTCGTCCTCTTTATCCCCCCTTCATCTTCCTTTGAGGGCACCAGACAAGGTGTTGTCTCAAGCATCTTTTCCAGCACCGGATTGTCCAAGCCTTCAGGAAGGGGGGCCGAGCACCAGATCATCTTTGCCTTTGTTGTCCAGTCCTGGTCAAATAGTGATTCTTCAGGATGATGTCATGATAAATAAAAGGACAGTGTGTTTGGCCATGGGATTACTTACTTGGGCAGCGGGGCGGTTACAGCTCAGGCCCATGTCCTCGGTAGTGTCCGGACACTCTATTTGGGGTCCAAAGAACGATTTGTACATCTCCTTGTGCGTCATGCCGAGGAAATTCTGAATAGTGTGCGGTCCTTCCGGGTTGAATTCCCACATGCAGAGGGGCCGGCGTTTGCAAGGCTGGACTCGACAAACTAGCATAACTTGCATTACCATAACCAGACTGAAATCTCCCTCGAAGAGATCTCAGATATGGCTCTGCAGTATTGGCACGTCCTTGGCTGGACCCCAGCTCAACCCCCTGCTGATCCATGACATCAGTTGTGGTGGAGGGCCCGAGCGAAAGGTGGGGGCAGCTACCCACTTGGCACTTCGGGGAGCTGTGACGTAAAACCACTCATGTTGCCACAGTCCGGACACCTTTGGAAAGGAACCCTTTGGCCATGGAGCGTCAGCAATTTTTCTTATTAGAGCACCTCCGCACGTTGCGTACTGCCCCTCGACCATCTTCGGCTTCACATCGAAGGTCTTGAGCCACAGGCCGAAGTGAGGGTAATGCGGAGGAAGGCCTCATAAATAACAATAAATGACGAGATGTGAAGAAGGGAATCTGGGGCCAGATCATGAAAATCCAACCTGTAATAGAACATAAGACCCCTAACAAAGGGATCTAGAGCGAGGCCTAGTCCTCGAAGGAGGTGGGAGACGAACACGACGCTCTCGTTGGGTTCGGGAGTAGGGACAACCTGCCCTCGGGTGGGCAGCCTATGCGAAATTTCGGCGGTCAGGTATCTGGCTTCCCTCAACTTCTTGATGTCCTCCTCCGTGACGGAGGAAGGCATCCACTTGCCTTCAAGGCTGGATCCGGACATGATTGAAGGTCCGAAGCACCTGACCTGGGCTTTGGGTGTTATAACTCGAGGCGGGGGAAGGGTTCGATTGAGCATGGGAGGGAAAAAAGAAAAAGCCTTGTCCCTTTATAAAGGGGGTGGATATCGGGCGTCCTCCTCGTGGCCGTTCGAGACTTACCTAAGATCTAGGAGTCATACCAACAGGCACGGTTGGGTTACCCATGTTTGTATTGATGAGAATCCTGTAATAAGGGGAACACGATCTATGCTTTGACAAGACGTGTCAAGAGACCGCCTCGCGTTATGTGCAGGGCTGGTTATAGAAAAACGGTTCGAATAATTACCAGGCCATGGCGTGATGTCATGCTGCCAAAACGTGTCAGCGGATTAGATTTGTGGAAATATTATTCTCTCTACGGTGGTATGTGGAACTTATTTTGCAGGGTCGGACACTATCCTTGTATTCAAAATCTTCCATGGTGTATTCGGAGGAGGAACCCGCCTTGCAATGCCGAAAACAACACTGCATGCCGGACTCATCATCATTGAAGCCTGGTTCAGGGGCTACTGAGGGAGTCCTGGATTCGGGGGTCTCCGAACAGCAGGACTATATCCTTTGGCTGGACTGTTGGACTATATGAAGATACGAGATTGAAGACTTCGTCCCGTGTCTGGATGGGACTCTACTTGGCATGGAAGGCAAGCTGGGCAATACGGATATGCATATCTCCTCCTTTGTAACCGACCTTGTGTAACACTAGCCTCCTCCGGTGTCTATATAAACTGGAGGGTTTTAGTCCGTAGGACAATAGACAATCATACCATAGGCTAGCTTCTAGGGTTTAGCCTCTCCGATCTCGTGGTAGATCAACTCTTGTACTACTCATATTATCAAGAATAATCAAGTAGGACGTAGGGTTTTACCTCCATCAAGAGGGCCCGAACCTGGGTAAAACATCGTGTCCCCTGCCTCCTGTTACCATCCGCCTTAGACACACAGTTCGGGACCCCCTACCTGAGATCCGTCGGTTTTGACACCGACAGTGGCCAAGCCCTTCTCAATCCTCAATGTAGCTTGAATTAGATAACCCAATTGATCTTTTTTGCTCTTCAGGAACACCTGAGATGCTTCCTCAGCAGTTGGCATCTTTGCAGCCTTTTCTGCCTTTGCCTTGGCTCTCTTCTCCTGTACTTGTGTTGATGAAGGTTCATTCTCATTTATTACAACTTCCTTATGGGTATAAGGCTAAATGCTCCTTATCCAACAAGTAAGTACTTGTGCCCATCTTTGAGTGGATGAGCACCTGAATGTGTGGAGCATACCCACAAGATCTTTTCTGGTCAGCAGCTGTCCTCTTGATTGTCTCCACAATCAGACTCGTGACCCTTATCATCTTGTGATCTCCAGATTTGGGTAACAGGGTATGCCTTAAGATGGTGTTGATAGTAGGCAGACCAGACAACAAATAGTGCACCGATCCTAGCTTGTGTGTCTCCAAAGCTTTATCGGGGATCTCCTTGTACATATTTGCCATTGAGTTATAGTCCTTTTTCTTCTTGGCATACACATCCAAATCATCCTCTTGCTCTTCTGGGGTATTGATCAACTTGTCCCATTCATCTACAGTTGATTGGTACCTTGTACCTTCAGACATCCACACTATCCTCCCATCTGGATAGAAATGAGCAGTGGAGTAAAATTGCATGATTAGCTCATCATTTCATTTTGTGAGCTTCTGTTCAACAAACTTGTCAACTCCACAAGCTTTGAAGCTTTCATGTACATCTGGGAAGTGATCCTCATTCTCATCAATAAATTCCCAGTCGACCCATCTCATATCACTGACAATTGGCTTCTTGTCAACCAGAATGGTCTCATATAAGTCTTGTTGTTCTTTGGTGTGGAACCTATAGTCCACTGCAGTTCTCCTCCTTATAGAATATGGATCAGACAGCCTCCAAAGTCTCAATCTTGCATCCTTTCTAATGTTCATGTCCTCAGCCACTAGATGAGCATCATTGTGATCTGGAATCTTGGGTTTCAGTTTTCTCAGCACTTGGGCTTCATCATCTTCTTCTTCAACTTCAGGCACTCGGGACTTATTCTTCTCTTCAGCGGGAATGTTTCTGGTGCTTCTCTTGGGCTTAGAAGGCTTCTGAGCTTGAGCTGTTGCTTTGGGAGCAGTTTTGGGCTTTGATGTGCCAGCCCCTGACTTGATAGCATTTCCCATGAGCTTCTGGGACTTGGGAGCTGGAGCAGCATCCTCTTCCTCTTCATATTCTTCTGGCTCTCTCATGATGGAGGATCTACCAAGCACTCCGGCAGTGGTCTTCTTGACCATCTCCTTCCTCTTCTTGCCATCTCTAGCCTCTTTGGGTTCAAGAGTGAACTCCATAGTTTCTTGAGTGGAGGCTCTGGCCTTAGACATAGGATTCCTTTTTGCAGGTGCCTTCTTATGTAACCCTGGCTTGGTTGTTGCAGCAGTACCATACTCTTTCTTTAGCACCTTCTTCTTGGAGCTGACTTCCTCCTCAATGGCCACATAGTCCTCATCTTCAGAATCTGAGGTATTCTTCTTCCTTGACCTGGTGGATGCCTTTTGCTACCTCTTGAGCACTGCGTTGGTTTTCCCTTGAAGAGGAAAGGGTGATGCAGCAGACCAGCGTAAGTATTTCCCTCAGTTTTTTGAGAACCAAGGTATCAATCCAGTAGGAGGCCACGCATGAGTCCCTCACACCTACACAAACAAATAAACTCCTCGCAACCAATGCGATAAAGGGGTTGTCAATCCCTTCACGGTCACCTACGAGAGTGAGATCTGATAGATATGATAAGATAGTATTTTTGGTATTTTTATGATAAAGAGAAATAAAGATGCAAGTAAAATAAATGGCAAAGGAAATAACTTAGTATTGGAAGATTAGTATGATGGAAAATAAACCCGGGGGCCATAGGTTTCACTAGAGGCTTCTCTCGAGAGCATAAGTATTACGGTGGGTGAACAAATTACTGTTGAGCAATTGACAGAATTGAGCATAGTTATGAGAATATCTAGGTATGATCATGTATATAGGCATCACGTCCGAGACAAGTAGACCGACTCCTGCCTGCATCTACTACTATCACTCCACACATCGACCGCTATCCAGCATGCATCTAGAGTATTAAGTTCAAGAGAACAGAGTAACGCTTTAAGCAAGATGACATGATGTAGAGGGATAAACACATGCAATATGATATAAACCCCATCTTGTTATCCTCGATGGCAACAATACAATACGTGCCTTGCTGCCCCTACTATCACTGGGAAAGGACACCGCAAGATTGAACCCAAAGCTAAGCACTTCTCCCATTGCAAGAAAGATCAATCTAGTAGGCCAAAGAGACTTGCAAAGATAACCAATCATACATAAAATAATTCAGAGAAGATTCAAAAATTGTTCATAGATAAACTTGATCATAAACCCACAATTCATCGATCTCAACAAACACACCACAAAAGAAGATTACATCAAATAGATCTCCACAAGAGAGGGGGAGAACTTTGTATTGAGATCCAAAAAGAGAGAAGAAGCCATCTAGCTAATAACTGTGGACCCGTAGGTCTGAAGTAAACTACTCACACTTCATCGGAGAGGCTATGGTGTTGATGTAGAAGCCCTTCGTGGTCGATACCCCCTCCGGCGGAGCTCTGGAAAAGGCCCCAAGATGGGATCTCGTGGATACAGAAAGTTACGGCGATGGAATTAGGATTTTGGCTCCGTATCTGGTAGTTTGAGGGTACGTAGGTATATATAGGAGGAAGGAGTACGTCAGTGGAGCAACATGGGCCCCACGAGGGTGGACGGCGCGCCTGGGGGGGTAGGTGCGCCCCCCTACCTCATGCCTTCCTGGTTGATTGCTTGACGTAGGGTCCAAGTCCTCTGGATCATGTTCGTTCCGAAAATCATGTTCCCGAAGGTGTCATTCCGTTTGGACTCTGTTTGATATTCTTTTTCTGCAAAACTCTGAAATAGGCAAAAAAACAGCAATTCTGGGCTGGGCCTCCAGTTAATAGGTTAGTCCCAAAAATAATATAAAAGTGTATAATAAAGCCCAATAATGTCCAAAACAGGATATAATATAGCATGGAACAATCAAAAATTATAGATACGTTGGAGATGTATCACCTTTGGCAAATTACTGGGAGTGCTCATGCTGCCATCATCTGAGGTACTTGAGGGACTAGTGCCCTCACTCAATTGCACTGGCTCTTCATATCTGTTTTGGCTATCACTTTGGTCAGACATCTTGGCAAGCAAACTGACAGCAAACCCTATGAATAGATATAGATGAGGTAGAATAGATGAGCATCACAAAGTGCAGAGGTTTTGCAAAACAAATGAGTCGAAAACTTAGTTTTTGTTCTCCACAAAAATCATTTCGGAGCTACCGATTTGATAAACTCAATGATACCGAAGCAACTTTTGGAACCTAAACTAGTGAACTCGGTCAGACCGAGTCACAGTTCGGTGGCACCGAGATTGCTAGGGTTTCACAAAGAGTCGAACTCGGTCGCACCAATTTGCAATTTTCGGTTAGACCGAAAACGCATGTGCAATGGCCTAAGCCAAATCGATGAGACCGATTTCTACAACTTGGTCAGTCCGAGATGAGTTCGGCGGAAGCCTAACCCTAAATTTTCGAATCAAACCTAACCTAAAGGATGTTTTCTCTGGATAGATTGTTTTCATACGTGGTAATGATCATGGCAAAGCAATGTGCTATGAATCAGATAAGGAAATAGCACAAAGTATCGAACCCATACCCTAGTTCAGCGGGAGTTCGCTACAGCAACAACGGCGGAGCAGAATTCCGTTGACGGCGACAGAAACCAGCGGCAGGAGGTTGCTGGCGGTGAGGAGACGATCCGGAGACCCGAGGAGGCAAAGCAGGATATGCGCGGGCTGAGGAAGTTTGAACAAATTTCTAAATTCTCACCCGTGGGTATATATATCCCTACCCTGTCGGTGTGACCGAGTGGAACAACTCGGTGGCACCGAGATGCAGAATCGCAAGCGGTTACTACAACTTGGTGTGATCAAAAAGTTCAAATCGGTTGCACCGAGATGGAAAACCTATATCAACTTGGTAAACTCAGTGTGACCGAAGTGGATGACTCAGTCATACCAAAATGCACAACGAGGTTTTGGAAGTTTAAGCCTATGACGAATCAGGGACTCCGAGTGCTCCTCACACAGAGTGGTTCGAATCTGACTTGATCAAACTTTGTGATGTAGCATGAATAGAGTTTGAGACAAGAAAAGCATAGATAGCTAGAGGAGGTTCTTAGGCATTATTGTCCATCCACTTGGCAAAAGAGAAAATGCCAAACAATCAAAACAACAAGTGGATGTCCTCGAATGAGTAAAATATGCAATCAACATGCTCACACAATAAAATGGCAAATGAAATATGTGGCAAAGCATGCACAAACACTCTAGCATCTATCAAGCAATTGGCGATGACTAGGTCATCTATATATGAGTATATTGACTGAGGAGTCAAATGAGAACATTTGATCGTAGGTCATACTCATCGTTTAAGCACAAGTGGGGTTACCACTTTTACATAAGGCATTGTTATGCTCACACCTTTAGAGTTGTTTTAGCTCAATTGATTAGAGTAAAGCTCCCCTAGATGTGATATCCCCCCTAAGAGGGATGAACTAACCTTGGGTTTTGTCGATGATGACTTCATGTAGGTGTTGAAGATGTGGATGCTCGATGTTGATGTAGATCATTTGGAGCAATCCATTGGAGTGAGTTACACTTTCAATACCTATACGGGTTAGTCCCACAAGGAACAAATAAGGATATCCATAGACATAGAGTGATGTACACACAAGATGATGTCCATGAAAGCATTAGTTTACCTTGTCCCTTGTCTTACCAATAAGAGGATTTGTGACTCCTTGAACTAGTGCAAGATGTGGAGGTTGTTTGCACTTGTCCTTGCCAAAAAGATATGACTGAAGTATGTTGGAAGAGTCACCCTCAAGAACTCTCTAGTTCTTCTTCTTCGGGATCCACATCATCTTGATGGGAATTCTTGGAGTTGTAGTCATACTTGATGGAGTAGAACTTGATGTAGTCTTGGGAACCCACTTGACCAAGGCCTTAGGAGCTTATTCAAATGCATCAATCTCCTCTTGAAGCTTGTCCTTCCCTTTTTGCTTTTGGTCTTGTGGTGTAATATCATCTTGAGCTTGTGTCCCTTGGAAAGAAGTAGGATCATACTTCTATTGTTGAGGAAAAAACTTCGTCTTGGGGTATTGATCTTCTTCCCAGTCAACTCCATTGGCATTGAACTTTCGTTCAAAACCAGTACCTTGATTCTTCCGGTGCCTTCCTTGCTTGCGTACAATTTCCTCAAATTGCTTACTTCTGGCAAGACTCTTGTAGACACCTTTCTCTATAATTCCCTTCAATAAGCTATTTTCTTGCTCAAGTGTAACTTGGCTAAGGGATTCATTAGTGGAATCAAGAGAACTACTAGAAGCAACAATATTGGATTTAACATGATTGTTGTTACTATTAGAAGAAGAATCTTTCTTACTCTTATTGCTAGATTTAACTTGTGGCATGTAAGTAGGCAAGAGTAAATGCTTGGCAACGTAAGAAGAACTTTTCTTGGAAGATCATCATTAATTGCCTTTAAGAATCCATGCTCTTGCTCAAGGTTGAGCTTTTCAAAGCGTAACTTCTCATGAGTCTTTAAAAGTTCTCGATGATCTTCCAAGGTAGTTTCATGAGCTAACTTAAGAGTGTTTAGTTCTTTAGTTAGACGCTCAATCTCCTTATTATCATCATCATTCATTTTATCTTGATTATCATAATTAATAGAAAGTTCATCATAGTTTTCATCACTAGAGTTGTCAACAAGTAAATCATCATCACCTAGCAAATCATCTTCATCACTATTGAAATCAACATACTCAGGGTGTGATACCTTTGGTCCTTTAGCCATGAAGCATCTTCCAATTCCTTCATTTGGTGAGTCAAATATGTCGTAGGAGTTGGTTGTCACAAGTGCTAGACCGGCAACACCTTCGTCTTGAGTATATTCGGAGTCAGAGTGAGAACTTCTCTTGGAGTGATTGTCAGAGTCGGAGCCGGATACCCATTCACCAACATGAGCTTGATGTCTTCATTTTGTGTAGCTCCTTGATTTGTCCTTCCTTTCTGAATCATTTCTTCTCCGTGATGTTCTTCGTTCATAACGGTCATCTCTACTCCTTCTCTCTCTTGGTGGTGATTCTTCTCTTCTACTTTTCCTTTTGGGTGAATCTTCCCTTCTTTTGTAGGGAGCCGTACACTCATTGGAGTAGTGTCAGGGTCTTCCACAATTGTAGCAATTGCGTTCACGACTCGAAGATCTTTTGTCATTGTAGGACCTTGACTTGGAACTCCTTTCCTTGCTTCTACTCTTGTAGAGCTTGTTGAAGTTCTTCACCATTAGGTTCAATTCTTCATTGAAGGCTTGTTTCTCACTTGATGATGTAGGAGCATCACATGAGGCTTTCTAAGCACCACTTGAGTTGTTGTGAAGCTCTTCCTTATCCTTGAGTGACATCTCATAAGCAACAATTCTTCCAATGGCTTCCGTTGGCTTGAGATCTTTGTAATTGGGCATCATTTGAATCAATGTACACACGATATCATATTTTCCATCCAAGGATCTTAGGATATTCTTGATGATGAATCTATCAGTCATCTCTTCACTTCCTAATCCAGCAATCTCATTTGTGATGAGAGCAAGCCTAGAGTACATTTTAGCGACACCTTCACCATCCTTAATTTTGAACTTATCAAGTAGAATTTGAAGCACATCCAATTTGGATTCCTTGACGGAGTCGGTACCTTCATGCATATCAATCAAAGTATCCCAAATTTCCTTTGCATTCTCAAGACGTCTGATTTTGTTGAATTCTTCGGGGCACAATCTGCAGAAGAGGATATCGCAAGCTTGAGCATTGTATTGCACCATCTTCAATTCTTCCGCGGTAGCTTCACGGTTTGGTTCTCTCCCATCAAAGAATTCACCTTGCAAGCCAATACACACAATAGCCCAAACGGCGGGGTTATGTCCAAGAATATGCATTTTCATCTTATGCTACCAACTAGCAAAATTAGTACCATCAAAGTAAGGACCTCTACGGTGGTAATTTCCCTCGCTAGACGCCATACTCTCCTAGGCTGTAAAACCAAGGCTATGATCACCAAACGCTATGGAAATCAAGGCAACGGAGACCAAAGCTCTGATACCACTTGTAGGATCGAAGTATGTCTAGAGGGAGGGTGATTAGACTACTTGACCAAATAAAAATCTAGCCTTTTCCTAATTTTAAGTCTTGGCAGATTTTAACAACTTAGCACAAGTCAAGCAATCAACCTACACATGCAAGTCTAAGAGTATAGCAGCGGAATGTAAAACATTGCACATGAAGGTAAAGGGAGGAGTTTGGCGGGAGCAAACGCAATGTAGACACAGAGATTTTTGGTGTGGTTCCGATAGGTGGTGCTATCGTACATCCACGTTGATGGAGACTTCAACCCACGAAGGGTAATGGTTGCTCGAGTCCACAGAGGGCTCCACCCATGAAGGGTCCATGAATAAGCAACCTTGTCTATCCCACCATGGCCATTGCCCACGAATGACTTGCCTCACTAGGGTAGATCTTCATGAAGTAGGCGATCTCCTTGCCCGTACAAACTCCTTGGTTCAACTCCACAATCTTGACGGAGGCTCCCAAGTGACACCTAACCAATCTAGGAGACACCACTCTCCAAAAGGTAATAAATGGTGTGTTGATGATGAACTCCTTGCTCTTGTGCTTCAAATGATAGTCTCCCCAACACTCAACTCTCTCTCACTGATTTGGATTTGGTGGAATGATGATTTGAGTGGAAATCAACTTGGGGAAGGCTAGAGATCAAGATTCATATGGTTGGAATGGAATATCTTGGTCTCAACACATGAATAGGTGGTTCTCTCTCAGAAAATGAAGGTTGGAAGTGTAGGCATGTTCTGATGGCTCTCTCCTCGAGTGAAGAGTGGGTGGAGGGGTATTTATAGCCTCCACACAAAATCTAACCGTTACACACAATTCACCAAACTCGGTAGGACCGAATCAGAAAACTTGGTGGGACCGATTCAGTTCAAAATGTGAACGTTAGGCTTTTCGATGGGACCAACATGTCAACTCAGTGGGACCGATTTGATTAGGGTTACGGCATAATGTATTCTCGGTGAGACCGATTATACAAACTTGTTGGGACTGATTTTGGTAATAAACTAACCAGAGAGTTGGTCAGGCAATCTCGGTGGGACCAAATCGCTCATTTTGGTGAGACCGAAACATTACGAAAAGGAAACCGAGAGTTTGCATTGCAAACTCGGTGGGACCGATAGCTCATCTCGGTTGGACCGAAACGTTACGAAGGGAAATAGAGAGTTTGCAATCCCATCTCGGTGAGACCGAGATCCCTATTGGTACGACCGATATGACTAGGGTTTCTGGCAGTGGCTATGTCAAGTGAACTCGGTGGCGCCGGATAGAACATTTCGGTGGGGCTGAGTTTGACTTTTGGTTTGGGAAATATGTGGATATGAGAAAGTGGTTGATGGTTTTTGGAGCATATCACTAAGCATTTTGAGCAAGTAAGCCATTAAGCAACACCTCATCCCCTTTTAATAGTATTGGCTTTTCCTATGGACTCAATGTGATCTCGGATCACTAAAATGAAAAAGATAGAGTCTTGAGCTTGAGCCACTATGTGTCCTTAGCATTTTGAGGGGTCCACATTCTTAATCCATGCCATGCCAGTCATTGAACTTTCTGAAATGATCATCTTGAAATAGTATTAGTTCAATGAGCTATATGTTGTTAATAATTACCAAAACCACCCAGGGATAGTTGCACTTTCAGTTAATTTATCTAATATGTGAGTATATTGGATGTTATAAGATATTATAAAATATTGTTGTACTATATCATTGTGCAATTGCTGTTTAGCTTCTAATATTAACTTGGTGCTTTTAGGTACATATGTCATTGGTAAAGATCTGCGCTTCGACCCTTTCTGCGTATGGGGCAATGAGGTATCGATGAACCAGCATCAAGTGAGGAAGCTGATAAAGATTGTTAGTAAATTTGGTCAAAAGATGGCAATTAAACTATTTGTTTACACTTTATCCAAGACAACAGCGAACTGCAGGATGGTAGTAAGAACTCTGCGGCCTTCTTTTTACTGCCCATAATGAGTTGTGTTAGATGATGATGCCTGAATCTTTTTCCTTTGCAGTGGTTGCCTAAGTAGTTTACTCAAGATTACCTCTCAAACTACATGATTGGTGGGCATGCAAAGGTTAAAGTATTTCTACCAGAACACGATGATTATCTAGATGTTTTCATGAAGACCGTGAAGAATGGGCGGTCGGCCATCACAAGGGGTTGGACTAGAGTCGTGCGTGACTTCTGCATGGACAAGGGCACAATATGGGCATTCCGCTTCACCTTGTTCAGCAATCAAAATGTATTTCGCCTTTATCTTTACCTCCTTTAATAGTACAACTATACAACTATGGTTCATCATTCTTTATTTGGTTCTTATGTAATTCTTGAACATATGTACCTATGAATCGAATAATGCATTGGTTTTTTGAACCTCATGGATATGAAGAAAGTTATAGCATACATTCAAATTCAAATTCAAATCTGGTACAATTTGAAATAGCAGCAATTAAATTACGGTGAAATTACACTCTCCAGGTCGCTACGGCACACACGGTTGGTAAAACACAAACTATTGCGATATACACCAGTATCCGACATGGTTCATAGAGAGGAAACGTGTGCAAGCATGCACACAGTTGTCGTTTGCAAAGCGTGTGCAATGTCAGACAATATCACAAACGGTGCGGGCAAACTAAACGTTTGTGATAGTTGCCTTATCGTACACGATTCGTAACCATGAACTGTTTTCTATGAAGTATGCATCGTAAACGTTGCACCACAGAATAGCGTGTGCGATAGTTGTCGTGTACGACGATGTTACGATGGTCCGACGTTTCGTAATCCTGTCCGACACTCATACACCGATTAGCTAATCTAGTTAATTAGTTATCGCATAAGGTTTGGGAAAAGCGAATGTGTGTCATTGTATGCTTATCATACACGTTCTATAATAGTGAACCATTTGTGATGGGTCGCGCATCGTAAACGTAGCACTACAGAATACCGACTGCGATGGTAATGCGAGCACAAACAAGTAGGAGTACTGTATATGCATTTGGCTCCCTATCCCCAACGGTTTCTGGGTCATGTGGGAAGGACCCCCCCCCCCTTCGCCCACACACACTTGGCGACGGTTCCAAATGTCATGGCGGAAAGGGGTTAAAAACCATCTATATAGCACCAACGCATACCAGTGGCCTCTCAAAATAATTATTTCTCTTCGTTTTAAACTTTGAGCTCTGGCACCTCTTCAAAGCTCTGCTTCCCTCTGCGAAGGGCCTATCTATTTTACTTTTATACAATTTTTATTTTTATTTGAGTCTCCATCTTCTCTTATAAAGCACCAACTGGAGTGCATTATTGTCATACTTGTGCATTGGGTGTAGCTAATATTGAGTGTGTTTCATGAATGGATCAATGACTGAGCATGATGGGCTAGGGACAACTTTCTTTAGCATTGATATTTTTAAAGACGTAGTTGCTTGTTGGTATACTTGAGTATTTATGTTTTCATGTCAAACTATGGACTATTGCTTTGAATCACTCAAGTCCAAATATACATGCCACAAAAGAAAATATTATATGATGAATATGACAGGTAGCATTCCACATCAGAAATTCTGTTTTTATCATTTACCTACTCGAGGACGAGCAGGAATTAAGCTTGGGGATGCTTGATACTTCTCCAACGTATCTATAATTTTTTATTGTTCCATGCTATTATAGTATCAATCTTAATGTTTTATATGCAATTATATATCATATTTTGGGACTAATTTATTAACTTAGTGCCCAGTGCCAGTTGTTATATTTTGCCTGTTTTTGGCTTTTTAGGAAATCAATATCAAATAGAGTCCAAATGAAGAAAAAACATTGGATTATTTTTTTCTGGACCAGAAGGGACCCCAGAAGGTTTGGGAGAAGACCTGAAGAGCAACGAGGGAGCGACAAGCTCGGGAGGCGCGCCCTAGGGGGGACGCCCCCAGGCTTATGGGCACCTCGTGGCATCTCTTGACCTAATTCCGCCTCTATACATTCTCAAGTATTTCCCTGACATCAGAGAGCCACCCGGAATACTTTTTCCGCCGCCCCAAGTTTCTGCTCCCACGAGATCCCATCTAGAGGCCTTCTCCGGTACTTCGCCGTAGGGGGAATCAATCACGGAGGGGCTCTGCATCAACCTTGCTGCCCTTCCGATGATGCACGAGTAGTTTACCATGGACCTACGGGTCCATAGCTAGTGTTAGATGGCTTCTTCTCTCTCTTTGATCTTCAATACAATGTTCTCCTTGATGTTCTTAGAGATCTATTTGATGTAATGACTTTTTGCAGTGTGTTTGTTGGGATCCGATGAACTGTGAGTTTATGATCAGATCTATCCATGAATATTATTTGAGTTTTCTCTAAACTCTTTTATGCATGATTATTACAGCTTCGTATTTCCCTCTGATCTATTGATTTTGTTTGGCCAAGTAGATTGATTTTTCTTGCAATGGGACATGTGCTTTGTAATGGGTTCGATCTTGCGGTGCTCAATCCCAGTGACAGAAGGGGACATGACACGTGTTGTATCGTTACTATTAAGGATAAAAAGATGGGGTTTATTCATGCATGATTTTACTTTGTCTACGTCATGTCGTCTTGCTTAAAGCGTTACTCCGTTCTTTATGAACTTAATACTCTAGATGCATGTTGGATAGCAGTCAATGTGTGGAGTAATAGTAGTAGATGCAGAATTGTTTCGGTCTACTTGTCTCGGACGTGATGCCTATATACATGATCCTTGCCATGGATATCGTCATGATTATTCGCTTTTCTATCAATTGCCCAATAATAATTTGTTTACCCACCGTATGCTATTTTCAAGAGAGAAGCCTCTAATGAAAACTATGGCCCCTGGGTCTATATTTTATCATATACTAAAACCAAAAATACCTTGCTGCAATTTTTCCTTATTTATTTTATTTTGTATTTTTGTTTGATTTATCTATCTATCACCATACAATTTAATCTTGCAAGTAACTGCCAAGGGATTGACAACCCCTTGTTCATGTTGGGTGCAAGGATTTGTTATCTTGTGTGCAGGTACTGCTAATGAGGTATTGTGTGGTTCTTCTACTAGATTGATAACCTTGGTTCTTAACTGAGGGAAATACTTATCTCTACTGCACTGCATCATCCTCTCCTCTTCGAGGAAATCCCAACACAGCTCACAGGTAGTAGTCCACTTGGTGCTTGATGAGTCGGTGTGGTGTCCATGGGGATGGCTGAAGGATGCTCCGCGTCTAATTGGCTTATGGAAATCATCAAGGAATCACTACAAAAGTTGACAAAATTGTTTGATTGTTTGCTTGATTGAGAGAGCAAGTGCAGTAATTTAAATAGCAATTAAAGTAAATAAGTGCAATAAGTAGCCCAATCCTTATTTGTGTGAAGGAAATCGGTTGTGTTTCTTATATTGGTCAAATCGTTCTGGAGGACAGGAGAGTATTTTACCATGTTGTTTTCACCTAGTATCGTTAACTATAACTTTCGTTGCTTTGATAAGTGTGTGGTGGAGCCTACGCTTACGTACCACCCTACTTGGACTCATACATACTTATGATTATATACTTTAATAAGAATCAACAGATACCAAGGATAACTGAGATAACGTCTAACCATAGTGTTAGATTCTAGGGTCCCCATTAATTCGTCATGCAATAGTTTATAAAGTTAGGGCATGGTAATATTTGCCTTTCCTGCCACCCCTCCTAGATAAAATAATTATATAATGTTATCCTCTAGGCCCATATAGGTGAAGTGACATGCAATTGATGTTTGAATATCACGATTAGAGAATTACACCACAACATAACATCAAAATATCAAACTTGATGCAACTTCATATGGTTACGAACAACATGGTTTCTCTCAAGTCCTCAAGAACATAATAGATTACTCAAAAGACGTCATAATGAACATGAGCAATGGGGTAATTATATGGCTAACAATTTGAACATATAAATCTTTCACCAATAAATCACAATGCACTGACTAACACCGGAAAGTGACCACATTAACCAATCTATAACAGGTACATACATTGAAAGGGAGATGCAGATGGGGTTGGTGTTGTAGATGGAGTTGGTGAAGGTGGTGTGTATGAAGATGGTCCCCACGATGCCTAGAGTGTTAGTGATGACGATGGCTTTTGAATTCCCCTGTCCGAAGGGGTTTGATCCCGGCAAAATCAGCCCCTGGTTGAGGAAAAGTGCTCCCCATTTTGCCTCAGTGACAAAAAAAATCCTAGATAGTCAGGTTAGTGTTTTTCCCTAATGTAAGAATAAGGGGACCGGAGTGGAGACCACTGGGTCCCTACAAGCCCCACACAACCAAGTGGCCGCCCTTGGGCCTCGACTCGTGGGGGTGTGGGCTCCAAATGCCAGTCCTAGGCCTGGGACTTTTCACATTGGCTCTTTTTCTTCATGCATATAGTCTTTATTTTTTCTGGAATTATTCTAGCTTGAGAAAAAAAATTCTTTACTTTGCCTTCGACTGGTCCTTTCTGACAGCTTCTCATTGTCCCCCCTGCTTGTTCTACAAATGCAAAATAAAAGGGGGGGATGGTATAAGAATGATGACATAATATATAAAACATGATTATAAATGAGCAATTTATAATTAAAAAAATAGTGATGCAAAATGAACGTAACAATGTAAACAACCTCTGAGCAGAGTAGCAGACTACGGAAGTACTTTTATCTCGCCGCACAGTTTCAAGTCGAATTCAACCTACACATGAGGCAACAAAAAAGATAAATTATGCCGCGAGAAATATCAACTGTATTTTGGGCATTATTTACAACGGAATTTACCCCTTTTCTGTCCTCCACTATATGTAAAAAAACTGATATTCTAAAATGATACTATGACATCGGAAATGTTCACTGCATCATGGATTCAATTTGCCCTCTACGTGCATTCTTATGGCCTTTTGCAATTTGCACCATATACAAACCACGAACGCACCCACCCGATTCGTGCTCCTCCGCATCCACATGCACCAGAGAGCGCGCCCCGGTGGGAAAGTACGTGCCTGCACTACACCACGGAGGTCAAGGATCCGTCCACGTCGCCTTGCCAAATCCAGCCGTGCAAGGCGGTACGTAGACGTATCCAAAGCCAAATGACGTTGACGAGTCGTAGCACATGATCATGATGCACACCATCTACTACATGCACAAGTGTGCACGTACGGTTATCGCCGTTGCGCCCAACTGGCGGCGAGCCCGAAAGGGGCCCGAGGCGGGACGCCCTTCCCCGAGCATGCTGCGCATGCACGGACATATATGGGGCGCCATGACGTGCGCCGGCGCGCGTGGTCCAAAAGTGCACGAAAGAGTGATCGAGATCGGCGATATCCCTGCTATATATGTTTGCTGAGGCGATTATTCCTTGCAAGTGATTGCTTGCTTGCTCACCGGGCATACATGCATGCATGTGTGGATGGATCGATTCACGATCACAAGTGGCTTTGTGGTTCCTCAGCTGGCTGTAGGCCTATGGAGGGGTCAGTTGTCGAGTCGGACGGGTGAGCCAAAAAGCGGTAATCATGCAGCAGGATTTATCATACTCGCAAATAGTACACAGGCATTCTCTAGCTAGGCCAATGTTTATTTTGACAAAGGTATACGAGGAAGATTTTGCTCAGGCAGTCTTACAACTTGTGTCCGATGGTGGGATAACCCCGGGATCCGCACCTCGTGACGCAACAGTGCCCTCCAGCGCGGCCAGGCAATAGAAAAGGTTAAGAAAGACCCGATTTTGCATGTCTCTCCTAGTCCAGGCATTGTCCAGTTGCCCATCCATCCACTCGTCCACATGTAAGTTTTCGCAAGAGAAGCAAAAAAATCCGTCAACATGTAGACAAACGCAAGAAAAAATCTGCTCCAGTTGTGGCAGATACGGGGCCTGAGCCGAGCGACTGCAACTCCTCGCTCGTCGTTGCCGTCTCCGTGAAATTGTGGCGGTCAGACCACGCCGGCGTGGGCCGCGGACGCAAAAATCCAAGCCGAGGCGCGCGGACCAGAGTCGCCGGGGTTAAGCTTGTGGTGGACTGGTGGGGTCAACTCGCTCCACATCTTTTTTGTGAAGGAGGCTCGTGGTGGCTCGTTTACTTCCGTACGTGTCCACACACCGTCGCTGTAGAAACGATGAGATGGCAAGCTATGAGGTGCCACGGCGCCGCAGCGGCAATGTGAGCCAGTGAACCTCACGGGGTAGATCCAAAACGTACACAGCAACATAGATGGAGCTCGGAAGATTTTTAGGCCGTGCATATATGTGCCGTGGGTCCGGAGCCAAGCGTGTGTGCGTGGAGAGATCGAGCGAGGCGGAGGTGGTGCGTGTACGCGTGTGGCACGTACGAAATACTCCTTATACCGAGCCGAAAACAGAACAGAAAGAAAAAAAAAACCGCACCGGGCGCGCGTACAGACGACAGAGGGACAACGAAACGCAGTAAAATATAGAGGCGCTGCCTCCTTTCCTGCGGCGGGAATAAAACGGAGCACCACCGCCACCTCCACCCCCACTCTCCAACCCGTCTCCCTCCTCCGCCGCTCGCCCGAATAAAACCCCCAGGCCGGCATTGACGCATCGCCAATCCGCTATTGCCAGCCACAGTTGAGCCAGAGGCGTACGTACACCTCGGGCAAGCAGGGCAGCTCAGCTTCTACCTCCCGGAAGACATTATCAAGGAGTCCTTCGTCTTCCTCCGTCCGGTCCCATCCAACGTGCATGTGAGTTCCTCCTCCTCCTCCTCCCCCTCTCTGTCCGCTTCCTTGCTCCCACGATCATCATCCATGCACGAACACCATAAGCTCGCTAGCATCCTAGCTCCTGGCCGCGCCGAATCTCCTCTCCTTTTTCTCATACAACACACTAGAACCCTAACCAAATCAGTGCAGAAACCACAAGGAGCGCCATCCCTTTCCCGCATATATTCGGGGCCAAATACCGTTTTCCCCGGATCGGTTCGGCTGTCGACCGGGGAGAGGCCGCAAACGAGCGCAGACCGAATAGTATAATACGCAACAGTGGCGGTTGGATAGCAAGCAGCGCATTCGGTTCTGCCTTCCGTGGTCGGGAGCGCAAGCCACAGAGATGCGTTCCGTGCCCGCCAATCCCTCCCTCATCCCTCCGATTCCTTCTTCTTCCTACAGCAGCCGGGTTAGGTAACCCGAGGTAGAATCCGATTCTCTACCGCGACGTTCAGCTCCGGCCGGCCGTACGTGGATCTAATCAAGGTGCGTCGTCAACGGTGCTTTTCTCACCCTCTCTGATTAAGATTCCAAGCGCGGTCTCCAGCGGTAAGATTCCAATGCTTTTCCCATTTAGCGGCCGGGATAAATGAGAATCTCAAACTTCATTAGCAGATAGATGAGCAGTGGGAATCTCTGTGTTCATTAGCAGATAGATGAGCAGCATGGAAATATCTAGCGGCAAGCTTCGAAAAGGTTCTCCATATCATTCAGAGAATATGTGCAAGCAAAAAGGAAAGGATGGGATTATTGCTTGAAAAGAAGATCCTTCCTTTGCACAGAATTTACAAGTTAATTACTACCTAGTAACCTAGTTTGTACTTAACACAAAAAGGACTATGCATGGTTGCTTACCACCAGCGGCAACTTGGCCGCACGACAGAAAAGAGGAGGAGGACAGGACTAAGCAAAGAAAGCCCTAAGCAATCCTCCAAGCCAAACTACATATTTTGGGTATTGTTATTATTGTGCTGGTGTTCTCTGGGAGGGCATGGCAAAACAAATATTTTTATAGCAATTTATTTGGTCGCCAGGATGGCAAATTCCTTCAGGAAGCACGGCCAAATCCTGGCGAAAACTAAACTGGGCGGGTTTGCCATCCTCGCTAAAGAAAACTGTCATCCGTGGACAGCATAAAATTGCTGTGCAAATCGTTCGCAATTGCCATGCTTCCCAGCAAACGCTCGCTTGCTAAACCGGTCCGTGATTTTTAACATAGGTTATGTATTGCTCTAAGCGTAATTAATTAGCGGCAATATTTGTTCCTGATGGAGGAATTCAACCTCTCTCTCTTTCCTTTTCCCTTCATCCAATCTCTTTGCCATTTGTACGCTTTGCCTTTGCGGCTTTGCTCTTTTGTTTTTCCATTCCACAGACATACACATCGGCCGGCCGTCCAAAGCTCCACATGACAGGCACAGAGAGAAAGAGAGAGCCATGTGCGACTGTGCATCCTGCTCAATCCTATGACTACTCATGCATTGAGCTTTCTCTCTTTACTTACCTTACCTCCATCTGTAACCCTAATCTTCCTTTAAAGGCAAGCGTTGCTGCTACACATAAACGCATACATGTAGTAACATGCATCTTCTCTCTGGTAACTGTCACTCCACTCACGCCTTGCTTTCCCTTTTTAATCATCCAGATCAAATTGGATACCACTCTATGTAAGTATGCATGCAGCTTTGGCACAAAACCTTTGATGATTCAGCACAGCAGCAGTCGTTCAACACAACACACAATCCTAGCCGTTGAAAGGGAAACGAGTAAGCAGTCAAAATTAATTAGCAAGCCGTTTTGTTTGGCCACAAAATTACTCAGGTGGTAGTAGTTATTACTCCCTTTGTAAAGAAATATAAAAATGTTTAGTTCACTACTTTAGTAATCTAAACGCTTTTATATTTTTTTTATGGAGGGAGTGGTTTTTTTAACCGAGTAGCCGTAGTTTGCTTAGTCGTTAGTCATGTGGGGTCGATAAAAATATAGGAGGTCAACCGGGGTCAAACTCGGGAGTGATGGCAGGCACAAGTAAATCATATTTCTGTCCAAGCAGAGCGGCTTAGAACGGTCCTAATTCGGCCATAAAAAAGCATGCCCGGGACGTCACTCCGTTGAGAGGGAGTAAAAAAGTAGCACATCGTTTTCGCTCACGAGCTAAGCTAGCCGATCCGCGCGCCTATATTCATAGGCGATCCACGGAAGCGTACGCCACGGACGATCTCGTGACCCTGCTCGTTCATGTCCGCAGGAAACCCGGCACAGCTACAGCAGCACTCGTCCGTTGGCGCTCCTTCTTGCCATCAAGCGGTCCACCGATGACGCTTGACGGCGGCTTGCCAGTCACCACCGGAGGCGCCGGCGTGCCCATGGCCGCGGAGAGGGGCGGCGGCGGCGGCGCCCGCGTGGCGCCGGAGGTGGTGGTGGAGCGGGATGCCGCCGTGGCGACCCCTGCGATGGAGAGGGACGGCGGCGTGGGTGCCGGCGTGGCGCCGACTGAGGCGGCAGAGAGCGACGGCGGCGGCGGGAGGAACTGCGGGGAGCAGTGCGTGATCCGGGTGGCGGAGGAGTGGTGCTGCGCGCGGTGCGTGTGCGTGGGGCCGAACCCGATGATGGCGCGGTACGTGTACGCGCTCATCTTCCTGGTGACCAACCTGCTGGCGTGGACGGTGCGCGACTACGGCCACTCGGCGCTGGGCGAGCTCCGGCGGCTCAGGGGCTGCCAGGGCGCGCGCTACTGCCTGGGCGCCGAGGGCGTGCTGCGCATCAGCCTCGGCTGCTTCCTCTTCTTCTTCGTCATGTTCCTGTCCACCATGAAGACGCGCAAGGTGCACGACTGCCGCAACTCGTGGCACTCCGAGTGGTGGCCCGTCAAGATCGCGCTCTGGATGGCCCTCACCGCCGTCCCCTTCTTCGCGCCCTCGCCGCTCATCCAGCTCTACGGTCAGTCCCAACTCCCAAACCATCTCCCAAGCAGAAAATTTTAACTTCCTGCTGCTAATCATCTTGCCGTTGCTGATCGATCGACGTTGGGGTTTGTTTTTGTCTGGATTTTCTCAGGGAAGGTGGCGCATTTCGGAGCAGGGTAAGCTACTTACATCTCATGATCTCGCCTCCTTTTAGCAGACATTGATCGCCTTGTTCTTGAGTCACGTTCTTGGAGCATGTGACTGATCAGCTTGCCTCCGGGGTGAATTGAACTGCAGGGCGTTCCTCGTGATCCAGCTCATCAGCGTGACCAGGTTCATCACGTGGCTCAACGACTGCTGCCGATCGGAGCTCAACCTCAAGAGATGGTGCGTGGCGCCACTACCTTTTCCTCCTCTGTCTGTCTGAATCTGGCCAAGTTGTTGTGTACAATGGAAATCTGAAGAACAACTGGGGATGGATGGGTGTTGCAGCCACATGCAGGTGCTGGTGGTGTCGATCGTGACGTACGTGGGGTCCATCCTGGGGATCGTGCTCATGTACGTCTGGTACGCGCCCACGTCCGCCTGCAAGCTCAACATCCTCTTCATCACCGTCACCCTCGCGCTCGTGCAGATCATGACTTTCGTCTCCGTCAACTCCAAGGTGCTTACTTAGTCAGGCTGAATTAATGGCGTCGTCTCGGTTCTATGGTTGGTCTCGAAAGAAATTGTGTTCTGATCTGCTGGTGAAATGATCAGGTGAAGGCGGGGTACCTGGCACCGGGGCTGATGGGGATATACATCGTGTTCCTCTGCTGGTCCGCGATCAGAAGGTGAGACAGAGAGATGAATTCAGACCTGTCTGTCCAACATCGTGTTATAAATTCATTTCTCGACACGGGAGTTGCTTGCTTACATCTTGTTTGCATGGTGAAATTTACAGTGAGCCGCACACGGAGATGTGCAACAGGAAAGCAGCGGTCGCGACGAGCGCAGACTGGCTCAACATCGCGGTAAGAACACAGTCTCTCTTCAGTGATATACTACTGCTAATTCAGTACTACAAATTTAGAAGAGGAGGCAAACATGCCATCAGTTAATTTAGTTGCTGCGCTTGCTAGTCTTGTCTGAAAAATAGGTGCTAACCATGTATGCACTGTTGGCAGAGCTTCGTGATCGCGGTGATCGTGGTCGTGGCGGCCACCTTCTCGACGGGGATAGACTCAAAGTGTATCCAGTTCAAGAGCGCCGAGACGGAGTCCGAGGACGACGACATCCCCTACGGGTTCGGCTTCTTCCACTTCGTGTTCGCCATGGGCGCCATGTACTTCGCCATGCTCTTCATCGGCTGGAACGCGCATCAGGAAATGGAGAAGTAAGTTTCAGACAAGGAAGAAACACTCTGTCAGACTGAACTGACTGACTGCACTCTTGGATCACCAGATGTTCCTGATCTGAGAACACTGATTGATTAACGCGTTGTCTGATTTCATCCTCAGGTGGACGATTGACGTCGGGTGGGCGAGCACGTGGGTGCGCGTCGGCAACGAGTGGCTAGCGGCGATCACGTACAGTAAGTGTGAACGCCATTGCTGAGCTGAAATTTCTTCTGCATACTGTTCATAATTTGTTTGTGTGCATCTACTGACGGATGGACAATTTGCTCACCTTGCAGTATGGATGATCGTCGCTCCGATCGTGTGGAAGCGGAGGCAGGTGGGGTCGTCGTCCGCGTGTGCGTGAGCGAACGTTTTATTCTCGCTCGTGCTAATTACCTACTGAAGAACAGCTAATCTACAAGAAAGAAAAGAGAGAAGTAGGGAGCTTGCTTGACTTGACGCTACTTCACTTCCACGACGCATGGACGGATGATGATGATGACGACGACGATGACGATGATCAAGAAGTGTTGGTCGGTCGCTCGTTTTTTGCCCAAGTTGGAGGTAAAAGAGAGGGGGAGAGAAAGGAAAGAGCCGAACGTGTTCCTCTTTGTATATAAAAAGCCAATTTTGCTTTCTGGCCGTTGCAGATAAAAACTAATTCTTTTGGAGTTGAGTTGATTGTATATTCTCACTCCGAAAAAAGAAAAATTACCAAGGAAATAACTTTCAAATTCCTTGTGGGGTGCCGAAATGTTTGCGCCTGGAAGTTTCAGGTCAAAATTCTTGAAATGTTTAATAACAAAATGTTGCAATAGTTTCGATGTCTTGACGAGCACATAAATATGTGAAAATCACTGCTTAAGAGGTACCCTTAGACTCTTTTCTCCCTTCTCCCTGTTCTCTCTCCATCTCCTTCCCTTGAGCGTCGCCCTCGTCCTCCCAGCTCCCCATCTTTCCTTCTCCGGCGGCCTTGCCGGTCGGAGTAGGGATGGGTGGGGAGGCCGGATCTCTCCTGTTTATAGTAGACTAGCAAACATGTCCATGCGTTGCAACGGAAGAAGAAAAATATATCAGACGCTAGCAGATGTTGTCCATCATGCTTTTGTATCCGCTTGATACTACATTTTTAGTCAATAAAAATGCCTTTATCGAAAAGATGTACCAGTGTATTGCTACGGTTTGATTTTTCTTTTATTTTTAGGCCATGGAGAATTTTGCTAAGCCTAGTCTTTATATGGAGACGTCGTCCCCGACGAAAGTCCTGCTCGACTACGGTTTGGATTGATGGCAAATGACGCCTTCGGGTATGATTTTCCTTGTTGGAGGTGCCATCGAGGGGGGCCGACACCTCTCCCTGCTCCATGTTCTTGTCTCCCGATGAAAACCATGTGTAATGGTGGCGCCTGTGGTGTCATTACTTTGTTGGAAGCATTGCCTTGGAGTCAAGTCTGGTGTTGGGAGCACTTGGTTAGTGGTGGTGTGGTGGATCTAGAGCCGACAACGTTTTGGTGAGCATGGAGCATTGGTGGTGCATCCGTTTGGAGTTGATCGTCGGTCGATAGTGTGAGCAGCAGGAGCACCCTTTGTATACAAGTAGCGCCACGCGAGCTATGTCAGCTAGCCTCGTGGGATCGGAGCGGCATATGTATCACTCTTTCGGATGTATCATTCCTCTCTAGTTTCCTCGATGTTTGCGGATATACTCATAGCAGCCTTGTACAATACGACAGCTGTTGGTGTGCACTCTAGTAACGGTGCAGACGTCCAGTTTTTTATAAATGTTGTGGTGCTTTAGTCCTAGTTGAGCTATGCACTGCTTTGGTTTTAGCCTGGTTTTCCTAAATAAACCGACCGACCCTCTTTTCCTTTTTTCTTTTTTAGCATCCGCTTTATGCGGTGCATTCCTCGTTTGGGAGTATTCTTGTAATACCTCTTTTTGATCAACGAATTTCACAGTTCTCCAGCCAACATTAAAAAAACTAGGTGCTCCCAAGAAATATTTCTTTTGTATGATCGATTTTTTAAACCTAGATACATACAATGAAATTAGTGGGATGGGCCTAGGTTTTTCTTGGTGCAATGCGTCCAGTGGGCCGGGCAAGGTAATATTATATGGACCGCAGGCATGCGACACACATATCGTAAGCATTTCTTTGAAGTAAATCCTATGTATCGCGCAACGTGACGGATGCTAGGGAAACGCATACCCTCGAACACTTGCTGCTACATCGTCGGGTCCGTCTTACAGTTTTTCATGTGTAATCTTGTTGTGTTTTTTGTGACCCTCTTTGTTTCGGTTCTTTTATTTTAATAATCCTTTTTCCTTTTCCTTTTTTTATTTTCCATCTTCGAAATTTTTAAACAATTTTTCAAATTCATGATTCATGACCATTTTGAAATTCATAATTGAAGGACATTTTCCAAATTTCTCAGTAAGTTTTAATCCACAAACATTTTATGAGTTCACAAAAAATTTAAATTTGCACATCTTTGCATGCGATGAACAATTTTTAATTTCACAATTTGTTTTATGAATTTAGGATTTTTTTTTGAATTTATGAACATTATTTGAATTTGTGAATATTTTTCACATTTTTTGAATTCCAGCTCATTTTTTAATATCATTACAATTTTCTAAATTTTAGAACATTTAAAAAAATACATTTTTTATTAGGTAACATTCTAATTCGCGAACATTTTATGAAACCAAGAACAAATTTTCAAGCACGTGAACATTACTTGAATCAATGAATATTTTAAAATTCATGATTTTTTTTGCATCCGCGTACATGTTTTCAAAATTTGTGAATAATTTTCCTGAATATTTTCCAAATTCATGATCAGGTTTTGAATTTGCAAAGATTTTTTTTTCATTCGTACATCATTTGAATCGACAAATATTTTAATTATTATATATTTGATAAAATCCAGAACATTGCAAAAAAAATGTTTCTTGGACTTCTTAAAAATGTCCACACTATCTGGTTTTTGGGGTGAAATCGATCAAAACAGAACCAGAGCTACATTAAAGCCAACTATAGAATCTGAATCCTCTTTCATCTTGTATAAGATGCTAGTACTAGATCTGTGAATACTGAAACAATGGAAGAGGATCAACACAAACAACAGGTTTAAATTTTTTATTGCGTAATCCCTTCCTTCTCTTTACTTCATAGAGCACTAGTATAAATGTCAACCTTCCCGCAAGTCCTAGGCTTTGCCCTTTTTAAGAAATATAAGTAGGTCCATTCGGCCTAGGAAAGCTAGAAAACAAGCAAACAGGCCGGCCCATAACGCTCACGAATTTATTTTTAAATCCGCAAACGTTTTTACATATCATGAACACTTTTAAATCTATATTTTTTATAATTTGCAACATTTATTCAAAGCTCCGATTTTCTTAGTCCACATGTACTTTTCAAATCCACAAACACTTTTTGAATCAGCAAACATTTTTTATAAGCCCACGAATTTTTTTGAATCCAGGAATACTTTTTGCAACCGTGATTGTTTTTAATTAACAATAATTTTCTGAGTTTCGTTAATATTTTATGGATTCATGATCATTTTTGAAAATCTGAGATCATTTTCCAACTTAGTGAATATTCTAGCAATTCAAAAATATTTTTAAAATTTCACTAACAATTGTTAACACAGGTCTTATTGAATCTATGGATATTTTAAAATATTCACACACAAAATTCCAAAATAATATTTTTGAATTTAAGAATATTCTTTGAAATTCACATATATTTATTGATTCCGCTAAATATTTAAATTTGTGAATATTTTTTGATTTCACGAATGTTTTGTAAAATCGCAAACTTTCCAAATTCATGCTCATTTTTTAATTTATTAACATTTTTTGTATTTACCAATATTTTTTGAATTAGCAAATATAATGTTCATTTGCAAACATTTAAAAATTTGTAAATATTTTCTTGTGTTGGTGTAAAAAATACACAATATCTATTTTTTGGTAAACCCCTATTTAAAGAACAGCTCTGTTAGGCCAGTTTCTTTATTGTTGGGGATACAAATAACAGGTAGGCCCACGAAGGGTCAAAATATCGTAAAGCATGGGGTCCGCACAGCAGGTGGGCCCAGATAAATCTCATTCACACATACTATCCACTCGGACGCATCGACGTACCATCCACTCGGACGACAGGCAACCACTCGATTGTATGACTCATCCGGGCGTGCGAAGACCGACAGTCGGCAAGGCAGTTGAAACGTCATCCTCATAGTGGAGGTTTCATAACGGGTTGATATTATGGCATTAATGCTCTAATTTATAACATAATAGATGAGGGGGTGGCGCACTCTATATAAGCCACCCCCACCGCATAGCTCGACGGGTTCTCATTCTTCTCCCTCTACTCTCCCGCCATTAGCCTCAGGACTTAGCTCTCGCATTTGGATCCGTTCTCCTCTCTCTCTCTCTCTCTCTCTCTCTCTCTCTCTCTCTCGTTGTAATCTCCAGATACATACTCAAATAAAATAAAGCCTCTCCGGAGCACGAGACGTAGGGCTGTTATCTCCATCGCGAGAGGCCTAAACTCGCTAAAACCACTGTGTCACCCATAAGCATCTTGATAGATCATGTTCCTTTACTCTATCCCTTATTATTGTCGGAATCGTTCCCACGACATCCATTTCAACAAAAGCTGAAGAAAGTGCTTGAAAACCAATAAAGGGTTGACCCATGAGGACACACGTGTGCTAGCTATCGTGCTAGTTACCGCTATGTGAAACAGTGCTGCAAAATCACTAATTAAGGGGTATCCCTTGCAAAAGTTCCTCCCACCTTTTCAGGTTGCCACAAGTGGCGCACATGGCCACTTATCCTAACCTATAAGTTTCACTTTTTCATGGATTCGTTTATTTAAAACGTTTTATCTTATAAATCGTGCGTCCAAATCACGAAGAATGAGAACCAGCCTATAGAGCGCTACGGTATCGTGCCGGCCCATTATTGCGTGTCCGTGGCACATGTTGTCACATGTTACATTCGCTTTTCGCAGTCGCCGTTTTTCCTATTTTCGTTTACCTTTGTTCTTCTATTTTATTTGTTTCTTTCATGGTTCCTATTTTTTTCTTTTGTTTTTCTTCATATTTTTCTTTTTTTCCTTTTGGGTTTGTTTGTTCCTTTTATCTTTTTATTGGTTCTTACTTCTTCTTTTGTTTTTTCTTTTGGTATTCTTTACTTATTTTTCGGTTTTTGTCTGTTTTTATTGTTCTTCCTTTTTCTTTAATTTTTTATTTTCCTTTTGGTATTATTTATTTATTTATAGGTTTTTTTGTCTGTTTTGTTGTGTTCCATGATTTTTGTAAGTTTTTTCCTTTTCATTCTTTTTTAACACATATGTGTTTTTCCCACAGACAAAATGTGCATTTTTGATATACATAGACATGTACTAGAAATTGTCCGCAGTTTTGAAAGTTCTGGAATGTACTACTCCAGCAATCCATATTAATTGTCTGTTACGACCCAAGTACTTTCCAGGCCCACTACATCAGCAGCTACCCCTGGGCCGGAGCGGGCCCAGCATCTGCGGGGGCCCAGCACCCTCCTACCAGCCCACACCTGGGGCACGAGCGGCTTCGTTAAGCAGGCTAGGTTTTCCTCTAGAGAAGGCATCGATGAATTTGTAACCTGGCGGCGGCTCTCATCCCCCGATCCCCTTCCTCTAGACTCATGTATCCCCAAATTGCTTGTAATCCGGACCTGTATCCTACCTTGCCACAAGTTAATTCGATCGGGAGCGTAACATTGTCGCTCAAATGAATGTATGTAGAACTGAAATACGTGATTAATATTTATTTTTCAAATACTATATGTTTTCTTATCTACTTCTTTCATACACATTGCACATTTTTCATATACATCTGAAACATGTATTTTACATATGTTTAACTTTTTTCAAATACATGTTTAACATATGTTTCGAAACATGCTTGTAAAATGTACTCCCTCCATTCCAAAATATAGTGCGTCCATGCTTTCCGAGGTCCAACTTTGACCATGAATTTAACCAACGAGACCAACTGCGGCGGGAGAAAAAATTATATAATTGAAAATTTCGAATACTAATTCACTGATATAATTTTTGCTCCCGCCGCAATCGGTCTTGATAGTTAAATTTACGGTTAAAATTGAAGCACGAGGATAGAAAAAGCACTACATTGTGGAATGGAGGGAGTATGTGTTTTATATTTACTGAAGATATAAAGGAAAGTAACGACGCAGATTTTGAGGACATGCGGCTATGCGCTGCCGTAATCCTGTGCGTCCACGAGTGCATCGTGATTGCTAGCTAAGGCTGGTTGTAATGGGGAGTATCATATACTATTATCATGCATATGATACTGGTATATGATACTACCTCTGTAATGCATAATATCATAAGTTAGTATTTTAGGTTGCCTTATTAATTGTCATGCATGACACAAAGTAGTACAATATTTAACATGATACGGTATCATGATATGATACCACACCCTCTCTTTCCTCATTTAATTGTGTACCACATCATTCAAAAAGTCTAGTTGACATGGATGATACTGCTTATGATACTATCATTACGACCAGCCTAATATAGCCTCATGCGCCCCACTTGCAATACTAAACAGTGTTAATTGCTTACCAAATGAAATACGCCCTGCTATACCCTCGTGCGAGTGGCCACAACCAATTTATGTTTGTATGAATACAACCTTGTCTGTTGGGTATCATTATTCGGCTGCAGGGGAGCTGGGCGTATTGATGGTGCACAGTGTCCTCTTAAATTAGAGCATTTACACGAAATGGCAGGCGACGACTCGCCAATTATTTCCGTTGGGTGGGTCGGACGTGTGCATGGACACCAGTAATTCATGACATCTCTGCTGCTTGGTGTATTGAGTATTGACATCACTGCTGTTGTCCCATTTCCAAAAACTGCACCGTCCGTGTTGCAGCATGAAGAAAGATTAGCACAGCGTGATGCGATGGAGGTGATGTTGAACTACTCTGGGACATGGACAAATACATGCTTTGGAACTCCGGCAAGGCTGGGAGGGATGGAGAAGGGGAAACAAATTAGAATGGCCATCTGAAGCAAAGACTCTTGAGCACAATGCTGTCAGAGAGAGGGAACAAAACGAGCACACCTGGGCACAGAACGCAGGGCCCTGGTGGCACGCGTCGGAGGAGTCCTAGAGCACAGAGGGACAGCATACTGGGAGATGAGCGACGAGGTCGAGCTGGTGGCGGTGAGAGGAGGAACCTGTGAAGAGGTTAATCATTCCCCATGCCACTCAAGTACAGTTGTAAGCAGCAGAGACACAACAGACCGTACCAGACACGGAGACGCCCGAGCAGCTTGTACGGAGAAGTTTGGAGAGCTGGAGAAGCCATATACAGTGGAGCAGGGTAGGGGCAGTTTGACCTTTTGACATCGGTTTTAACTCTTGAGAGCCATTTAGCTCATATGCTTGCTAGAGCATTTGATCAGTGCCAAAGCACCATGCGTCATTTGGGATATTGCCAAAACCTTGAGAATATCATTCCAGGCAAAGGACAAACTATGATGAGGGATGCGGATTTGATGAACATGGGTGTGTGCGCGCACACCTTGAATGAATAGTAAATTCAAAAAATGCTAGAAAAAAATAAAAAAAAATCTATTTTTTAACATACATAGTCAACCGGTATACTCGCATATGAAGTTTCACGAAGAAATCACATATGTGGTAAATCTGGGCAAAAATGACAAAATCGAAGCTATATTAAAAAACATTGTTTAATGAATAGTATGGTCACATTTGTATTTTCTTCACTAAGAATATCATGGGTGTCAATACATCATAAAACTTCACACGTGAGTAGAATGATCGACTAAGCTTCTTACCGTGAAATTTCAGATTTTTTTTCTAGGACTTTTTTTATGAATTTACTATTCACACGTGATGCGCGCGCACCATGTTCACCATTGTATTTTTGCTAAGATGAGGCACTTTATCAAATATCCTAATTAAGTACAAGCAGGTCGTCATGCAGCTAGCCGTTGTAATTGAGGTGTGATCAACATGGGTCTCGTTCCCGCCTGATGCAGCTAGCCATTTGCACTGCCGTGCAATCAATTCTCATCAACGCACATAACGTTTCAATGCGTGAGGCTGCCATGTTGGCCATTTACTGGGGGCACAAAGGCGATGCGAGCAATATACCGGTTGGTGTACGCTGACCAGGAAATGTTATACGGCAATGATGTATTGTAGTAGCACGAATCACGTGGGGACAAGTGGTGCTGATAACGATCTCATGTGGCTGCATGTACATACGCGAATTATCGGGAAAGTAAACAATAATAAAAACAAGAGAGAGAAACAAAACTGAGTGAAGAAATTCAAGAGAAAGTTCAATTTCTTTTCTCTTTTGCGGGGAGCAGCAAGTTCAGTTCTATGCGCCGTCACTCGGGACGTCCTCTCTTTTGGCACGTATACGGGCAGGACACCTGGCATGAAAAATGGACATGCAAGTTGCACCGTGCATCATTTCTTGACTTTGCTAACGGAGCTGAGACCACCGTTTAATTCAACAGGCTTCAGTGGTCTCATGACGTGAGCCCATATTTCTTTTCCATTCTTTACATATCCTGCTGTGAGTCGCTGTCGCCGCTTTCCTTCCTTCTTTCCTCTCCTTTTTATCTTGCTTTTTCTTTTTCTCTCGGAGAGACAGGCTCCTCTGCAGGATCCCCTGACACCTGTGGAGCACTAGCCGAACCACCACCGTGGCATCCGAGCCTACCTGGCTCTGCGGAGCATCAGCTTGAGGCGACGCGTTGGCCATGCCCTAACCTTGTGGTTCCGGTCAAGACGGATACGTCGAGGCACCGTGTATCAATGTATTTGTACATGTAAGGGCATGTACAATGATGGTATATGGATATATATGTCTCATGACAAAAAATAATTTAAGGCATATGTATTGATTTTTTCTCTCCAATGCATGCTATTATTAGCGAGGCCTATCAAAAAATAAAATGTGATTCTCACTACACATGCATCCGTCCTTTCACTTTACTTTTTCCAACTTTATGTACTGGATCTTTTTTTTTCTTTTTAAACACCCGCCTCCTGAAGAGGATCCTACTTCCTCATCCGAACATACTTTTTCTGTTATCCGATCTTACATGGCATGTGAGGCATCATCCTGAAGCTTGCATAGCTCATGGATGATGCCTCACATGCCATGTAGGATCGGATAATAGAAAAGGTAGATTCGGATAGGGAAGCAGGATCCTTTTCAGGAGGCGGGTGTTTAGAGAGAAAAAGTGTGATCCAATGCATAAAGTTGAAAATGTTGAAATGAAGACGAGAGATGCATGTGTAGTGAGAGTCACTTTCTATTCTTTGATAAAGCTCACTAGTAGTAGCTTGCATTGGAGAGAAAAAATTAACACATATGCCTCAAATTATTATTTTCATGCATCTATATCCATATGCCACCATTTTACATGCCCATGCATTGCCCATACCCTAACGGAACGCATTAAGTCTGGGCCGGTCAGAAAGTTAACCGCACGCATGCACTCCTTTGGCCACTCAAGCCAAGCCAAGCCAGGCCAGCCGAGCCTTGCGCTGCGCACGTGCCAATGCTCTTCATTTTTCGTCATGGCCAACGTCACGACCTGCCTTGTCTAATCAATCATGGATGGTTGGGGTACGGGTATCCAAATTTTGCTACTGTACATAGTAGTAGTACGTACGAACGATCCGGCACGTCACATGCATCGTATCCAAAACCGCCGACATGCGTGTGCATGCATGCGGCCTTTGATCGAGCGCGCCGGAATCCGTCGCCATCGTATACCAGCCAGCCCGTAGCCAACGCTTCTATGGGCGGGAAATGTGTGTTTTACGTCTGTGTATGCGAAGTTAGGGCCGGCAACGGTGTTATTTTCAACATACGCAGAGCTTTCAATTTATGGCAGACTGTTCATGAGCCTGGCAGTCAGTGTCAGAGATATATTTAGTTTACATGTGTTTGTTCGATTTCCCGCAAAAAAAAATACATGTATTTGTTTGATACTCCCTTCGTCCGGAAAAGCTTGTCCCAAGTTTGTTCCTTAAATGAATGTATCTAGCACCAAGTTGATACTAGATACATCTATTTGAGGGACAAGTTTTTTCGGACGGAGGGAGTAGTTTAGAAGTTGTATAATCCATCTCCTACCTTATCTTTAGGAGAGACTTTTCATCTCAAAGTCTGTACTCCTATATATATACTTGTCTATGGGGTTCAATTTAACATCCAACACGTTACGCCAATCATCCCTCTCTATTCCTTTTTACAGCCACTTTCGTACTTTGATGCTTATCTATCACAGCTTATGAGTTGTAAAGACGCCGAGCATAATGTTTCTCTATTTATTTTGAAAAAGAAAATGGCTTCTCTATGATCGATTTGCATGGTGTGGTCGAGGAGCTCCCGGATGCTATGAACAACACCTTGTGGCGGTCATTTCCACTAGAGGAGCAAACTAAGAAAGAGGCACACATCAAGGTCTCTTTGGTTGGCAGCCCTGGAGGCCGCCGGCCCCTCACGCCTAGGTCTTGCCCGCCGGTACGTCGAGCGGGTGACCGACGATGCAGTGCTCGAGTATCGGCGTCGTCGGAGATGAGAGCCCTGATGTGGCGTTCACAAGGACCGCTGCATTAGATAAGCACCAAGACACAGATTACTACATGACCCAAAAGAAAAAGGAAATTCCAAGTAAGTCCCTGATTTTTTACATGGAGGACCCCAAACTGAGAGCAAGAAATGTGATAAGGTCCTGACAGACGCCGCCTGGATTTAATCTCACCGCCACCAGGGACGAACCACTTGGCGCGATGAAATCACCATGGATGGATTACCTGCTTTCCATGGTCTCCGAGTTGCAGTTGGAACTGCCTCTTAGGTGCGGTTTGTGGCATTGAACTCGATGACATGTGGGGCAAAGGGCCCACGTGTCCGGTATTTTGCTTTTTTTCTGAAAATCTAAAACGCCTATGTAATCCAGTTATTTGGTGGTTTTTTCATATATGTTGTTGTGTAAAAAGTTTCACAAATTTTAGGATAGTTTTACGATATATTATACATTAAATGAATTTCTTCTAAAAATCTAAAACACCTCTGTATTTTTTTAGGGGATCTAAAACACCTCTGTATCTTCATCGACCGTGACTAATTGGCCGTAGGCTCTTATGTCCTCCATTGTGGCATTAATAAGTCCTACAACAGGCATCTCAGAGGAGATATTTATAGCTATGTATATATTGAATTTAAAAAAACAATATAGTAGAGAAACGTAAAGTAAATGCTAATGGGATGGTAATGATCATGCACATGGATGGGGTCATGCAATTGCATAGCCGGGATAAAGGAATGCCTCAGGCAAACTTCACGCTACAGTGATGAACAATGCATAACACTAGCTAGAATAGTTACAGTGAACGAAAGAACTAGTTGTCACGCCTCAAACCATGGCCAATGTTGCCAGGGGCTTCGCTACGCCCCCGGGGCCATGAACATGGAGGCTATGGCATAGCCCCCAAATGCCCATGATTTGAATGGAATGAATCTTGGTGAGTTTAGTGCCTCCTCTATTGGTGTCTTGGCCGCTTATGATGGATCTGCAGGCTTTGAGATAGGTTTCACAGAGAATTTCACAGAACCGCCTTAAAAAACTTGTTTGGTTAGACCAGATGAGCGAAGATCCAAGTGGCACAAGTGGTGGTATTGGTGATGTTTCGCACTCTAGAACATATGATTGTGATGTTTCGCACCCATGGTAGGGCTCATCAACGAGTAGTTTAAAAAGCATCATATTTCTTTTATTTGGTGGTCACTGTTGATATGCTAAATGCGTAAAAGAGATGATTTGTACATTTGGGGGAGGGGTGTCACTAGTGATTAGGCAACAATTAATGAGATACCTTAATTCAAAATCAATAAGATTGTTATAAAAAAATGACGACTCTTGAGTTAAAATGGACTCATGAAGCTTGAAGATGTTCTTGCTTGAAGCTCTAGTAAAACTAGAACTCTCTATCTCCAATGGTTGCATCTCTTAACATGGAACTCAAGAATACGATGAGGCTTGTTCACACTGAGTGTAGAATCAGAGAATGAATGGGAAAAAGTCCACCCTAGCACAAAGGAGTTGGGTCCCTTATATGGTTAGCCAACAAAAATTGCTTCAAGATTCCCTTTTATGGCAACTTCTCCCTTCATTCAAAAATAAGTGTCGTGGTTTTAGTTCTAGTAGTGAAGCTAGAACCACCGAGATTCAAACCAATGGTAGAATCTCTAAACGCTTCGCAATGAAAATGCTTGCTCGATGTTGGTAGTTTTGAATGAAGCAGAGTCATCAGTGGCGGAGCTTAGTGGAGATCAAACTGGGCCATCACCCCCCCCCCCCTGCTCAGAAGATTTGTTCATATTATCATGAGTAAATTGCTCATAGATTCATAGAAATCTAGCCTAAACCTGATGTTGGTTGCCCTCCCAACCCATTTGCCCCTCCTAAGATGTGTCCCAAGCTCCGCCACTGAGAGTCATATCGTGATTTCACTATGAAGCCCTCGCCGAGACTCGATACCTTTGATATCTCAAAAGTGGTTCACCCTGCATAATGGAGCACATTCTCGAAACATCCGTACAGAACCTTGACTATGTTTGCTTTCTAATATTGACGGTTTACATATTTGACAAGTTTGAATGATATGTAATTTTAATAGGCGCACATCTCTAAATCTAATGTAGCATATAATTATATGAAAGTGTAATTACTGAATGAACCATTAGACAATATGAAAAATTAACGCCTAGCTAAGACATTTGACTCAGAAATCGCCTAGATAAGATAGGAATCTGAAATAACAAGTTCTAATTCAGCCGGGAAATAACGACTCCCTTCAAACTATCGGCTAGATATCAATGGAAAAAACCTTCAATGTAAACATGCTCTAAACTTTGGTATGTGGGACTTAAAGGATCTCGGTTGCATCCGTAGAACATGACAAGAAACGAGAGATAACTCAATATTGTATTTCTCAAAATGGGTTTTCGACTCAAGAGGTTTTTTGCCCTCAACTTCATTTCTGAAACTTGCAAAATTGTTTGATTACAACTGTATCTAAAACATTCCCAACCAATATTATGGTTTGGGCATATGGCGCCATTCAAATTTTGCTCCAATCTATCACATTGTTGGTTGTATCCAAATTTAGCGGCACATATCTGCAATGCATATGATGGTGGGGTTGGGAGGCCATCATTTTCATATGTTAGCTCGCACCTATTGCACTTGTGTGTGCTCTTCTAGAGTCGTGGTCGATAGAGGGGGGGGGGGATAATTGGTCTGGTGCCAAGAATTGGCATCGGCTACTACTTGAATGGTTACTAGGTTATCTTGCCTATCTCACATAAATTTATCAATATTTATCAGGCTTGGTATTACCAATATTTGTCAATGCCAACATTTGGCTAGCAAAATATTGGCTGCAAACCAATCATGCGACTCATGCATCAATGAAAATAGCTAGAGGCCTATATATGCATGTGTCATGTGAAAAATAGTACTCCCTCATTAGCGTAAAAAACGATCTTATATTACGGGACAGAGAGAGTACTTATTACATATTGAAAATCGTGCGTGAAGATCGTGAGGGAAGAGTATCAAACATAAATTACTCCTAAAGTCGAAGGCGATGTCCCCATCGATATTGAGGTGTATCAATTTCGAAGCTCCACAACTCTGAAATGTTCTTCAATAGACGTTGTGTGGGTGCCGTATTGTTCTCTGAGGTTTTGTGCGTGCGTGGGTTAAGTTATAACCGGTGTCTCTCAAAATATCAAGTGCACAGCAGTATGCTTTTTCGAGAATATAACAGCAACTGAAGTTCAACCTCGATCGCACTAAGATGGTGAAGAGCCAAGGAAGACAGCTTGGTTGTTCGTTCGCTGCACATGCAAGGAATTGCCGGGAGGGGACATTCCGACATGTTACCAATGTTTTTTTTTTGTGGATAGACATGCAAAATTTCAGCACGAACCTTAATCAATCAGAGACGCTCAGATGCGTCTCTCCCTCTCTGGCTAACCCCAAGTTGACAACCAAGTCTGAGGAGTACATGTGACCGGCTCCAGCCATTAATTGGGCAATCCACGTCTTCCTCTTTGCTTGCTGCAGCACGGACCGCCACACAAACGCCTGAACTGCAGCCAGCGCTAGCCCAGCCACGCCTGCTGACCACATGTCTGACATGGCCCCCCCTGCGCCATGTAGTCAGCACTTCCGTCATCTCCGCCGTAAAAAAAATTCCCGACGATACCTCCGCCGGAGTATATAACAAGCGCAGCGAAGGGCCACCACCACATCCACCACGCGCCGCAACCCACCCCAGCAAGGACACTCTTGCTTACCTAGTACGCTCTTGGCTTCTTGGCTCTTGGCTTCTTGCACTCGCATCGCACGCACGCACGCGGCAATGCCGGCCATGGAGCGCGCGGGGGAGGAGGCGCCGCACTTCCTCGTGGTCACGTACCCGGCGCAGGGCCACATCAACCCGGCGCGCCACCTCGCGCTGCGCCTGCTCCGCGCCGCGCTGGGCGCCCGCGTCACCGTCTCCACCGCCGTCTCCGCCTGCCGCAAGATGTTCCCGGACGACGCGGACGCGGCGGCAGTGGACCACGTCGACGGCGCCGGCGTCCGCTACGTGCCCTACTCCGACGGCTACGACGGCGGCTTCGACAGGTCCGCGCACGACAGCATGCACTACATGTCCAACCTCAAGGTCGTGGGGGCCCGCACGCTGGACGGCGTGCTCGCGCGCCTCCGCGACGCCGGCACCCCCGTCACTCAGGTGGTGTACACGGTGCTCCTCTCCTGGGTCGCCGACGTCGCGCACGCGCACGGCGTCCCCGCCGCGCTCTACTGGATCCAGCCGGCCACCGTGCTCGCCGCCTACTTCCACTTCTTCCGCGGCACTGACGGCCTCGACCAGGCCGTCACCGCCGCAGCGAGCGACCCGTGGGCGGACGTCCGCGTCCGGGGGCTCCCGCCGATGCGCCTGCGCGACCTGCCGTCGTTCCTCACCATCGCGTCCGACGACCACCCCTACTCCTTTGTGCTCGCCGCGTTCCGTGAGCTGCTCGACCTGCTGGACCGCGAGGACTCGCCCACCGTGCTCGCCAACACGTTCGATGCCATGGAGCCCGACGCGGTGGCGACGCTGCACCAGCACGGCATCAACGTCGTCCCCATAGGCCCCGTCCTCTCCTTCCTGGACGCCTCGGCAGCGGCGGCGGCCAACGACAGCAACGACCTGTTCAAGCAGGACGGCAAGGGGTACCTGGAGTGGCTGGACGCGCAGGAAGCGGGGTCGGTCGTCTACATCTCCTTCGGGAGCCTGTCGACGATGAGCAAGCGGCAGATCACGGAGGTGTCGCGCGGCATGGCGGAGATCGGCCGCCCGTTCCTGTGGGTGCTGAGGAAGGACAACCGCGGCGAGGTCGACGGCGACGACTTGTGCACCGGCGGGGGCATGGTGGTGGAGTGGTGCGACCAGGGGAAGGTGCTGTCGCACCCGGCGGTGGGCTGCTTCGTGACGCACTGCGGGTGGAACTCGACGCTGGAGAGCGTGGCGTGCGGCGTGCCGGTGGTGGGAGTGCCGCAGTGGACGGACCAGGGCACCAACGCGTGGCTGGTGGAGCGGCAGCTCGGCACCGGGGTCAGGGCCGCCGTGAGCGAGAAGGACGGCGTGCTGGAGGCCGACGAGCTGCAGAGATGCGTCGGCTTCGCCACGTCGGATGTGGTGCGCGCCAAGGCGGCGCTGTGGAGGGAGAAGGCGCGGGCGGCGGCTGCCGTGGGCGGCTCGTCCGAGAGGAACCTCAGGGCGTTCGTCGCCGGGCAGGTCGCCCTCGACGGCAACTAGCCAGCCGGCAGGCCGGCTTGCATGCACTGCATGGTGCTGCAATCCAAATCGACAGACGAGACGAGAGGACTCGATCCGTACCGCGTCCCTGTCGTAAATAATTCGATTCGATATTGTACCTGCTACCTGGGAAAGATCCAATGCCGTTCGTATCTTGTCTGAGGCACTCGTTTCGCCGTTATGTATAATTCTGTTAAAATGTTGTTCCAATCATCTAAAGGTATTGCCGTGTTGCTTGTGACTATAATCATCTACTCCCTCTGTCCCATAATATAATATAAGACATTTTTACAATCGCGTCAACCTGCTAATGTTTTACGGAAAATCGGATTCCGATCTCGAGATGCCAATAGGTCGAGAACAAGCGCCTGTGCCTCCCGGCACGCCATGGATTCAAGTGTAGGGACATTCGTGACACCATTGAGAGTAATGAACGATGCTCCCATAAAATTCCCTTCATGATTCCGACAAATTCTATCACATGTCAGATGCACACTGCGACCGAGGCGAGCAATCTGGTGGGCCGGCCCATTTTTCAGTAGCCTAGTGTGTTCTACTGGTTTTGGTAACCTTCTAGAAGGTTCTTGAATCGGCTTTTCATGTTGTTGTTTTTTTTTGTTCTTTTTCTTCTCGTTTTTTTGGTTTCTATTATGTTTTCCATAAATTTCAAAAAATGTTCAGAATTTCCAAACGTGTTCAAAATTTAAATATTATTCATCATTTGAAGTTTTGTTCAGGTTTTCAAAAAAACATTTACAAAAAATGCTTGGAATTTCAATTTTGTTCATAATTTTTAATAAATGTTCAAGAATTCAACAAAAAATCAACATTTGAAAAAAAATCACGTTTTCAAAAAATGATCATGTTTTAAACAAATGTTCATGTTTTTGATAAATTATTCATGTTTCTCAAAAAATGGAATTTTCAAAAGGTGTTCGCACTTTAAAACTGCTTGAGGATTTCAAAAACTGTTCGTGCTTTAAAAGAATGTTCAGAATTCCAAAAAAATTGCATTTTTCAAAATAAAATGGAATTTGATTTTTTTGTGTTTATAGAATTATTCGGTATTTAAAAATTGTTCATGATTTTTAAAAACTGTTTTGAATTATTTTTAAAGCTACTCCCTCCATCTCAAAATAAGTGACTCGACTTTGTACTAACTTTATACTAAAGCTAGTACAAAGTCGAGTCACTTATTTTGAGGCAGAGGGAGTATTTTCAAATCTTGACGCTCCAATGTGTTCTTAAATATTTCACGCATCTTAGCAAATGCTAGCAGGCATCGGTTGGCCAGCAGTGTTCGTACAAGAATACGTGTTCACTGGTTCCATACTGTTTGAAG
>NC_041384.1:87930833-87953419 GCF_002162155.2 Triticum dicoccoides
GTGAAGAATTTTTTTGGGGATGGCATTGATTGAGAAAAATAGGGACTTTTACCCCTTCATAAAGCCATATTTTGCCATTGGCCCCCCCAATAATCCTGTGCTAGCTTCACCACTGATTGTAGTAGAATAGTTATCTTCATCGATTTGTTACAATATATTCATTGTGAAATTTCATGAAAGATCCTAAAGTTCTCCAAACACACGTGCCATCTTTTTTCCCAAAAAATCAAAAAAAAAAGACATACATGCCATCCATACACCACAACGATTGAGGAAGAGAGATCCAAGGCAAGAAAGACGAAATAAGTATTGGGTGGTTCCATGAACACTTTTTGATTCATGAAAGACACGAGCTCCTCCCTTTCCTGAACCCCTAACCTCAAGTTCATCTCTTTCACCACAAACATATCCTTGTGACAGAGTAATCCTATGGGTTCTTGAGGTGCTTTGATTGAAGACATTTGATGGAGTTTCCATCAAGTGACTTTATTTTGCATGTTACTCTTGAAGGGTGTGCGCCCCCTAGTCAGTTAGAAGTCATTTTTAGCCTTAGATTACTTGGTGTGAAGGACTCAAGAGTTTTTAAGGGCACGAAGATCACCTACTTGGAAGGACGGGAAGCCATGATGAAATAGGTTTGTTGTGCTTGGTGGGTCGCTTAGTGGGCGACAGAACGGGGATTCTTGTGATCTTAGAACCATTTGGTTTGAAGCCTCCATCAATGAGAAGTAGGATAGCAAGGTGGGCTCAGCTCTGGTTGGGCCCCCGATCAACCAACGATGTCGATAGCTAGGCAGGGTGGGAACTTTGCAGGAGTGGGCGGAGCGGGTGCTGGGTAGGCGTGACTCAACAAGGGCTGACACGTTCCACGATGTAGATGGAGATGCGGGAGAATGAAGGAGTTGATTAAGTCTCCAAAAGTTACATGCAGGCCCACTTGGGCCGCCAAGTCAACCTGATAGCTGGGTCCCACCGATCAGAAATGTTGTTACAACGAGGTAATACGAAAATCAGTGCTATATGTTACTCGGTGGCCCCTATAGTGGTGGTTAAATGCAATTTGGGGAAACTCGTGGCTTTCTATAACCCAAGCCCCGAATGTGTTTTTTAGAGAAGGCACCCGAATGGCATCTTATAATTGAAATATATCAAGAAAAATAGGAGACGCTGCAATGCAATACAAAACAAGCATCAAAAATAAAATTACATCAAAAAACATACTGGCCGTCTGCTTCCTTCGATTGCACGACACCCATCAGAGTTTGAGAAATGTGCTAAACCAGCAGTAAGGGAAAGGGACACCTGCAAATGCCCTCGCCATACCAAGCTTTGAAGATTGCAATCACCGCTAGAAACGAGATCTAATAACCATTCAAAGAATATTAATTGGGGCATCACCCCACGCAACGCAGGCTTGCCACCCTTCACCACCAGTCTAGAGGGTTGAACAAACCAGACCATGCTACAGAACAACTTGAAAGAAGAGGTCGAAGTCGCCACACCAAGATCTAGCCAACTGCTTCCCTTGATTGACACACCAACTACCCAAATATTAAGTGAGCCAACAAATCTGGCAACATCTACTCTCAGAGGCCCTTTGTCGACGCCGAATCGGACGTCGTCTACGTAGGGAGAGGCTGCAAAGACCTTATTCCACACGCCATCACCGCTGCCAACTCGTCGAGGACATCAGAAAATGAAAACCTAAGGGAACTAAGAACCTACAAGAACTAAGAAGAACGAAAGGGGTGGCTCCCTACCCCTCTTGCCACCGCGAGGCCGTCGAATGGAAGAGAGGAGGACCAAGGCGACAGCATGGAGAAGGCCTTCGATGGCGGCTAGGATTGGGAGGACACGGGCGATGGTAGATAGCTGGAATGAGGTTGTGCTATGCAATTAACTCCAGATTGTTGTGCTCCAAAAACTAGAAATGGACAGGTAACCTTGTGCTCACAAGAATGGAATTCAGCGCAACACACACAATCGAAAAGGTAAAAGAAGATGCTTCTTTCAACCCTTTAAGCTCTCAACGTGTACATAATTTCGAAAGGAAGCCAACAAGTGCATGTGTCGATGGTTGGTTTTGAGATAGTTCGCTGGACTTGCCACTAGGTAAGTGCAGATTTGTGTCGATCAACACATGATGCATATCACACATAATTTGATCAGGAGGCCAACAAGTAAAGATTTGTGGTACTAAAGGGGTGTTCGGTAATCCTCCCGATCCGTGAAATTAGAGAATCTGTGGAGCACCTCCTTCCGGAATTCCCCTCCTTCCCCACTCCACGATTTTGAACTGCCGCTCCTCCAGCTCCGGGAGCGGAGTTGTGGAGGGGAGGGAATCCGAACAGGCCCTAAGTAAGGGTTTTTGTGCAGAGTGGGCAGAATTATTTAGTGCCTACCAGCAAGTGAAACCAATTTCCTGTGCATTTGATACAACTGATCGGACTAAATTTTACAAAATTGGAAAATCCAATCTTTTAGAAAGCAATAGGTCTGGACTAAAAATCACAGCTTTGTTAGCATGGTTTACAACAATGGCAAACATAAACAGTACATATTACAGGACTGAGCACCATTCTGTGACTTTAGGGAAAGCATCTTGAGATCATGTTACACAAACACTGCACAGAGGACAGATGGCCAGGTGGGGAAAACACCCTAACAAGTAACAAACACTACGGTCCACAACTATCTGAAGCTATAAATGTGTGATACAAAGTTGAGATGTCAGCATCAGATTCGCTTGAGAAACAGCACCAATTCCATGGATGTCGTTGCTTTGTCATCTTGCGAATTCACTTCCATGAAACGGGCTCATTAGTTTATATGGCTAAAGTCATAAACACCAGTCCTGATGGCTGATGTACAGGAGTGATAGGCAGCTCATCGAAGGTACGGTTTGTTACTGATTACAGCTTCAGTTTGTCCCACCTTCAATATTAGTAGCTTTCTAATGCAGAAAGCTCAACCTCCTTAGTGCAAGGACGGTATGCTGCAAAAGTGCTGTCGTTCGCAAAAGAACCAGGATTGAAGCAAGTGATTCCTGTATATTTGAAGGCCTTCTGCTCACTCTTGTCAGCCAATACTATCTGAAGATTGAAACATGGAAGTATTATCATAAGAACTTTCAAACTTTTATTGGTAGCAGTGTGGACTGACGATAGTTATAAAGCAGAAAGTGTACTTATATTTTGTGCATGTTCAACAAGTATATTAGCAGACATATTCATGGAAGCTAGAGTCAGGAAACATTTCAAGGTGTGGATTACTGATATTTATACAACAGAAGGTATACTTCTGTTTTATGCATGTTCAACACATAAATTAGCACAGAAGCATATTCATGGAAGCTACAGTAAGAAAACATTTCAAGGTGCGAACAGGCTTGTGCTAAATGGCAATACCATGTCAGGAGTTGGATATAGCCGTAGGCAATGATCGTAGTTCCATATAATAGGTTGCACTGTAAGAGGCAATGGACACAGATGACTCTGATGGGTGATAGTTGCTACTAGCTGAAAGAAAAATGATTGGTTAATTTCTGAACAGTCAACATCATATATTCTCACTGAGATAATAAATAAATTTATTCAACTTGCATGTTCAAATGGGTCACTTGTTTCTTCCGTTGTTGGTGGAATCAAGCATGACCGCCGCATCCTGTAAAGGAGATCTTGCCGGAAAAACACTATTTCTTGTGTATAAAACTTAACCCTGGGGAAATCAAGCTCTTATTGGAGTTAGAACAGATGATAAATGGCAAGTCCACAAAGTTCAATATTGTCTTGATCATGAAATGTCAATATGGATGAATGCCATAGTTTGTAGTATACATTCACTGCAAATATATCATTATACAGTAGTCTCAGTTGGCAATGAGTGCATGAAGCCTTTCAAGACTAACTGAAATGCCTGTGCCTCAATGGATAGCACTGAGATGAAAAATCCGGCAAGTTTGGAAAAGTAAACCAAATGAAGATAATACTGCATGCAACAAGTATTATGATAATAGATGCCAGCTAAGAACACAGTTTCACAGTATGGATATTGGTAGACCAGTATAGTATTGTTATTAAGCCTCTTCATCTACCTGTTGCAATTGTGTAGAGATATCTCACAAAAATGAAGATGATAGCTCTGTATTAATCATCAAAATAACTACGGTACACTGATGACAAGTCCAAATAAGAGATTTATGCTTAAACTGGACCAGAGTCACACTGAGAACAACTGGTTGGTACTCCCTCTGATTACAAATGTGAGTCGTTTAAGAATCTGTGGTAGTCAAACATTTTTGGGTTTGACCATCACTATCCAAATAGTTACAAATTTTGACGACATTAAATTGGTATTACTAGAACCATCATGAAATATAATTTCACAATGTGTCATTATTTTTATATGAAGCAACTAACGTTAATAGAAATTGATGGTGGTTGGTCAAAGGTCACCATGGAGACTGTATGTCTGTATCAGTGTCCAAAAGGATTTACATTTGGAATCAGAGAATAACATGTAGCATAATATACAACATGAAAGGAGAGTGGCATCACCTAATCCTGTGAAGGTTTTATTGATATTTTTTAGCTACATACATCAGATTTTCATAATTGATGCACAAAAAGATATCCCTGTATTTGTGTGGTCGCTTATAGCGACATAAACAGATGGTTAACATATGGAACATGGAGAATGATACAAGGCAATGCTTTGTGACAAACCTGCAGGGGTTGCTTACAAATATAGCATTTGGGATGTGCTTCTGAAGTTCCTCAATTAGATACTTTGGGAGCGCACACCTTGGGAGAGCTTTAGAAGGTCCTACAAATGTGTTACTATGTAAGAAAAAACAACATGCCAAGCTTAGGAAAAAACAGAAAACATCACATTCCAGCTATAGGGAGAACTAGACTGACAGTATTTATTATCAACAAGCTCATTCCCAATCCTATTGCAGAAATTTTTCGTTGGTTAAATAGCATGGAGAATAAATAAATGATAATTGGACATATAAAAGAAATAGGCCAGGTTTAATCCATTAGTGAATAAAATGAAAATGGATATTGCAGCAAACCAAACATGCGGATAACAGTAGTTGTCAGGTAAAAGCATGTCATTGAGTTTTAGAATACCTGCATCATCAGGACCAGGAATGAATAAAAAACGACTATGTTCCTTTAACCTAGTTCGAGATGCGATCATCTCACCAAGCTTTCCAAACTGCAATCTACATAAAGTTACATAACTTAGACTTTGTCTTCGATTGGGAAAGCAAACACGCTATAAAACTGTAGATTATATTTCATGAAACAAGTCAGACCTGAGTTCTTCAAACGAATTGAATGCCAGATTGCAGGGCCGGGAGCAGAAATTTCCCATTAGAACAAAGAGAGAAGGAACTACTTCCACACTTTCATAGCCATCAAGAACAACACCCAACTTCTCCATAGTCTACTCCACGAGATAACACATACAAACATCCTGAGAGTATGCTAAACAATATAGTTATATAAAACAAGAATTGATACCAAACTAAATACCTCATAACTGTCGAGCCAAACATCTGAAAGAATGACAAACATGTCATTCACAGCCTTATTTTCTAGTGATGACAATCTTAGCTGTTTAGTGCAAACATAGCAAAACCCATCAGTAAAGATGTTTTCTACGAGACCTATTAGTGACATGTATAACACAATTCCTGAACTTACTGCTTCTTCAGTTGGTATAACACCTCCACCAAAGAAATCAAGACCCATAAGCAGTGAAAGTGATGTTTCTCTGTCCTCTAAGGGAGGAAACCCACAGGTATTGACCTGCAAATGATTGGAACATAACCACTATCAAGACAATAATACAGGAAAACACTGTAGATTTTATGGTGGACAACAGACCTGGAAAATGCCACTTGAAAGTAATTCTCCTTCTGCTACAATCACTGTGTTTTCAACAAAGAAACCTGAAGTGATTTTGTGTTTTATGTAAGGAAAGCGATGCACTTATTGAATAAACATAAATCCATATGGCTAAAACAAAATATTTGTACGAAATATGGATTACTGACGCCAATATGATCAGTATTCTATACTATCCCTTCTAAAATGAGAGGGTTTTTTCGTAGCCTTTCAATGACCAAAGGAACTCAATTATTTTCATTTAGCACAGCACAGACATGCATCTCTATTTTTATATATATGCATGAAGGTAACATGGCAATGGTTCTAAGGATATTGCATTCGCCAAGTCAATTGGCACTGCTCCAGTAAGATCCTCCAAGTAGAACTGGCGTTCCTCCAACTGCGATATGACCCCCATGATCCATCTCCGCCCAGTACACCCAACTAAGGACTGTATGGAAGTAATCTACATGAAGGGGGGAAACTGTACGTCATTTCATATACAATGATTAAAAAAATTGGGGAACAAAAGAGGCTGCACGAAGGTTTTGGGGGGAAAGCACCAAGTATTGGACTACATTGGACTGGGATCACAGAAATCAATCTATAGTAGTAGAAGTAGAACACAACACAATTAAGAGAAATACCTCACAACTTTCATTTTCAGTCATAACAGACTCAAAAGCTGGCTTGGAGAAATATTTATCACGAGCGAGCCTCTGAAGCAGCACTTGATATCTATCCCTGTAAAGGGCGGCTTTATCTCCAGCTTCTCCATGGAGGGCTAATCTTCCAGTATGCCTATATGCACAGTGTAATCGGAAATAGCATCAACAAACATACACACAGCCTGTTTTAGAAAGTCGTGTTTTCTAGTTTAGCATCAAAGAGCAATCAATGTGTCATACTGAATCAGATGCCATCAACTAGAAAGAAACAAATTGATTTAAAGACCAATTCAATCCGCAATCCCTCAGGGCTGAGCTAACAAATTGACCAACTATAAGAAAAAGAAAAACACTAAGCTCCATCAACTATAAGAATCGGATCGGCGGCGCTTCCATCTAACCCGGCAGCCGTCGCCGCCCAGCGCTGCCCCGTCCATTGCGGTCGCCAAGGCAAAGAAGTCCACGCCGGCTGTCGTTGGGAAGGGCAACGCGCAGCCGGCCGCCAAGCCCTTGGTTTGACATCTGGTTAGACCAGCCAACATCGGCTATTCCTTCTTGAAGGCTGCGTCTTGGAGCGTGCATCCATTGCCTGCTAATATGTCATCGTAGGTTTTGTGATATGATTTGGGGATGTTGTGGCAAGGCTTGTCCTATGTGGACAGTCTTAACTTTTTTTTTACTTTTTCCTCTTTCTAAGCTGATTTGTTCGACGTTATTGGCCGTGTGCATCACTAGATGCAGAGGCCGAGGTTCTTCCCCTCTTTCCCCCCAAAAAAATATCAAAGCTATGTCCTGCATCCATTCTGCAAATTACCAATTTCTCGTGGAAGTTCATTTAATATTTAGACGAATCAAGCAGGTAATAGACATCCGTTATCACAATATTCAACTACCAACACCCAAGACTTAAGACACAGGGCAAATTCATAAATCCCGACACCCAATTTCCCAGATCTAAAAGGAAGCGGCAGCATTTACATACTCGTAGAACACTTTCTTGATTGGGTCGTAGTGGAACCGCGGCACGACGAACGAGTCCACCACCCGCAGCGCCGCCTGGACGCTGGTGGCGGAAGGCGATGCCGCGTCGACCGCCTCCTCCGCCTCGACCAGTAGGGACACCACGCGACGGACCGCGTCCCGGTCCAGTATCGACGACTTCACTGCGAGCACCCGCAGAGCACAAAGAGACGCGCGCAGGGTGAGAACCAACCATGGATCGAAGCCTCGGAATGAGGATAGGAGGCAGATGGCCTGAAATCCTGGGGCGAAGCGAGTACTTACGCGGCTCTTTGTCGAGCTCGTCGAGGAGGAGGTCGAGGGCCTCGTCCTCGGCGTCGGGGAAGCGGGCGAGGAAGGCGGCCGCCTCCTCGAGGGCGTCAACTTTGAGGGTGAAGCCACGCAGCCGGAATTTGCGCTGCAGCTTCTTGCGCATGGCTGCCGACGGCGCCGCCATGGGAGAGGGGGGAGGAGGCGAGAGGGAATGGCTGTGGCGGGAAAGGTAGGTTGGGGTTTGGGGAATCTGGCGGGATATCAATTGCAGCGCTCTCGCTGACCTTGAAATATCTGCTGCAGGCTTTGGCCCAGTGGGTTGCCTTGGCAAATTTGGACAATGTTTTGCCCTTTTTTTTAGAGCGCCCCTATATCTCGCCTTCAGCGAGACCTAGGGCCGCTCGCTGAAGGGCAGGCCAAGATGGGCCGGCCCAGGAACGCGGGAGCCCACAGCCTCTTTTCTGTTTTTCATTTTTTTCATTTTTTCAATTTTGTTTATACTTTAAAATATTCTAAACATATATATATATTACAAAAATATATAATTTTTTTAATAAAATGTTGACCAAGCATTTGGAAAATGTTAAATGTGTATAAAAAAATGTTTACCATGTATATGAAAAATAAAATAAAAAGTGTATAACAAAATTGATCATGTATTTAAAAAATTTCAATCAAGCAATTGATTTTTTTTGAACAAGTATTTGAAAAATGTTGATCAAGCATTTGAAAAATGTTTAAATGTATATAGAAAGAATGTTGACCATGTATTAAAAGATGATGAAATTTTTTGATCATGTATATGAATTTTTTTGATCATGTATTAAAAAAATGTTGAACAAGTATTCGAAAAATGTTAATCAAGCATTTGGAAAAATGTTAAATGTGTATAAAAAAATGTTAACCATGTATTAAATGATGATGAATTTTATATCTGTATATAAAAAAATTAATTAAGTATTTAAAAGAAAGTTTAACAAGTATTCGAAAAATGTTAATCAAGCATTTGGAAAAATGTTAACTGTGTATAGAAAAATGTAATGTGTTAAAAAAAGCATTGAGAAAATGTTTAAATGTGCATAGAAAGAATGTTGACCATGTATTATAAAGTGTTAATCTTGTATTTAAAAAATACTATCAAGAAGAAAATTGTTTAAAATGTGTATAGAAAAAAATTACTATGTATTATAAAAATGTTAAATTTGTATTCCAAAAATATTAGACATGTATTAGAAAAAATGTGTTGACATATATAAAAAATGTACAATGAAAACCAGAAGAAACAAAGAAAACCAAAGAAATGAAAAACAAAATAGACCATAGAAGAAAAAAGAAAACCGAAGAAACAAATGCAAAAAGAAATGGAGGAAAAATAAATGAAACAAAAGGAAGAAAAACAAAGAAGACCAAAAAAATGGTGAAGAAAATTGGCTCTTTTACCTTAAGTAGGTCACGTCCTACGGTTCATCACAAACTCAACACATAGCGCAGTGGACTGCTTCGCTATAAACTATCTAGAAAACCCAGGTTCGAACCCGGCTTCGAGACGCAACAATCCTTCAGGGAGACCTAATGCGAGACATGTTGGAAATATGAGCAATTACCAAATAATTTTGCTAACGGAAATACTAGATAAAGCATGACTAATATAGCAGAGATAAAGCAAGTCATGCAATCTGACAGAGAGAAGGTAGATAGCATCTGCATATATGAAGTTGAACTAAACACATCTAGAACAGACACTAGATGAAGTTGCATATATGAAGTAGAACCTAACATATGTAGGGCAGAAACTAGAGCAAAGAACTGTGGCAGGACTTCTAACAAAAAGAGCAAGAACACGTACGGGACAGCAGCAGCAGAAGCACTAGACTTGGGGTCGACATCCTCTCCAGCCATGTCGTCGATGAGATTGTCGACATTGGGGAAGAAATCATCGTCGGGGAAGTAGTCGTTGGAGTCCGTGATGAAGAAGTCAGTAGTCGCGCGGAGCGCTCCCCAAAAACCTTATCATCATTCTCCCGTACAGGACTCAAAGAGGTGCGATTTCGGAGTCCTACTGTCCCGACCTGCGGTGCACGCCGCAAGCCGGGATGGGGAAGATCGTAGCAGTAGCTCAGTGGTCGGGAACCTGGAGGCGAGAGGGTTGTGTTGTTCTGGTGCGTCTCTCTGGGAGGAGCGACCTCCCTTTTATAGGCGCAACTGAAGGAGGCAAGAGGCTGCGCCGGGAACTGAAGGGAATGAGGGAGACGAAACAAACAGACTTCGGTCGAAGAGGGATTCAGTGTCCACTACAGAAAAACATTTCAGCTCCCCTGAGACCTTTCGTATACCCGTCGTGCGTGGCAAAAATTTAGACATCGGCTCTGTTCATTCCCGCAACCCGCGGCGAGGCGTGGTGTGGTGTGGCGTGGCGAGGCGGGCGACGGAGGAGGAGCGCATGTGGATGTCCCTCTTGTTCTCATGCTCATACATGTGGGGAAAGAACCTCCCTTACAAAGAGGTCCAACTCCCTCTAAACTAGCAATGTGGGACTAAACTTTAGAAGTGCCCCTTGCCTTGCACGAATGGGCTAAGTGGGCCTCTAAGATTTATTAGGAATTTCTGAAATTGTTATTGGGCTGGCCCATAAATAGATAAAATTCCAGCAATCCTCCACCAGATCCTAGAGGCACATAGAATTTGCCTTTAGTTTCAAAACACTGTTTTATAAACCGGTACTGCAGTGGAGACTGTTAAGTTGAACTTCCACCTAGAACTCTATGCTACACTAGTAAGCAACTTGAACAGTGAACCCGGCCTTGAACTGCAAGTTTTCTGCGAATCTAGCTTCACACAATACTGGGTCTTCCCTGCGGATGGAGCTTATGCGTCATACTCCAAGACCTTTCATGAGTTTACTAGAGAGAACCCTACTCTCATAGATTGCGACATTTGACAATCAGACTCATATAGGTGTGTTCTTCAAAAGATGTTCTGCAGGACAACATCTCTGCCTAAATGAGCCTCTTAGAACACATTAAGATATACATCAACCTGCCATGCAAATTTAGGAGAGTATTGCATCTTCATGGAGTGGTATTGTTAATAGTAAGGATACTCTCCTCTCAGTTGATCAACAGCTTGTCTTCCACATCTAATTCACGGGATCTCCGATCACAAAGAATAGGTCACCACTGTGAACAACTCATATTGTGGGTCTCATACCCATCTTCCTTGATGCATTATCTATCACATTACGTGATAGACCCTTAGTAAAAGGATCTGCCAGATTTTTAGACGTTTGGATATAATCCAATGCAATAACTCCGGAGTTTCTCATTTTCCTGACAGACTTTAACCTTCTCTGAACATGTCTTGATGACTTCATGTTATCCTTTGAGCTGCTCACTTCGTGATCACAGTTTGATCGTCGTAGTTCATAAGGATACCCGGTACAGGTTTCTCAACAACCGGCAAGTCATTCAAGAGCCGACGAAGCCAATCTGCTTCGACCGTAGCTGTATCTAGTGCTGTGAGTTCTGCTTCCATTGTTGACCTCATTAAGATGGTCTTCTTGCAAGACTTCCAAGAAACAGCGCCACCTCCATGAGTGAATACATATCCATTTGTGGCCTTTATCTCATCAGCATCTGAGATCCAGTTTGAGTCACTATACCCTTCAAGCACCTTTGGGTGCCCAGTGTAGTGAATTCCATAATTAGCAGTGCCTTTCAAATAACGCAAAACTCTCTCTAGAGCTTTCCAATGCACATCTCCTGGTTTTGAGACAAACCGACTCAGTTTGCTAACAGCAAAAGAGATGTCAGGTCTTGTAGCACTGGCTAAGTACATAAGCGAGCCAATAATCTGAGAATATTTCAATTGATCTCTAGCAATTCTTCGATTCTTTCGAAGCAGCACGCTAGCATCATATGGTGTTGGAGAAGGCTTGCAGTCACTATAGCCAAAGCGACTCAAGATCTTTTCCACATAGTGAGTTTGAAGCAATGCAATCCCACCATCATCGTCTCTCAACAACTTGATGTTTAGAATGACATCAGCCACTCCTAAATCCTTCATCTCAAAACAACGAGATAGAAAATCCTTGACCTCCTTATAACACTCAGATTTGTTCCGAAAATCAGTGATGACCCACAAGTATAGGGATCTATCGTAGTCCTTTCGATAAGTAAGAGTGTCGAACCCAACGAGGAGCAGAAGGAAATGATAAGCGGTTTCCAACAAGGTATTCTCTGCAAGTACTGAAATAAGTGGTAACAGATAGTTTTGTGATAGGATAATTTGTAACGAGCAACAAGTAACAAAAGTAAATAAAGTGCAGCAAGGTGGCCCAATCCTTTTTGTAGCAAAGGACAAGCATGGACAAACTCTTATATAGAGAAAAGCGCTCCCGAGGACACATGGGAATATCGTCAAGCTAGTTTTCATCATGATCATATGATTCGCGTTCGGTACTTTGATAATCTGATATGTGGGTGGACCGGTGCTTGGGTGCTGTCCTTACTTGGACAAGCATCCCACTTATGATTAACCTCTATTGCAAGAATCCGCAACTACAACAAAAGTATTAAGGTAAACCTAACCATAGCATGAAACATATGGACTCCTCCCCTTTCCTAGTTGGATTAGGACTTGAGGGGGAAGGAGTGGAGGAGAAGGAAGGAAGGGCGGGGGGCGCCACCCCCCTCTCCTTGTCCTATTCGGACTAGGGGGGAAGGGCGTGCGGCCAGCCCTTGCCTCCTCTCCTCTCTTCCACCTAGGCCCACTAAGGCCCATTTGATTCCCCAGGGGTTCCGGTAACCTCCAGGTACTCCGGTAACCTCCCGGTACTCCGGTAAAATCCCGATTTTACCCGGAACACTTCCGATATCCAAACATGGGCTTCCAATATATCAATCTTGATGTCTCGACCATTTCGAGACTCCTCGTCATGTCCGTGATCACATCCGGGACTCCGAACAACCTTCGGTACATCAAAACATATAAACTCATAATATAACTATCATTATAACGTTAAGCGTGCGGACCCTACGGGTTCGAGAACTATGTAGACATGACCGAGACACGTCTGCGGTCAATAACCAATAGCGGAACCTGGATGCTCATATTGTCTCCTACATATTCTATGAAGATCTTTATCGGTCAGACCGCATAACAACATACGTTGTTCCCTTTGTCATCGGTATGTTTACTTGCCCAAGATTCGATCGTCGGTATCTCAATACCTAGTTCAATCTCGTTACCGGCAAGTCTCTTTACTCATTTCGTAATACATCATCCTACAACTAACTCATTAGTTGCAATGCTTGCAAGGCTTAAGTGATGTGCATTACCGAGAGGGCCCAGAGATACCACTCCGACAATCGGAGTGACAAATCCTAGTCTCGAAATACGCCAACCCAACAAGTACCTTCGTAGACACCTGTAGAGCACCTTTATAATCACCCAGTTACGTTGTGACGTTTGGTAGCACACAAAGTGTTCCTCTGGTAAACGGGAGTTGCATAATCTCATAGTCATATGAACATGTATAAGTCATGAAGAAAGCAATATCAACATACTAAACGATCGTGTGCTAAGCTAACGGAATGGGTCATGTTAATCACATCATTCTCCTAATGATGTGATCCCGTTAATCAAATGACAACCCATGTCAATGGCTAGGAAACTTAACCATCTTTGATCAACGTGCTAGTCAAGTAGAGGCATACTAGTGACACTCTGTTTGTCTATGTATTCACACATGTATTATGTTTTCGGTTAATACAATTCTAGCATGAATAATAAACATTTATCATGATATAAGGAAATAAATAATAACTTTATTATTGCCTCTAGGGCATATTTCCTTCAGTCTCCCACTTGCACTAGAGTCAATAATCTAGATTACACAGTAATGATTCTAACACCCATGGAGCCTTGGTGCTGATCATGTTTTGCTCGTGGAAGAGGCTTAGTCAGTGGGTCTGCAACATTCAGATCCGTATGTATCTTGCAAATTTCTATGTCTCCCACCTAGACTAGATCCCAGATGGAATTGAAGTGTCTCTTGATGTTCTTGGTTCTCTTGTGAAATCTGGATTCCTTCGCTAAGGCAATTGCTCCAGTATTGTCACAAAAGATTTTCATTGGACCTGATGCACTAGGTATGACACCTAGATCGGATATGAACGCATTCATCCAGACTCCTTCATTTCCTGCTTCCGAAGCAGCTATGTACTCCGCTTCACATGTAGATCCCGCCACGACGCTTTGTTTAGAACTGCACCAACTGACAGCTCCACCATTCAATGTAAACATGTATCCGGTTTGCGATTTGGAATCGTCCGGATCAGTGTCAAAGCTTGCATCAACGTAACCATTTATGATGAGCTCTTTGTCACCTCCATAAATGAGAAACATATCCTTAGTCCTTTTCAGGTACTTCAGGATGTTCTTGACCGCTGTCCAGTGATCCACTCCCGGATTACTTTGGTACCTCCCTGCTAGACTTATAGCAAGGCACACATCAGGTCTGGTACACAGCATTGCATACATGATAGAGCCTATGGCTGAAGCATATGGAACTTCTTTCATTTCCTCTCTATCTTCTGTAGTGGTTGGGAATTGAGTCTTACTCAACTTCACACCTTGTAACACAGGCAAGAACCCTTTCTTTGCTTGATCCATTTTGAACTTCTTCAAAACTTTGTCAAGGTATGTGCTTTGTGAAAGTCCAATTAAGCGTCTTGATCTATCTCTATAGATCTTAATGCCCAATATGTAAGCAGCTTCACCGAGGTCTTTCATTGAAAAACTCTTATTCAAGTATCCCTTTATGCTATCCAGAAATTCTATATCATTTCCAATCAGCAATATGTCATCCACATATAATATCAGAAATGCTACAGAGCTCCCACTCACTTTCTTGTAAATACAGGCTTCTCCAAAAGTCTGTATAAAACCAAATGCTTTGATCACACTATCAAAGCGTTTATTCCAACTCCGAGAGGCTTGCACCAGTCCATAAATGGATCGCTGGAGCTTGCACACTTTGTTAGCTCCCTTTGGATCGACAAAACCTTCCGGTTGCATCATATACAACTCTTCTTCTAGAAATCCATTTAAGAATGCAGTTTTGACATCCATCTGCCATATTTAATAATCATAAAACGCGGCAATTGCTAACATGATTCGGACAGACTTAACCATCACTATGGGTGAGAAGGTCTTATTGTAGTCAATCCCTTGAACTTGTCGAAAAACTTTCGCAACAAGTCGAGCTTTGTAGACAGTAACATTACTGTCAGCGTCAGTCTTCTTTTTGAAGATCCATTTATTCTCAATTGCTTGCCGATCAACGGGCAAGTCAACCAAAGTCCACACTTTGTTCTCATACATGCATCCCATCTCAGATTTCATGGCTTCAAGCCATTTTGCGGAATCTGGGCTCACCATCGCTTCTTCATAGTTCGTAGGTTCATCATGATCTAGTAGCATGACTTCCAGAACAGGATTACCGTACCACTCTGGTGCGGATCTTACTCTGGTTGATCTACGAGGATCAGTAGCAACTTGGTCTGAAGTTCTATGATCATCATCATTAACTTCCTCATTAGTTGGTGTAGGTGTCACAGAAACCGATTTATGTGATGTACTACTTTCCAATAAGGGAGCAGGTACAGTTACCTCATCAAGTTCTACTTTCCTCCCACTCACTTATTTCGAGAGAAACTCCTTCTCTAGAAAGGATCCATTCTTAGCAACGAATGTCTTGTCTTCAGATCTGTGATAGAAGGTGTACCCAACAGTCTCGTTTGAGTATCCTATGAAGACACATTTCTCCAATTTGGGTTTGAGCTTATCAGGTTGAAGCTTTTTCACATAAGCATCGCAGCCCCAAACTTTCAGAAACGACAACTTTGGTTTCTTGCCAAACCACAGTTCGTAAGGCATCGTCTCAACGGATTTCGATGGTGCCCTATTTAACGTGAATGCGGCCGTCTCTAAAGCATAACCCCAAAACGATAGCGGTAAATCTGTAAGAGACATCATAGATTGCACCATATCTAGTAAAGTACGATTATGACGTTCGGACACACCATTATGCTGTGGTGTTCCGGGTGGCGTGAGTTTGAAACTATTCCGCATTGTTTCAAATGTAGACCAAACTCGTAACTCAAATATTCTCCTCCACGATCAGATCGTAGAAACTTTATTTTCTTGTTACGATGATTTTCAACTTCACTCTAAAATTCTTTGAACTTTTCAAATGTTTCAGACTTATGCTTCATCAAGTAGATATACCCATATCTACTTAAATCATCTGTGAAGCTGAGAAAATAACGATATCCGCCACGAGCCTCAACATTCATCGGACCACATACATCTGTATGTATGATTTCCAACAAATCTGTTGCTCTCTCCATAGTACCGGAGAACGACATTTTAGTCATCTTGCCCATGAGGCACGGTTCGCAAGTACCGAGTGATTCATAATCAAGTGGTTCCAAAAGTCCATCAGTATGGAGTTTCTTCATGCGCTTTATACCGATATGACCTAAACGGCAGTGCCACAAATAAGTTGCACTATCATTATCAACTCTGCATCTTTTGGCTTCAACATTATGAATATGTGTATCACTACTATTGAGATTCATCAAAAATAGACCACTCTTCAAGGGTGCATGACCATAAAAGATATTACTCATATAAATAGAACAACCATTATTCTCTGATTTAAATGAATAGCTGTCTCACATCAAACAAGATCCATATATAATGTTCATGCTCAACGCTGGCACCAAATAACAATTATTTAGGTCTAATACTAATCCCGAAGGTAGATGTAGAGGTAGCGTGCCGACCGCGATCACATCGACTTTGGAACCGTTTCCCACGCACATCGTCTTCTCGTCCTTTGCCAGTGTTAGCTTAATTCGTAGTCCCTGTTTCGAGTTGCAAATATTAGCAACAAAACCAGTATCAAATACCCATGTGCTACTGCGAGCTCTAGTAAGGTACACATCAATAACATATATATCACATATACCTTTGTTCACCTTGCCATCCTTCTTATCCGCCAAATACTTGGGGCAGTTTCGCTTCTAGTGACCAGTCTGCTTGTAGTAGAAGCACTCAGTTTCAGGCTTAGGTCCAGACTTGGGTTTCTTCTCCTGAGCATCAACTTGCTTGTTGTTCTTCTTGAAGTTCCCCTTCTTCTTCCCTTTACCCTTTTTCTTGAAACTAGTGGTCTTATTGGCCATCAACACTTGATGCTCCTTCTTGATTTCTACCTCCGCAGCTTTTAGCATTGCGAAGAGCCCGGGAATTGTATTATTCATCCCTTGCATATTATAGTTCATCACGAAGCGCTTGTAGCTTGGTGGCAGTGATTGAAGAACTCTGTCAATAACACTATCAACCGGAAGATTAACTCCCAGCTGAGTCAAGTGATTATGGTACCCAGACATTCTGAGTATATGTTCACTGACAGAACTATTCTCCTCCATCTTGCAGCTGTAGAACTTATTGGAGACTTCATATCTCTCAATCCAGGAATTTGCTTGAAATATTAACTTCAACTCCTGGAACATCTCATATGCTCCATGACATTCAAAACGTCATCGAAGTCGCGGTTCTAAGCCGTAAAGCATGGCACACTGAACTATCGAGTAGTCATCAGCTTTGCTCTACCATACGTTCTTAACATTGTCAGTTGCATCAGCAGCAGGCCTGGCACCCAGCGGTGCTTCTAGGACGTAATTCTTCTGCGCAGCAATGAGGATAATCCTCAAGTTACGGACCCAGTCCGTGTAATTGCTACCATCATATTTCAACTTTGCTTTCTCAAGGAATGCATTAAAATTCAACGGAACAACATCACGGGCCATCTATCTACAATCAAACATAGACAAGCAAGATACTATCAGGTACTAAGTTCATGATAAATTTAAGTTCAATTAATCATATTACTTAAGAACTCCCACTTAGAAAAACATCCCTCTAATCCTCTAAGTGATCACGTGATCCAAATCAACTAAACCATAACCGATCATCACGTGAAATGGAGTAGCTTTCAATGGTGAACATCACTATGTTGATCATATCTACTATATGATTCACGCTCGACCTTTCGGTCTCAGTGTTCCGAGGCCATATCTGCATATGCTAGGCTTGTCAAGTTTAACCTGAGTATTCTGCGTGTGCAAAACTGGCTTGCACCCGTTGTAGATGGACATAGAGCTTATCACACCTGATCATCACATGGTGTCTGGGCACGACGAACTTTGGCAACGGTGCATACTCAGGGAGAACACTTTTATCTTGAAATTTAGTGAGAGATCATCTTATAATGCTACCGTCAATCAAAGCAAGATAAGATGCATAAAAAATAAACATCACATGCAACCAATATAAGTGATATGATATGGCCATCATCATCTTGTGCTTGTGATCTCCATCTCCGAAGCACCGTCATGATCACCATCGTCACCGGCGTGACACCTTGATCTCCATCGTAGCATCGTTGTCGTCTCACCAATTTTATGCTTCCACGACTATCGCTACCGCTTAGTGATAAAGTAAAGCATTACAGGGCGATTGCATTGCATACAATAAAGCGACAACCATATGGCTCCTGCCAGTTGCCGATAACTCGGTTACAAAACATGATCATCTCATACAATAAAATTTAGCATCATGTCTTGACCATATCACATCACAACATGCCCTGCAAAAACAAGTTAGACGTCCTCTACTTTGTCGTTGCAAGTTTTACGTGGCTGCTACGGGCTTAGCAAGAACCGTTCTTACCTACGCATCAAAACCACAACGATAGTTTGTCAAGTTGGTGCTATTTTAACCTTCGCAAGGACCGGGTGTAGCCACACTCGGTTCAACTAAAGTTGGAGAAACTGACACCCGCCAGCCACCTGTGTGCAAAGCACGTCGGTAGAACCAGTCTCGCGTAAGCGTACGCGTAATGTTGGTCTAGGCCGCTTCATCCAACAATACCGCCGAACCAAAGTATGACAAGCTGGTAAGCAGTATGACTTATATCGCCCATAACTCACTTGTGTTCTACTCGTGCATATAACATCAACGCATAAAACCAAGCTCGGATGCCACTGTTGGGGAACGTAGTAATTTGAAAAAAATTCCTACGCACACGCAAGATCATGGTGATGCATAGCAACGAGAGGGGAGAGTGTTGTCCACGTACCCTCGTAGACCGAAAGCGGAAGCATTAGCACAACGTGGTTGATGTAGTCGAACGTTTTCATGATCCGACCGATCAAGTACTGAACGTACGACACCTCCGAGTTCAGCACACGTTCAGCCCGATGACGTCCCTCAAACTCCGATCCAGCCGAGTATTGAGGGAGAGTTTCGTCAGCACGACGGCGTGCTGACGATGTTGATGTTCTACCGACGCAGGGCTTCGCCTAAGCACCGCTACAGTATTATCGAGGTGGAATATGGTGGAGGGGGCACCGCACATGGCTAAGAGATCAATGATCAATTGTTGTATCTCTAGGGTGCCCCCTGCCCCCGTATATAAAGGAGCAAGGGGGGTATGGCCGGCCAAGGGAGAGGGCGCGCTAGGAGGAGTCCTACTCCCATTGGGAGTAGGACTCCCCCCCTTTCCTAGTTGGATTAGCACTTGAGGGGGGAGGAGTGGAGGAGAAGGAAGGAAGGAGGGCGCCGCCCCCATCTCCTTGTCCTATTCGGACTAGGGGGAGGGGCACGCGGCCAGCCCTTGCCTCCTCCCCTCTCTTCCATGTAGGCCCACTAAGGCCCATTTGATTCCCGGGGGGTTCCGGTAACCTCCCGGTACTCCAGTAAAATCCCGATTTTACCCGGAACACTTCCGATATCCAAACATAGGCTTCCAATATATCAATCTTCATGTCTCGACCATTTCGAGACTCCTCGTCATGTCCGTGATCACATTCGGGACTCCGAACAACCTTCAGTACATCAAAACATATAAACTCATAATATAACTATCATTATAACGTTAAGCGTGCGGACCCTACGGGTTCGAGAACTATGTAGACATGACCGAGACACGTCTCCGGTCAATAACCAATAGCGGAACCTGGATGCTCATATTGGCTCCTACATATTCTACGAAGATCTTTATCGGTCAGACCGCATAACAACATACGTTGTTCCCTTTGTCATTGGTATGTTTACTTGCCTGAGATTCGATCATCGGTATCTCAATAACTAGTTCAATCTCATTACCGGCAAGTCTCTTTACTCATTCCGTAATACATCATCATGCAACTAACTCATTAGTTGCAATGCTTGCAAGGCTTAAGTGATGTGCATTACTGAGAGGGCCCAGAGATACCTTTCCGACAATCGGAGTGACAAATCCTAATCTCGAAATACGCCAACCCAACAAGTACCTTCGGAGACACCTGTAGAGCACCTTTATAATCACCCAGTTACGTTGTGACGTTTGGTAGCACACAAAGTGTTCCTCCGGTAAACGGGAGTTGCATAATCTCATAGTCATAGGAACATGTATAAGTCATGAAGAAAGCAATAACAACATACTAAACGATCGTGTGCTAAGCTAACGGAATGGGTCATGTCAATCACATCATTCTCCTAATGATGTGATCCCGTTAATCAAATGACAACCCATGTCAATGGCTAGGAAACTTAACCATCTTTGATCAACGAGCTAGTCAAGTAGAGGCATACTAGTGACACTCTGTTTGTCTATGTATTCACACATGTATTATGTTTCCGGTTAATACAATTCTAGCATGAATAATAAATTTTATCATGATATAAGGAAATAAATAATAACTTTATTATTGCCTCTAGGGGATATTTCCTTCAAAATAATGGTGAAGTGTTATGTAGTCGATGTTCACATAACACCACTAGAGGAGAGACAACATACATCTCATCAAAATATCGAACGAATACCAAATTCACATGACTACTAATTGCAAGACTTATCCCATGTCGTCAGGAACAAACGTAACTACTCAAAAAGCATATTCATGTTCATAATCAGAGGGGTATTAATATGCATATATGATCTGAACATATGATCTTCCACCAAATACACCAACTAGAATCAACTACAAGGAGTAATCAACACTACTAGCAACCCACAGGTACCAATCCCGGACTTGGAGACAAGAATTGGATACAAGAGATGAACTAGGGTTTTGAGAGGAGATGGTGCTGGTGAAGATGTTGATGGAGATTGCCCTCTCCCGATGAGAGGAGCGTTGGTGATGACGATGGCGATGATTTCCCCCTCCCAGAGGGAAGTTTCCCCGGCAGAACAACTCCGTCAGAGCCCTAGATTGGTTCCACCAAGGTTTCGCCTCGCGGTGGCGGAGTTTCATCCGAGGAGATGGCTTATGAATTTTTCCTCATCGAAAGACTTCATATAGCAGAAGATGGCCATCGGAGGGCCACCAGGGGGCCCATGAGGTAGGGGGCGCACCTAGGGGGTAGGGCGCGCCCCCACCCTCGTGGGCAGGGTGTGGCCCCCTCGTGATCTTCTTGTGCTCAGTATTTTTTATATATTCTGAAAACGTCTTCCGTGAAGTTTCAGGACTTTTGGAGCTGTGCAGAATAGGTCTCTAATATTTGCTCCTTTTCCAACCCAGAATCCCAACTGCCGGCATTCTCTCTCTTTATGTAAACCTTGTAAAATAAGAGAGAATAGTCATAAGTATTGTGACATAATGTGTAATTGAAGGAAATATGCCCTAGAGGCAATAATAAATGTTATTATTTTATTTCCTTATATCATGATAAATGTTTATTATTCATGCTAGAATTGTATTATCCGGAAACATAATACTTGTGTGAATATATAGACAAACCAAACGTCACTAGTATGCCTCTACTTGACTAGCTCGTTAATCGAAGATGGTTATGTTTCCTAACCATAGACATGTGTTGTCATTTGATTAATGGGATCACATCATTAGGAGAATGATGTGATTGACATGACCCATTCCATTAGCTTAGCACCCGATCGTTTAGTATGTTGCTATTGCTTTCTTCATGACTTATACATGTTCCTATGACTATGAGATTATGCAACTCCCGTTTACCGGAGGAACACTTTGTGTGCTACCAAACGTCACAACGTAACTGGGTGATTATAAAGGAGCTCTACAGGTGTCTCCAAAGGTGAATGTTGGGTTGGCGTATTTCGAGATTAGGATTTGTCACTCCGATTGTCGGAGGTATCTCTGTGCCCTCTCGGTAATGCACATCACATAAGCCTTGCAAGCATTACAACTAATGAGTTAGTTGCAAGATAATGTATTACGGAATGAGTAAAGAGACTTGCCGGTAACGAGATTGAACTAGGTATTGAGATACCGACGATCGAATCTCGGGCAAGAAACATACCGATGACAAAGGGAACAACGTATGTTGTTATGCGGTCTGACCGATAAAAGATCTTCGTAGAATATGTAGGAGCCAATATGAGCATCCAGGTTCCGCTATTGGTTATTGACCGGAGACGTGTCTCGGTCATGTCTACATTGTTCTCGAACCCGTAGGGTCCGCACGCTTAAGGTTTCGATGACAGTTATATTATGAGTTTATGAGTTTTGATGTACCGAAGTTAGTTCGGAGTCGTGGATGTGATCACGGACATGACGAGGAGTCTCGAAATGGTCGAGACATAAAGATTGATATAGGACGGCTATATTCGGACACCGGAAGGGTTCCGGGTGATTTCGGAGAAAACCGGAGAGCCGGA
>NC_041384.1:87953685-87967914 GCF_002162155.2 Triticum dicoccoides
CTTTCCTTCTCCCTCCCCACTTCTTTCCCCCTCCCAGTAGGAGTCCTACTCCTAGTAGGAGGAGGAGGACTCCTGGCGCGCCAATAGGGGCCGGCCGGCCTCCTCCCCTTGATCCTTTATATACGGGGGCAGGGGCACCCCTAGACACACAAGTTGATCCACGTGATCATATTCTTAGCCATGTGCGGTGCCCCCTTCCACCATAATCCTCGATAATATTGTAGCGGTGCTTAGGCGAAGCCCTGCGACGGTAGTACATCAAGATCGTCACCACGCCGTCGTGCTGACGGAACTCTTCCCTGACACTTTGCTGGATCAGAGTCTGGGGATCGTCATCGAGCTGAACGTGTGCTAGAACTCGGAGGTGCCGTAGTTTCAGTGCTTGATCGGTCGGGCCGTGAAGACGTACGACTACATCAACCGCGTTGTGCTAATGCTTCCGCTGTCGGTCTACAAGGGTACGTAGATCACACTCTCCCCTCTTGTTGCTATTGAAAGTGCGTTATATCGACTAGAGGGGGGGTGAATAGGCGATTTTTATGAAAGTCTTCAAAACGTGGAAGTCATGAAGACAAACGATAGAAATAAACCTATTTCCCTGCAGCGGAAGGTAGACTACACTAGGCAAGCCATAGTCAAGTATTCAATAGAGTGAAAGCACAATGACTAATAGCAGCAATGTAGTAAGCATCAGGTAGGAAGATATTGTGAAGCCAGACAGAATCACTCAGTGAAGACAAAAGATAGTGCAAACATACAATGACTTCACAAGGAGTAATAGTAAGTAAAGGGAAGGGAAGATGAAACCAGTGACTCGTTGAAGACAATGATTTGTTGGACCAGTTCCAGTTGCTGTGACAACTATACGTCTAGTTGGGGCGGCTAGGTATTTAAACCTTAGGACACACAGTCCCGGACACCCAGTCCTGAACACGCAGCTCAGGACACCCAGTCCTCACCGTATTCCCCTTGAGCTAAGGTCACACAGACCTCGCCCAATCACTCTGGTAAGTCTTCAAGGTAGACTCCCAAACCTTCACAGACTTCGTTCACCGGCAATCCACAATGTCTCTTGGATGCTCAGAACGCGACGCCTAACCGGCTGGAGGATGCACAGTCCTCAAGTGTAATAAGTCTTCAGATCACACAGACAAGAAGACTTAAGCGATGCCCAGTTCTCTCTGGTCTGGGTGGTTAGGGCTTTATCCTCGCAAGGAATTCTCTCTCAAAGGCTTCGAGGTGGGTTGCTCTCAAACGACAAAAGCCGTACTCTCAATCTGAGCAGCCAACCGTTTATGGTTGTAGGGGGTGGGCTATTTATAGCCACTTGGCAACCCGACCTGATTTGTCCGAAATGACCCTGGGTCACTAAGGAACTGACACGTGTTCCAACGGTCAGATTTCAAACTCACACGGCAACTTTACTTGGGCTACAAGCAAAGCTGACTTGTCCGACTCTGGACAAGATTCGCTCTCATAGTCTTCACTCGAAGACATAGGTTTTGATTACGCATCACTTCAGTCATTCTGACTGGTTCTCTTGGACCCCACTTAACAGTACGGTGGTTCCTATGACTCAACACAAAAGAAAAAGAACTACGAAAGATCTAAGTCTTCGAGCTCCATAGGCTTCATATGGTGTCTTCTCTTGTCATAGTCTTCAATGTGAATATCTTCATATACCACCTTTGATTTCAATGTCTTCATACATTTTTAGGGGTCATCTCTGGTAGGAAAACCGAATCAATGAGGGACTTCTACCTGTGTTATCCTACAATTCTCACAAACACATTAGTCCCTCAACTAGGTTTGTCGTCAATACTCCAAAACCAACTAGGGGTGGCACTAGATGCACTTACAGCTATGCACCACCATGATCTTGCGTGTGCGTAGGATTTTTTTTGAAATTACTACGTTCCCCAACAGTGGCATCCGAGCCTGGTTTTATGTGTTGATGTTATATGCACGAGTAGAACACAAGTGAGTTGTGGGCGATATAAGTCATACTGCTTACCAGCATGTCATACTTTGGTTCGGCGGTATTGTTGGACGAAGCAGCCCGGACCGACATTACGCGTACGCTTACGCGAGACCGGTTCTCCCGACGTGCTTTGCACAAAGGTGGCTAGCGGGTGACAGTTTCTCCAACTTTAGTTGAACCGAGTGTGGCTACGCCCGGTCCCTGCGAAGTTTAAAACATCACCAACTTGACAAACTATCGTTGTGGTTTTGATGCGTAGGTAAGATTGGTTCTTACTTAAGCCTGTAGCAGCCACGTAAAATTTGCAACAACAAAGTAGAGGACGTCTAACTTGTTTTTGCAGGGCATGTTGTGATGTGATATGCTCAAGACATGATGCTAAATTTTATTGTATGAGATTATCATGTTTTGTAACCAAGTTATCGGCAACTGGCAGGAGCCATATGGTTGTCGCTTTATTGTATGCAATGAAATTGCGCTGTAATGCTTTACTTTATCACTAAGCGGTAGCAATAGTCGTGGAAGCATAAGATTGGCGAGACGACAACGATGCTACGATGGTGATCAAGGTGTCGCGCCGATGACGATGGTGCTTCTAAGATGGAGATCACAAGCACAAGATGATGATGGCCATATCATATCACTTATATTGATTGCATGTGATGTTTATCTTTTATGCATCTTATCTTGCTTTGATTGACGGTAGCATTTTAAGATGATCTCTCACTAATTACCAAGAAGTGTTCTCCCTGAGTATGCACCGTTGCGAAAGTTCTTCGTGCTGAGACACCACGTGATGATCGGGTGTGATAGGCTCTACGTTCAAATACAACGGGTGCAAAACAGTTGCACACGCGGAATACTCAGGTTATACTTGACGAGCCAAGCATATACAGATATGGCCTCGGAACACGGAGACCGAAAGGTCGAGCATGAATCATATAGTAGATATGATCAACATAGCGATGTTCACCAATGAAACTACTCCATCTCACGTGATGCTCGGACATGGTTTAGTTGATTCGGATCACGTAATCACTTAGAAGATTAGAGGGATGTCTATCTAAGTGGGAGTTCTTTAGTAATATGATTAATTGAACCTAAAATTATCATGAACTTAGTACCTGATAGTATCTTGCTTGTTTATGTTTGATTGTAGATAGATGGCCCGTGCTGTTGTTCCATTGAATTTTAATGCGTTCCTTGAGAAAGCAAAGTTGAAAGATGATGGTAGCAATTACACGGACTGGGTCCGTAACTTGAGGATTATCCTCATTGCTGCATAGAAGAATTACGTCCTGGAAGCACTGCTGGGTGCCAGGCTTGCTGCTGGAGCAACACCAGATGTTATGAACGTCTGGCAGAGCAAAGCTGATGACTACTCGATAGTTCAATGTGCCATGCTTTACGGCTTAGAATCGAGACTTCAACGATGTTTTGAACGTCATGGAGCATATGAGATGTTCCAGGAGTTGAAGTTAATATTTCAAGCAAATGCCCGGATTGAGAGATATGAAGTCTCCAATAAGTTCTATAGCTGCAAGATGGAGGAGAACAGTTCTGTCAGTGAGCATATACTCAAAATGTCTGGGTATAATAATCACTTGATTCAATTGGGAGTTAATCTTCCAGATGATTGCGTCATTGACAGAATTCTCCAATCACTACCACCAAGCTACAAGAGCTTCGTGATGAACTATAATATGCAAGGGATGAATAAGACTAGTCTCGAGCTCTTCGCAATGCTGACAGCTGCAGAGGTAGAAATCAAGAAGGAGCATCAAGTGTTGATGGTCAACAAGACCACTAGTTTCAAGAAAAAGGACAAAGGGAAGAAGAAGGGGAACTTCAAAAAGAACAGCAAACAAGTTGCTACTCAAGAGAAGAAACCCAAACCTGGACCTAAGCCTGAAACAGAGTGCTTCTACTGTAAGCAGACTGGTCACTGGAAGCGGAACTGCCCCAACTATTTGGCGGATAAGAAGGATGGCAAGGTGAACAAAGGTATATGTGATATACATGTTATTGATGTGTACCTTACTAATGCTCGCAGTAGCACCTGGGTATTTGATACTGGTTCTGTTGCTAATATTTGCAACTCTAAACAGGGACTACGGATTAAGCGAAGATTGGCTAAGGACAAGGTGACGATGCGCGTGGGAAATAGTTCCAAAGTCGATGTGATCGCAGTCGGCACGCTACCTCTACATCTACCTTCGGGATTAGTATTAGACCTAAATAATTGTTATTTGGTGCCAGCGTTAAGCATGAACATTATATCTGGATCTTGTTTGATGCGAGACGGTTATTCATTTAAATCTGAGAATAATGGTTGTTCTATTTATATGAGTAATATCTTTTATGGTCATGCACCCTTAAAGAGTGGTCTATTCTTATTAAATCTCGATAGTAGTGACACACATATTCATAGTGTTGAAACCAAAAGATGCAGAGTTGATAATGATAGTGCAACTTATTTGTGGCACTGCCGTTTGGGTCATATCGGTGTAAAGCGCATGAAGAAACTCCATACTGATGGGCTTTTGGAACCACTTGATTATGAATCACTTGGTACTTGTGAACCGTGCCTTATGGGTAAGATGACAAAAACACCATTCTCCGGTACTATGGAGAGAGCAACATATTTGTTGGAAATCATACATACAGATGTATGTGGTCTGATGAATGTTGAGGCTCGTGGCGGATATCATTATTTTCTCACCTTCACAGATGACTTAAGCAGATATGGGTATATCTACTTAATGAAACACAAGTCTGAAACGTTTGAAAAGTTCAAAGAATTTTAGAGTGAAGTTGAAAATCATCATAACAAGAAAATAAAATTCCTACGATCTGATCGTGGAGGAGAATATTTGAGTTACGAGTTTGGTGTACATTTGAAACAATGTGGAATAGTTTCGCAACTCACGCCACCCGGAACACCACAGCGTAATGGTGTGTCCGAACATCGTAATCATACTTTACTAGATATGGTGCGATCTATGATGTCTCTTACTGATTTACCGCTATCGTTTTGGGGATACGCTCTAGAGACGGCCGCATTCACGTTAAATAGGGCACCATCAAAATCCGTTGAGACGACTCCTTATGAACTGTGGTTTGGCAAGAAACCAAAGTTGTCGTTTCTGAAAGTTTGGGGCTGCGATGCTTATGTGAAAAAGCTTCAACCTGATAAGCTCGAACCCAAATCGGAGAAATGTGTCTTCATAGGATATCCAAAGGAAACTATTGGATACACCTTCTATCACAGATCCGAAGGCAAGACTTTTGTTGCTAAATTCATAAACTTTCTGGAGAAGGAGTTTCTCTCGAAAGAAGTGAGTGGGAGGAAAGTAGAACTTGACGAGGTAACTGTACCTGCTCCCTTATTGGAAAGTAGTACATCACAGAAACCTGTTTCTGTGACACCTACGCCAATTAGTGAGGAAGCTAATGATAATGATCATGAAACTTCAGAACAAGATACTACTGAACCTCGTAGATCAACCAGAGTAAGATCCGCGCCAGAGTGGTACGGTAATCCTGTTCTGGAAGTCATGCTACTAGATCATGATGAACCTACAAACTATGAAGAAGCGATGGTGAGCCCAGATTCCGCAAAATGGCTTGAAGCCATGAAATCTGAGATGGGATCCATGTATGAGAACAAAGTATGGACTTTGGTTGACTTTCCCAATGATCGGCAAGCAATTGAGAATAAATGGATCTTCAAGAAGAAGACTGACGCTGACGGTAATATTACTGTCTACAAAGCTAGACTTGTCGCAAAAGGTTTTCGGCAAGTTCAAGGGATTGACTACGATGAGACCTTCTCACCCATAGCGATGCTTAAGTCTGTCCGAATCATGTTAGCAATTGCCGCATTTTATGATTATGAAATTTGGCAAATGGATGTCAAAACTGCATTCCTGAATGGATTTCTGCAAGAAGAGTTGTATATGGTGCAGCCGGAAGGTTTTGTCGATCCAAAGGGAGCTAACAAAGTGTGCAAGCTCCAGCGATCCATTTATGGACTGGTGCAAGCCTCTCGGAGTTGGAATAAATGCTTTGATAGTGTGATCAAAGCATTTGGTTTTATACAGACTTTTGGAGAAGCCTGTATTTACAAGAAAGTGAGTGGGAGCTCTGTAGCATTTCTGATATTATATGTAGATGACATATTACTAATCGGAAATGATATAGAATTTCTGGATAGCATAAAAGGATACTTGAATAAAAGTTTTTCAATGAAAGACCTCGGTGAAGCCGCCTACATATTGGGCATCAAGATCTATAGAGACAGATCGAGATGCTTAATTGGACTTTCACAAAGCACATATCTTGACAAAGTTTTGAAAAAGTTCAAAATGGATCAAGCAAAGAAAGGATTCTTGCATGTGTTACAAGGTGTGAAATTGAGTAAGACTCAAAGTCCGACCAATGCAGAAGATAGAGAGAAAATGAAAGATGTTCCCTATGCTTCAGCCATAGGCTCTATCATGTATGCAATGCTGTGTACCAGACCTGATGTGTGTCTTGTTATAAGTCTAGCAGGGAGGTACCAAAGTAATCCAGGAGTGGATCACTGGACAGCGGTCAAGAACATCCTGAAATACCTGAAAAGGACTAAGGATATGTTTCTCATATATGGAGGTGACAAAGAGCTCATCGTAAATCGTTACGTTGATGCAAGCTTTGACACTGATCCGGACGATTCTAAATCGCAAACCGGATACGTGTTTACATTAAACGGCGGAGCTGTTAGTTGGTGCAGCTCTAAACAAAGTGTTGTGGCGGGATCTACATGTGAAGCGGAGTACATAGCTGCTTCAGAAGCAGCAAATGAAGGAGTCACGATGAAGGAGTTCATATCCGATCTAGGTGTCATACCTAGTGCATCGGGTCCAATGAAAATCTTTTGTGACAATACTGGTGCAATTGCCTTGGCAAAGGAATCCAGATTTCACAAGAGAACCAAGCACATCAAGAGACGCTTCAATTCCATCCGGGATCTAGTCCAGATGGGAGACATAGAGATTTGCAAGATACATACGGATCTGAATGTAGCAGACCCGTTGACTAAGCCTCTTCCACGAGCAAAACATGATCAGCACCAAAGCTCCATGGGTGTTAGAATCATTACTGTGTAATCTAGATTATTGACTCTAGTGCAAGTGGGAGACTGAAGGAAATATGCCCTAGAGGCAATAATAAATGCTATTATTTTATTTCCTTATATCATGATAAATGTTTATTATTCATGCTAGAATTGTATTATCCGGAAACATAATACTTGTGTGAATATATAGACAAACCAAATGTCACTAGTATGCCTCTACTTGACTAGCTCGTTAATCGAAGATGGTTATGTTTCCTAACCATAGACATGTGTTGTCATTTGATTAATGGGATCACATCATTAGGAGAATGATGTGATTGACATGACCCATTCCATTAGCTTAGCACCCGATCGTTTAGTATGTTGCTATTGCTTTCTTCATGACTTATACATGTTCCTATGACTATGAGATTATGCAACTCCCGTTTACCGGAGGAACACTTTGTGTGCTACCAAACGTCACAACGTAACTGGGTGATTATAAAGGAGCTCTACAGGTGTCTCCAAAGGTGAATGTTGGGTTGGCGTATTTCGAGATTAGGATTTGTCACTCCGATTGTCGGAGAGGTATCTCTGGGCCCTCTCGGTAATGCACATCACATAAGCCTTGCAAGCATTACAACTAATGAGTTAGTTGCAAGATAATGTATTACGAAACGAGTAAAGAGACTTGCCGGTAACGAGATTGAACTAGGTATTGAGATACCGATGATCGAATCTCGGGCAAGTAACATACCGATGACAAAGGGAACAATGTATGTTGTTATGCGGTCTGACCGATAAAAGATCTTCGTAGAATATGTAGGAGCCAATATGAGCATCCAGGTTCCGCTATTGGTTATTTACCGGAGACGTGTCTCGGTCATGTCTACATTGTTCTCGAACCCGTAGGGTCCGCATGCTTAAGGTTTCGATGACAATTATATTACGAGTTTATGAGTTTTGATGTACCGAAGTTAGTTTGGAGTCCCGGATGTGATCACGGACATGACGAGGAGTCTCGAAATGGTCGAGACATAAAGATTGATATATTGGATGGCTATATTCGGACACCGGAAGGGTTCCGGGTGATTTCGGAGAAAACCGGAGAGCCGGAGGGTTATCGGAACCCCCCCGGGAGAAGTAATGGGCCATATGGGCCTTAGTGGAGAGAGAGAGAGGGGCAGCCAAAGGTGGGCCGCGTGCCTCCTCCCCCCTGGTCTGAATTGGACTAGGAGAGGGGGGCGGCGCCCCCCTTTCCTTCTCCCTCCCCACTTCTTTCCCCCTCCTAGTAGGAGTCCTACTCCTACTAGGAGGAGGACTCCTCCTGGCGCGCCAATAGGGGACGGCCGACCTCCTCCCCTTGATCCTCTATATACGGGGGCAGGGGGCACCCCTAGACACACAAGTTGATCCACGTGATCATATTCTTAGCCGTGTGTGGTGCCCCCTTCCACCATAATCCTCGATAATATTGTAGCGGTGCTTAGGCGAAGCCCTGCGACGATAGTACATCAAGATCGTCACCACGCCGTCATGCTGACGGAACTCTTCCCCGACACTTTGCTGGATCGGAGTCCGGGGATCGTCATCGAGCTGAACGTGTGCTAGAACTCGGAGGTGCCGTAGTTTCGGTGCTTGATCAGTCGGGCCGTGAAGACGTACGACTACATCAACCGCGTTGTGCTAACGCTTCCGCTGTCGGTCTACAAGGGTACGTAGATCACACTCTCCCCTCTCGTTGCTATGCATCACCATGATCTTGCGTGTGCGTAGGAATTTTTTTGAAATTACTACATTCCCCAACAGTAATAACAACCCATAATGCAATAAATATCGATGTAAAAGCATGATGAAAAATGGACGTATCAACTCCCCCAAGCTTAGACCTCACGTGTCCTCAAGCAAAAGCCAAAATCGAAAAATATGTCCACATGTTTAGAGATAGAGGTGTCGATAAAAATAAAATACGGACATGAGGGCATCATGGTCATTCTTAGAACAACAACTTACATAATTCTTGTCATATGATTTCTTATGCTAGGGTAATAATTCAATCACAATTTCAAGTATGAATCATAAACTTCATTGAAAACTAACAAACTGTAATCTCAGCCATTGGAGCAATTGCAATTTATCATAACATAGGAAAGAGTCAATATAAGAGCTTTTCAGCAAGTCCACATACTCAACTATCATATAGTCTTTCACAGTTGCTAACACTCACGCAATAATTATGGGTATGGAGTTTTAATCGGACACAGAGAAAGATAGGGGCTTATAGTTTTGCCTCCCAATGTTTTACCTCAAGGGTAATGTCAACAATAATAGTTTATGAAAACTCACATCCAATTAGCCATATATACCATGATCTTTCCAACATACTGTGCTTGAAAAAGGATAAAATGTAAAAAGGAAGGGTGAAGATCGCCATGACTCTTATGCAAGGGAGGAGATAAAAGTAAAAGATAGGCCCTTCGCAGAGGGAAGCAGAGGTTATCATGCGCTTTTATGGTTAGATGCACAAAATCTTAATGCGAAAGAACGTCACTTTATATTGCCACTTGTGATATGGACCTTTATTATGTAATCTGTCGCTTTTATTTCTTCCACATCACACGATCGTATAAAGTTTATTTTCTCCCACACTAATAAGTCATACATATTTAGAGAGCAATTTTTTGCTTGCACCGATGACAACTTATTTGGAGGATCTTACTCAATCCATAGGTAGGTATGGTGGACTCTCATGGCAAAACTGGTTTAAGGGTATTTGGAAGCACAAGTAGTATCTCTACTTGGTGCGATGAATTTGGCTAGCATGAGGGGGAAAGGCAAGGTCAACCATGTTGGATGATCCATGACAATATAATTTATCTCAGATGTAAGAAAACATAACCCATTACGTTGTCTTCCTTGTCCAACGTCAACTCTTTAGCATGTCATATTTTAATGAGTGCTCACAATCATAAAAGATGTCCAAGATAGTATATTTATATGTGAAGACCTCTCTTTCTTTATTACTTCCTATTAATTGCAACGATGACCAAAACTATGTTTGTCAACTCTCAACAACTTTTATTCATCATACTTTTTTCTATGTGAGCTCACTACTCTCCATAAGATCCATATGATCTCTTTGTTTCCTTTTTATTTATTTCTCTTTTCTTTTATTCACTTAAGATCATGGCAAAATAATCAAGCCCTTGACTCAACACTAATCTTTATTATATATAGCTCACGGACTCGATTACATAGAGGGATCATAAAGCAAAACTCAAAACTAGATCATGCCATAAACTTTATTCTACTAGATCAAGATATTACCAAAAGGATCGAACTAAGAAAAATGGTAAAGATAAAAGTGATGGTGATACGATACCGGGGCACTCCCCCAAGCTTGGCAGTTGCCAAGGGGAGTGCCCATACCCGATGCTCAATTCTTCTTTGTTGGTGGAGAAGGTGATGGTTTTGTTGATGGCGTAGGTTTCTTCCTTAATTTACGCTTGAGGACAGAGTTTTGGTCCCTTAGGTCATCGATCTCCTGTTCCAGGCTCAGTATCTTTTTGCATAGTTCCTGCTTGTTTTCCCGCAAGAGGCGAAAAGGGATAAACTCGATCTTAGGTTTCTTTACTCTATCCGGGAGGCTTGACTTTTTGAACTCCACATGCATATAACGCCCTCGATGCGGCTATATCTCCCACGTGTCGAAGCACGACTTGGAGGCATAACCGCATTGAAAGCAATGTCGCAAGAGAGGTAATCTTCACACAACCCATGTAATACATAAGGGAAAGAGATACATAGTTGGCTTACAATCGCCACTTCACACAATTACATGCATAAAGCATTACATCATCCAGATACAATCAAGGTTCGACTACGGAACCAAAATAAAAGAAGAACCCAAATGCGACAAAGGTCCCTGATCGACCCCAACTGGGCTCCACTACTGATCAACTAGAACGAAACAACATAAAGGACAAGATCTTCATAGAGCTCCTCCTTGAGCTTGGTTGTGTCATCTGCACGGACTCATCGGCACCTGCAAGCTGGTTTTGGAAGTATCTGTGAGCCACGGGGACTCAGCAATCTCGCACCCTCGCGATCAAGACTATTTAAGCTTATGGGTAAGGTAAAGGTTTGAGGTGGAGCTGCAGCAAGCGACTAGCATATATGGTGGCTAGCATACGCAAATGAGAGCGAGAAGAGAAGGTAAAGCACGTTCGAGAAAGTATGATCAAGAAGTGATCCTAAACAACCTACGTCAAGCATAACTCCAACACCGTGTTCACTTCCCGGACTCCGCCGGAAAGAGACCATCACGGTAACACACGCTGTTGATTCATTTTAATTAAGGTCAAGTTTAGGTTTTCTACAACCGGACATTAACAAATTCCCATCAGCCCATAACCACGGGCACGGCTTTCGAAAGTTCAAATCCCTGCAGGGGTGTCCCAACTTAGCCCATCACAAGCTCTCACGGTCAACGAAGGAATAGACCTCCTCCTGAGACATTCCGATCAGACTCGGTATCCCGGTACAACAAGACACTTCGACAAGTTAAAACAAATCCAGCAACACCGCCCGAATGTGCCGACAAATCCCGATAGGAGCTGCACATATCTCTTTCTCAGGGCACACTCAGATTGTCTTAGGTACGGGTAGGCCAGCCCAGAGTTGCCCCTGGTGGCCACCGACAGCTGACAGGTTGGACCAACACTCAGAGGAGCACTGGCCCGGGGGTTTAAAATAATGATGACCCTTCGGCGCGCGACCACCAAGGGAAAAGAAAAGGCTAGGCGGCGAATGGTAAAACCAATGTTGGGCATTGCTGGAAGAGTTTTACTCAAGGCGAACTGTCAAGGGGTTCCCATTATTACCCAACCGTGTAAGGAACGCAAAATCCGGGAACATAACACCGATATGACGGAAACTAGGGCAACAAGAGTGGAACAAAATACCAGGCATAAGGCCGAGCCTTCCACCCTTTACCAAGTATATAGATGCATTAATTAAATAAGATATATAGTGATATCCCAACAAGTAAACATGTTCCAACCAGGAACAACATCTCCATGTTCCAACAAGGAACAAAACTCCAATCTTCACCTGCAACTAACAACGCTATAAGAGGGGCTGAGCAAAGCGGTAACATAGCCAATCAACGGTTTGCTAGGACAAGGTGGGTTAGAGGCTTGGTTCAACAATATGGGAGACATGGTAAGCAAGTGGTATGGTATCGCAGCATAGGCATAGCAAAAGAGCGAGCAACTAGCAAGCAAAGATAGAAGTGATTTCGAGGGTATGGTCATCTTGCCTGAAATCCCGCAAGGAAGAAGAACGAGTCCATGAAGAAGACAAACGGAACGTAGATGAACGGGTCCTTACAACGCGACGTTAACGGAACCAACCCGAAGAAGCAAATACCAGAAAAGAAGCACACAACATAGTAAACAACCAACACATGAACATGATATGATATGCGGGATGCGGTATGCGATGCATATGCATGATTGGACAAGGAATGCATGAACCTGGCCTCAACTTGGAAAACCAATAGTGCCACTGGAATGATGAGATGAAATCGCTTGAAAACGATATAAAGATCACCGGAATCGGAGTTACGGTTTGAAAATGGCAAGCAATTCAAATATGACACCGGTCTGCGATTTACAGCAAGTAGCCATCTAGACGCAACAAGATGAACATGCTACAGCACTCAAACATGTCAACAAAATACATGGCAGAGATGCATTCAAGATGCTTAACAAAAGATGAACACTGAGCTACGGTCAATTCATCCCTTAACAGGTTCAAACAAGCATGGCAAAAATGCAAACGGTAAACAGATCTCAGACTTAGTGAAATTAACACTTGTCTGGAATTTCAGATCAGGTAGCACACTTTGGAGCATGAAAACTAGATGCTACAGGAACTAAACATGGCAAAGTAAAGCATGGCATGGAGCTACTCAAAGAGCTTAACAAAAGTCCCTTAGTGACCTTGAGCCAAAAGGGATCAGAAAATACAATTGCAAGCATGTGAACATGGCAAAAACACAATCAGTTCTCAGACTTAGTGAAAACTGGAGCATGCTGAAACAGATATCAAGTAGGCATGTTTACGAGCTCGATGCACTCACTACGGAACAAGTCATGACTAGCTAAGCATATACCCATCAAGAATACACATAATACAAGCTAGACATGGCAAGAACAATAACACGGCATGCACGGATCAACTACAACATCCTCGGCAAAATCGCTAGCAAGTAGACAATCTGCCCAGATTCACGAAATAGCAAAAGTAGAGCTCGATTGACTCAAGCTAGGGTGCTCCATAATTACAAACAAAGACATGGATGGATAGAGCACTACAAGATTAACAAAACATCCTTACTGATCATCCTCAAAAGAGGCACGGATCACTAGGAAACAACATGAACATATGGCAATATGAGATAAACAGGTCAATGACTTAGTGGAAATGCTAAGTCCTAGAAATCAGCATTACCAAGTGCCTCACTTTGCAAGCTTGTGCTAGTCACCACACACATCACAAAAATATATGCGTTGCACCTCTGGATAGATGGCAAAACCCTTAACAAAACATATGTAGAGCTCAGGGGCATATCATGCACACAATAATCATGGCAAAGATGACAAATATCTAAATGGAGCAGCAGATCTGACAATTATCTCAAGTAGCACTCTTCTAACAGCATTTTGGGCATCAAGATGAACTCAAATGAAAATGATGCAATGGAATGAAATGATATACTCTCTGAGACAAACATTTTGATATGCTATATGCATGAATCGGAGCTACGGATGCAAAGTTACGACACGATGAATATGTGCATATGAAACGTGGGAAACTCGGGGACTTAGTGGAATTTTACCCCGCGGGAAAAGTCAACATGGGATGAGGTGGTGCGGGACGGCGCGGATCCGGGACGGAGGACGCCGTTTGGTTGGAGGGATGGGTGGATCTCATCCACCCTCCTCGGATCCGACCGGAGCGGGGCTCCGGCGAGCTCGACGCCGGCGAGAGGCGGATGCCGCGAGAGGCCGGGGCGCGGCGCGCAGGGTGGCGCGGGGCGGAGCTCCGGCGGACGCGGGGCCGGCGGTTGGTGGCGGAGAGGACC
>NC_041384.1:87968480-87998623 GCF_002162155.2 Triticum dicoccoides
CGGCGGCGGTGGAACGGCGGCGGACACGTGGCGTGGCCTGGTTGGAGGAGAGGGGCGGCGTGGCGACGTGGCGCGCCCTGATTGGATGAAGTGAGGTGGCGACTGGGTGGACGCGTCCGGCCGCCGTGCGGACATGTCCGGTGGCGCGAAGAGAGGTAAGATCTAGGGTTCATCCGCGAATTTCGGGAGGGGAGCACCTATTTATAGGTAGAGGGAGCTAGGAGAGTCCAAATGAGGTGCGGTTTTCGGCCACGCGATCGTGATCGAACGACCGAGATGATGGAGATGGTTTTGGTGGGTTTTGGGCCACTTTGGAAGGGTGTTGGGCTGCAACACACACGAGGCCTTTTCGGTCCCTCGGTTAACCATTGGAGCATCAAACGAAGTCCAAATGGTACGAAACTTGACAGGCGGTCTACCGGTAGTAAACCAAGGCCGCTTGGCAAGTCTCGGTCCAATCCGGAAATGTTTAATCCCCACACATGAAAGAAAGGTAGAAATGACCACCGGAGGAGAACGGAGCGCCGGATTGCAAAACGGACAACGGGGAAAATGCTCAGATGTAAGAGACGAACACATATGCAAATGAAATGCACATGATGACATGATATGCAATGCATGACACGCAAGCAATGACAAGGTAACAACAACGAATAACTGGAGGACACCTGGCACATCGGTCACGGGCGTTACAATGCATGTCCCCAGGTTGAGGTAATGGGACTTCGTCTTCTTCTGAGCTCGTCTCCTCCCTTCCCTTGGGTTCATAGTCCTCTTCTTCTTCCGTAGTCCAACCACAATGCTCCACATCCCCATAGACCTTAGGATCTGCAAGGTAATTGGCCACATAGCTTTCTCCTTCCGAATCCTGGGATGACATGTTGCTCTAATCTGCAGCAGGACAGCTCGAAACAAAGACAGAGAATATTTGCGTGATACAGGAGTCAAAACCCCCGGGAGATTATATAATGAATTTTTACCAACCAAAATACGTATTGTGCAAGAAAACGGAGTCCGAAGAGCGCACGAGGTGCCCACGTGGTAGGGGGCGCGCCTAGTAGGGTAGGGCGCGCCCTCCACCCTTGTGGAGGCCTCGTGTCCTTCCCAGACTGCTCCTTATTTTTCTATTTTTCTAAATATTCCAAAACGGAGAAATATTGCCTTAAAACTGTTTTGGAGTCGGTTTGCTTACCGTACCACATACCTATTCCTTTTCGGGGTCTGAAACATTCCCGAAAGTGTCCCTTATGTATTCCTCCGGGGTTACGGTTTCAATAACATTGGTTTCAACATTTATGGGGTTACCTGAGATATAATATTTGATTCTTTGACCGTTCACCACCTTCGGATTTGTGCCTTCAAAGTTGTTGATTTTTATGGCACCGGAACGATAGACCTCCTCGATAACGTAAGGACCTTCCCATTTAGAGAGAAGTTTTCCTGTAAAAAATCTTAAACGAGAGTTGTATAGCAATACATAATCACCTACATTAAACTCTTGCTTTTGTATCCTTTTATCATGCCATCTTTTAACTTTTTCTTTAAACAACTTGGCATTTTCGTAGGCTTGAGTTCTCCATTCATCGAGTGAGCTAATATCAAATAACCTCTTCTCACCGGCAAGTTTAAAATCATAATTGAGCTCTTTAATAGCCCAATATGCCTTGTGTTCTAGTTCGAGAGGTAAGTGGCATGCTTTTCCATAAACCATTTTATACGGAGACATACCCATATGATTTTTATATGCAGTTCTATAGGCCCATAATGCATCATCAAGTTTCTTGGACCAATTCTTTCTAGACCTATTGGCAGTCTTTTGCAAAATTAATTTGATCTCTCTATTACTCAATTCTACTTGACCACTAGACTGAGGGTGATAAGGAGATGCAATTCTATGATTAACATCATACTTAGCAAGCATTTTACGGAAAGCACCATGAATAAAATGTGAACCACCATCAGTCATTAAATATCTAGGGACTCCAAATCTTGGAAAAATAACTTCTTTAAGCATTTTAATAGAAGTGTTATGATCAGCACTACTAGTTGGAATAGCTTCTACCCACTTAGTAATGTAATCAACAGCAACTAAAATATGTGTATATCCACTAGAGGCAGGAAAAGGTCCCATATAGTCAAAGCCCCAAACATTAAATGGTTCAATAACGAGTGAATAGTTCATAGGAATTTCTTGGCGTCTACTAATATTACCAATTCTTTGACATTCATCACAAGATAAGACAAACTTACGCGCTTCTTTTAAGAGAGCAGGCCAATAAAAACCAGATTGCAATACCTTATGTGTAGTTCTATCTCCAGCATGGTGTCCTCCATAAGCTTCGGAGTGACACTTGCGTGGGATCTATTCCTATTCATGCTCAGGTACATAACGTCTAATAACACCATCTACTCCTTCTTTATAAATATGTGGGTCATCCCAAAAGTAATGTCTCAAATCATAGAAGAACTTTTTCTTTTGCTGGTATGTGAAACTAGGTGGTATGAATTTGGCAACAATGTAATTAGCATAATCAACATACCATGGAGCAGTATGAGAAGCATTTATGACATTTAATTGCTCATCAGGAAAGCTATCGTCAATAGGTAGTGGGTCATCAAGCACATTTTCTAACCTAGACAAGTTGTCTGCAACGGGGTTCTCAACTCCCTTTCTATCAACAATATGTAAATCAAATTTTTGTAGCAAGAGAACCCATCTAATAAGTCTAGGTTTAGCATCTTTCTTTCCATAAGATATTTAATAGTAGCATGATCAGTGTGAATAGTTACTTTAGAATCAACAATATAAGGTCTGAACTTATCACAAGAAAATACAAGTGCTAAGAATTCTTTTTCAGTAGTAGCATAATTTCTTTGAGCATTGTCTAGGGTTTTACTAGCATATTTAATAATGTTTTATTTCTTATCAACTCTTTGCCCTAGAACAACACCTACAGTATAATCACTAGCATCACACATAATTTCAAAGGGTAAATTCCAATCAGGTGGCTGAACAATAGGTGCAGAGATCAATGCTTTCTTAAGTATTTCAAATGCTTCTACACAATCATCATCAAAGACAAATGGTATATCTTTTTGTAATAAATTAGTCAGAGGCCGAGAAATTTTTGAGAAGTCCTTAATGAACCTCCTATAAAATCCGGCATGACCAAGGAAACTTCTTATACCTTTGATGTCCTTGGGGCATGGCATCTTTTCAATAGCATCAACCTTGGCTTTATCAACTTCAATACCTCTTTGAGAAACTTTATGGCCCAAGACAATACCTTCATTAACCATAAAGTGGCACTTTTCCCAATTCAAGACAACATTAGTTTCTTCACATCTCTGCAAAACTCGATCAAGGTTGCTCAAGCAATCATCAAAGAAGATCCATAGACGGAGAAATCGTCCATGAAAACCTCACAAATCTTTTCACAAATGTCAGAGAATATAGCCATCATGCATCTTTGAAAGGTAGCAGGTGCATTACATAAACCAAAAGGCACACGTCTATAAGAAAAAGTACCAAAAGGGCAAGTAAAAGTAGTCTTTGATTGATCCTTGGCTGACACAAGTATTTGAGAGAAACCAGAATGACCATCTAGAAAGCAAAAATGTGTATGTTTGGATAATCTTACTAGCATTTGATCGATAAAAGGTAAGGGGTAATGATCCTTTTTAGTGGCCTTATTTAATTTGCGGAAATCAATTACCATCCTATAACCTGTAATAATTCTTTGAGGAATCAATTCATCTTTATCATTAGGAATGACAGTAATACCGCCCTTCTTAGGGACACAATGGATAGGACTTACCCACTGATTATCAGCAACGGGATAGATTATACCTGCCTCAAGGAGCTTAAGTATTTCCTTTCTTACCACTTCTTTCATTTTAGGATTCAGCCGTCGTTGATGATCACGAACTGGTTTAGCATCTTCTTCCAAATTTATTTTATGTTGACATAAAGTGGGACTAATGCCCTTAAGATCATCAAGAGTATACCCAATAGCAGCATGGTGCTTCTTCAGAGTTTTAAATAATCTCTCTTCCTCATGCTCTGAAAGGTTAGCACTAATAATAATAGGATATATCTTTTTCTCATCAAGATAAGCATATTTAAGAGTATCAGGCAACGGTTTAAGCTCAAACACGGGATCACCCTTGGGTGGAGGAGGATCCCCTAGGATTTCAACAGGCAAATTGTGTTTCAGAATAGGTTCCTGTTTAAAGAATACTTCATCTATTTCCCTTCTTTCATTCATAAGCATATCATTTTCATGGTCTAGCAAATATTGTTCTAAAGGATCACTAGGAGGTACGACAATAGAAGCAAGACCAATAATTTCATCCTTACTAGGTAATTCTTCTTCACCGTGTTGTCTACTAAATTTAGAGAAATTAAATTCATGAGAGATATCATCTAAACCGATAGTAACAACATCCTTTTTGCAATCTATCTTAGCATTAACAGTGTTTAAGAAGGGTCTACCAAATATAATGGGACAAAAGCTATCTTGTGGGGAACCAAGAACAAGAAAATCAGCAGAATATTTAGTTTTCCCACACAAGACTTCAACATCTCTAACAATTCCCATTGGTGAAATAGTATCTCTATTGGCAAGTTTAATTGTGATATCAATATCTTCTATCTCAGCAGGTGCAATATCATGCATAATTTCTTTGTATAAGTCGTAAGGTATTGCACTAGCACTAGCACCCATATCACATAAGCCATGATAACAATGATCTCCTATTTTAACAGAAATAACAGGCATGCCTACCACATGTCTGTTTTTATCTTTAGCACAAGGTTTAGCAATTCTAGCAGTCTCATCAAGGAAATGAATAACATGCCCATCAATATTATCAGACAAGAGATCTTTAACAATAGCAATATCAGGTTCAACTTTAATTTGCTCACGAGGTGTATAAGTTTTAATATTGCTTTTACGAACCACAGTTGAAGCTTTAGCATGATCCTTTATCCTAACAGGGAAAGGTGGTTTTTCAACATAAGAAGTAGGAACAATAGGATCATTATAAGTGATAGTCTTTTCTTCAACTTTAATTGGTGCAGCTACTTTTACTTCTATGGGAGGATGATATGTAAACCACTTCTCCCTAGGGAGATCAACATAAGTAGCAAAAGATTCACAGAAAGAAGCTACTATCTCAGAGTCAAGTCCATATTTAGTGCTAAATTTACGGAAAACATCGGTATCCATAAAAGATTTAACACAATCAAACTTAGGTGTCATACCTGACTCCTTACCTTTGTCGAGGTCCCAATCTTCAGAGTTGAGTTTAATTCTTTCCAATAAATCCCATTTGAATTCAATAGTCTTTGTCATAAAAGAGCCAGCACAAGAAGTATCGAGCATGGTGCGATTGTTATCAGAAAGCCGAGCATATAAATTTTGAATAATCATCTCTCTTGAGAGCTCATGATTGGGGCATGAATATAACGTTGATTTAAGCCTCCCCCAAGCTTTAGCGATGCTTTCTCCTTCGCGAGGCCAAAAATTATATATATATAATTATGATCATGATGAACAAGATGCATAGGATAAAACTTCTGATGAAATTCCAATTTCAATCGTTTGTAGTTCCATGACCCCGTATCATCACATAGCCTATACCATGTCAATGCATCTTCCTTCAAAGATAAAGGGAAGACCTTCTTCTTAACAACATCTCCAGGTACACCTGCAAGCTTAAGTAATCCACAAACTTCATCAACGTATATTAGGTGCTCATCAGGATGCATTGTTTCATCTCCTGCAAAAGGATTAGCTAGTAGTTTTTCTATCATACCCGAAGGAATTTCAAAGCAGACATTTTCATTTTCATTTTCAGTAGGTTCAGTAGGTTGAGGAGCAACTCTTTTCTCTACTGGTCGGGGTGAAGATACCCCGAACAAGCCCCTCAGAGGATTACTTTCCATAGTAACAAGTGACAGTAAATTTCAGCACACTATATAAATTTTCCTTACCAAATTCCACCCACCAAAGACGCTTCACTCCCCGGCAACGGCGCCAGAAAAGAGTCTTGATGACCCACAAGTATAGGGGACCTATCATAGTCCTTTCGATAAGTAAGAGTGTCGAACCCAACGAGGAGCAGAAGGAAATGATAAGCGATTTCCAGCAAGGTATTCTCTGCAAGTATTGAAATAAGTGGTAACAGATAGTTTTGTGATAGGATAATTTGTAACGAGAAACAAGTAACAAAAGTAAACAAAGTTCAGCAAGGTGGCCCAATCCTTTTTGTAGCAAAGGACAAGCCTGGACAAACTCTTATATAGAGAAAAGCGCTCCCGAGGACACATGAGAATATCGTCAAGCTAGTTTTCATCACGATCATATGATTCGCGTTCGGTACTTTGATAATCTGATATGTGGGTGGACCGGTGCTTGGGTGTTGTCCTTACTTGGACAAGCATCCCACTTATGATTAACCTCCATCGCAAGCATCCGCAACTACAACAAAAGTATTAATGTAAACCTAACCATAGCATGAAACTAGGGTTTAAGCTTCTGTCAAAATATCGAACGAATACCAAATTCACATAAACTAGGGTTTAAGATTCTGTCACTCTAGCAACCCATCATCTACTTATTACTTCCCAATGCCTTCCTCTAGGCCCAAATAATGGTGAAGTGTTATGTAGTCGACGTTCACATAACACCACTAGAGGAGAGACAACATACATCTCATCAAAATATCGAACGAATGCCAAATTCACATGACTACTAATAGCAAGACTTCTCCCATGTCCTCAGGAACAAACGTAACTACTCACAAAGCATATTCATGTTCATAATCAGAGGGGTATTAATATGCATATATGATCAGAACATATGATCTTCCACCAAATAAACCAACTAGCATCAACTACAAGGAGTAATCAACAATACTAGCAACCCACAGGTACCAATCCCGGACTTGGAGACAAGAATTGGATACAAGATATGAACTAGGGTTTTGAGAGGAGATGGTGCTGGTGAAGATGTTGATGTTGATGGAGATTGCCCTCTCCCGATGAGAGGAGCGTTGGTGATGACGATGGTGATGATTTCCCCCTCCCGAAGGGAAGTTTCCCCGGCAGAACAGCTCCGTCAGAGCCCTAGATTGGTTCCGCCAAGGTTCCATCTAATGGCGGCGGAGTTTCGTCCGAGGAGATGGCTTATGATTTTGTCCTCATCGAAAGACTTCATATAGCAGAAGATGGCCATCGGAGGGCCACCAGGGGGCCCACGAGGTAGGGGCGCGCCCAGGGGGTAGGGCGCGCCCCCACCCTGGTGAACTTCTTGCGCTCAGTATTTTTTATATATTCTGAAAACGTCTTCCGTGAAGTTTCAGGACTTTTGGAGCTGTGCAGAATAGGTCTCTAATATTTGCTCCTTTTCCAGCCCAGAATCCCAGCTGTCGGCATTCTCTCTCTTTATGTAAACCTTGTAAAATAAGAGAGAATAGTCATAAGTATTGTGATATAATGTGTAATAATAGCCCATAATGCAATAAATATCGATGTAAAAGCATGATACAAAATGGACGTATCAATCAGTATGTCATCAACATACAAGCAAAGGATAACTCCCTCGCCCCCACCATGGCGATAGTACACACATTTGTCAGCTTCGTTTACAACAAAGCCTGCAACTGTTAAAGTTCTTTCAAACTTCTCATGCCACTGTTTGGGTGCTTACTTGAGTCCATACAAATACTTCAGCAACTTGCACACTTTTCCTTCCTGACCATCTAGTACAAACCCATCTGGTTGTTCCATATAAATTTCCTCATCCAACTCTCCATTTAGCAGTCTTAACATCCATTTGATGAACGAGAAGACCATGTGAGGCAGCTAGTGAAAGTAGAACTCGAATAGTGGTCGGTCGAGCCACAGGTGAGTAAGTATCAAAGAAGTCTTCACCTTCCTTTTGGGTATAACCCTTAGCCACGAGCCGAGCCTTGTACTTTTCAATAGTACCATCAGGCCTAAGCTTCTTCTTGAATACCCATTTACATCCTATAGGTTTGCACCCATAAGGACGATCAGTTATCTCCCAAGTTTCATTCACCAAGATGGAATCCATCTCACTACGAACCGATTCCTTCCAGAAGTCACCATCTTCAGATGCATAGGCCTCTGAAATAGAACTAGGAGTGTCATCTATGAGATACATAAGAAAATCATCACCAAAGGACTTTGCAGTCGTCTGTCTCTTGCTCCTAATAGGAACTTCATTGTTCTCCTCCACGGGATTTCCAAAGTGTTCCATCAAAATGGCAGGTTCAGTAATTGTAACTGGTTCCTGATTCGATGAACTAGGCATCTCCTGATTAGATGAGGTAGCCATATCCTTCATGGGAAAGATATCTTCAAAGAAAGTCGCATCATTCGACTCCATGATCGTACCGACATGCATGTCAGGTACCTTAGATTTTACAACCAAGAATCTATAACCAATGCTATGAAAAGCATATCCCAGGAAAACACAATCCACGGTCTTTGGTCCAAGCTTACGCTTCTTTGGAATTGGCACATTGACTTTCGCCAAACAACCCCAGGTTCGTAGATAAGAGAGTTTTAATCTTTTCTTCTCCCATTCCTCGAATGGAGTTATCTCTTTATTCTTTGTGGGAACTCGATTTAGGACATGACATGCAGTCAATATCGCCCCCCCACCATGCCTTGGAGAGACCCTATGTGTCTAGCATGGCGTTAACCAAATCAGTTAGAGTACGGTTATTTCTTTCGGCTACCCCATTTGACTGAGGTGAATAGGGAGGCGTCCTATCATGGATTATACCATGTTCTGCACAAAAAGCATCAAATTCGTTGGAAAAATACTCTCCACCACGGTCGGACCTAAGCCTCTTGATTTTTCGATCAAGTTGGTTTTCCGCTTCAGCTTTATAGATCTTGAAAAAGTTCAAAGCCTCATCCTTAGATTTCAGAAGATACACACGACAATATCTAGTGGAGTCATCAATTAACGTCATGAAATATTTCTTTCCATCTTTTGTCAAAACACCATTCATTTCACATAGATCCGAATGTATGAGTTCTAGTGGTGCAAGATTTCTCGTTTCCGCAGTCGTGTGAGACTTACGAGGCTGCTTAGCTTGCACACAAACTTGACACTTAGATCCCTTGACAGTGGTGAAACTAGGGATTAAGTTCAATTTGGCTAGTCGCGACATGCAACCAAAGTTAACATGACAAAGACGTGAATGCCACGCATTTGATTCACTATTGTTGTAAATATGATTAACAACTTTATTGCAAACGTCTGATAAGGATAAACGAAACAGGCCTCCTAACTCATAACCTTTACCAACAAAGGTTCCATACTTGGATATTACAAATTTATTCGACTCAAAGACAAGCTTGTAGCCATCTACACAGAAGAGATCCGCCAATAAGATTTTTATTGACGGAGGGGACATAATGCACGTTCTTTAGCCACACGATCTTCCCCGAAGTAAACTTCAGATCGACCGTGCTAACACCACGAACAGAAGCACTTGAACCGTTGCCCATCAGCATGGTTGAAGTTCCTGAGGTCTGATACGATAAAAACATGGAAATATCACCGCATACATGCACATTAGCACCCGTGTCAATCAACCAATCAAGAGAATGACATACTGAAAGAATAGTGGGAAATATACCATACCCAACATCCTTCATGTCAGTGTCTCCAATGACAACATTAGCGGTCTTGCCACCTTTCCCAGGATGACGCTTGTCATAGCGATTAGGGCAACTAGGAGCCCAATGATCAGGATCCCCACACACATGAAAAACACCTTTCTTTTTGTCATTCTTCTTCTTGAAGTTCTTGTGTTGCACAGCCTTGTTCTTCCCATCAAACTTTGCTTTACCATTAAACTTGCCCTTGTTCTTGAACTTGTGGGCTGGAAGTTCTACTTTTGTACCAGATTGGGACTAGATCCTCCATCAATACCTCGAGCACGTGTGTCCTTTGCTCTCGCCTTTTCTTCCACATCAAGAGTACCAATGAGATCCGGAATGGAAAACTCCTGCCTCTTATGCTTCATAAGGTAGCAAAGTTTCTCCATGAAGAAGGAAGCTTAGTGATGATACCTCCGGCAACAAACTTGTCCGGTAGCATACAATTGAAGTGCTCAAGTTCTCTAGCAAATGACTGTATCTCATGATCTTGCTCAACCACGAAGCGATCTTCAGTCATCTTGTAATCATAGAATTGCTCCATGATGTACAACTCAGTGCCAGCATCCGAGACCACAAACTTGGCCTCGAGTGCGTACCACATATCTTTTCCATTGTCAATTGACGCATACGCATCAACTATGTTCTCACCAAGATCACTCAAGAGAGCAGCCTTAAACAGAGTATCCATTTTTTGAAAAGCTTGTTCCTGTTGGGCATCATGCTCCCCTTCAGGTTTGCCAAGAGTGGCGTCATAGCAACTCATGGTTTGAAACCATAAGACCGCTCTCACGCGCCACCTCTTACAGTGGATACCCTCAAACATAGGAGGTCTCATGGAAGCAGCAAAACCACTTGGTGTAAATTGCCTATAATAAGGTTTTTGGATTTTTGGAAATATGAGCAATTTACCAAATAATTTTGCTAACGGAAATACTAGATAAAGCATGACTAATATAGCAGAGATAAAGCAAGTCATGCAATTTGAGAAAGAGAAAGTAGATAGCATCTGCATATATGAAGTTGAACTAAACACATCTAGAACATACACTAGATGAAGTTGCATATACAAAGTAGAACCTAACATATGTAGGGCAGAAACTAGAGCTAAGAGCTGTGGCAGGACTTTTAACAGAAAGAGCAAGAACACGTACGGGACAACAGCAGAAGAAGCACTGGACTTGGGGTCGACATCCTCTCCAGCCATGTCGTCGATCAGGTTGTCGACATTGGGGAAGAAGTCGTCGTCGAGGAAGTAGTCGTCGGAGTCCGTGATGAAGAAGTCAGTAGTCCCCCGGAGCGGTCCTCAAAAACCTTATCACCCTTCTCCCGTACAGGACTCAAAGAGGTGCGGTTTTGGAGGCCTACTGTCCCGACCTGCGGTGCACGCCGCAAGCCGGGATGGGGAAGATCGTAGCAGTAACGCGAGAGGTTTGTGTTGTTCTGGTGCGTCTCTCTGGGAGGAGCGACCTCCCTTTTATAGTTCAGCCGAAGAGGCGAGCCGTTCGGATTCAGTGTCCACTACAAAAAAAGTGGCGTGGCGGCGGAGGAGGAGCGCGCGTGGATGTCCCTCTTGTTCTCATGCTCATAGATGTTGGGAAAGAACCTCCCTTATAAAGAGGTCCAACTTCCTCTAAACTAGCAATGTGAGACTAAACTTTAGAAGTGCCCCTTGCCTTGCACGAATGAGCTAAATGGGCCTCTAGGATTTATTAGGAATTTTTAAAATTATTATTGGGCTGGCCCATAAATAGATAAAATTCTAGCAAGACATAGTCGCCATGCACCATCACCTTGTTCGCCAGTAGTGCCAATTGTCGCACCTCGTCGCTCCATCGCAGCAGACCATGTCTCTCTTTGCAGCATCGCATGCTGCAAGCTGAAAACACGTCACTGCTTGCAACATTGGGGCGTCGCGACAACGGCGACAACACGCCAAAGCTCACAACATTGGTGACAGATCAGGAGGCTGGCAAGCCGCTGCAACAACAACACACAACATTGCGTGCACCGTCAATGAGACGTGCGGTTGTAGCATCGCCCGCCGCTTGCGGCACTTGCTGCAACAACAACCTGACAATCACTGACGGTGTGGGGGACTTTCATCGTATGTGGGGTGCTACGGCCATACGCGGCCTAACTCATGACCATGACTAGTGAATGTTGATTTGAGCACCGGTCCTTCCTCCGGCCCCGGCGACCAGCCCCCACCTTCTTGCACCCACACCATCAACCTCCTTCTCCCCTGCCGGCGACGTAGCGGCGAGCCGTGTTGTATCCGTCTCCGGCCAGGTCCCGGCTCTCCGTTACACGGTACGCCGGAGCCTCCCTGTCCCAGGTCAGTGTTTCGCTCTATGCCACTGAGGCCAAAAATAGAAACCAGACCCCTGGTAAATAGCCAACGTGATTACTCATAGATACCGTGACTGGCACCAGCCTCCAGCCATTAATATTTTCCAAGCCACACCCTCTTGGCTTACATCTGTACCGTGCCCAGCGCCAGCCCAGCATTACTACACTACACCTCAGCGCTTTCGTCATCGCCGCCGTATATAACAAGCGAAACCCGTCGATGACTCGCCTCAACTCAACCCAACACAGCAACGACGAACACACGTCGACGACAAGACACTCATACGTACGCTCGCTCTCCCACTCGCAGCAATGCCGGCCATGGTGGCGCATGAGGTGGAGCGCGCGGGGGAGGCGCCGCACTTCCTCGTGGTCACGTTCCCGGCGCAGGGCCACATCAACCCGGCGCGCCACCTCGCGCTGCGCCTCCTCAGCGCCTCGCCGGGCGCCCGCGTCACCTTCTCCACCCCCGTCTCCGCGTTCCGCAAGATGTTCCCGGAGAACGAGGGCGCGGAGGCGGTGGGCCACGTCGACGGCGCCGGCGTCCACTACGTGCCCTACTCCGACGGCTTCGACGGCGGCCTCGACACGTCAGCGCACGACGTCTCGTACTACATGTCCAATCTCAAGGCCGCGGGGTCCCGCACGCTGGGAGGCGTGCTCGCGCGCCTCCGCGACGCCGGCGCCCCCGTCACGCAGGTGGTTTACACCGTGATGCTCTCCTGGGTCGCCGGCGTCGCGCGCGCGCACGGCGTCCCCGCCGCGGCCTATTGGATCCAGCCGGCCACCGTGCTCGCCGCCTACCTCCACTTCTTCCGCGGCACCGACGACCTCGACCAGGCCGTCGCCGCCGCGGCGAGCGACCCGTGGGCGGACGTCCGCGTCCGGGGGCTGCCGCCGATGCGCGTGCGCGACCTGCCGTCGTTCTTCACCATCGCCTCCGACGTCGACCACCCCTACGCCTTCGTCCTCACCGCGTTCCGCGAGCTCCTCGACGTGCTGGACCGCGGGGACACGCCCACCGTGCTCGTCAACACGTTCGACGCCATGGAGCCTGATGCGGTGGCGACGCTGCACCAGCACGGCGTCGACGTCGTCCCCATCGGCCCCGTGCTCTCCTTCCTGGACGCATCGGCGACGTCGGTCAACAACGACAACGACCTGTTCAAGCCGGACGGCAAGGGGTACCTGGAGTGGCTGGAAGCGCAGGAAGCGGGGTCGGTCGTCTACATCTCCTTCGGGAGCCTGTCGACGATGAGCAAGCGGCAGATCACGGAGGTGGCGCGCGGCATGGCGGAGATCGGCCGCCCGTTCCTGTGGGTGTTGAGGAAGGACAACCGCGGCGAGATAGACGGCGACGAGTCGTGCAGCGGCATCGGCTCCAGCGCGGGCATGGTGGTGGAGTGGTGCGACCAGGGGAAGGTGCTGTCGCACCCGGCGGTGGGGTGCTTCGTGACGCACTGCGGGTGGAATTCGACGCTGGAGAGCATGGCATGCGGCGTGCCGGTCGTGGGGGCGCCGCAGTGGTCGGACCAGGGCACCAATGCGTGGCTGGTGGAGCGGAAGCTCGGCACCGGGGTCCGGGCCGCCGTGAGTGAGAAGGACGGCGTGCTGGAGGCCGACGAGCTGCGGAGGTGCATCGGCTTCGCCACGTCGGATGTGGTGCGCGCCAAGGCGGCGCTGTGGAGGGAGAAGGCGAGGGCGGCGGCGGCCGTGGGCGGCTCATCCGAGAGGAACCTCAGGGCGTTCGTCGCCGGCAACTAGCCAGCCGGTAGGCCGGCTTGCCTACGCTGCATGGTCCTGCAAAATCGACAGAGAATAGCAGGACGAGACGACTCGAGCAGCTGTGTCCCTGTCGATTCGGCGCTGCAGCTGTTTTTGTTGTTGTTGCGGAAGACTGTTTTTATTTTATTGCAAAAACCACGTGTTCCATGTGGTGCCAAAGACTGTTGCCTGTTGGTAGCGCTGCTACCTGGGAGAGAGATCGAATGCCATCCGCATATTGTCGGGATTTCCGCACCAGTGTCAGATGTGTGTGCCTCATAGGACGATAATACCACACGCACGGAGGGAAACAACGTACTTTTACGGATGGCAAATTTCTCTGTTTAAATAGATTTTCTTTTGCAAGAAAACTTTCAACTGTCAAGGTAGTACAAAGAATACAAGAAGCAAAATTTATATCTAAGTCCGTAGACCACCTAGTGACAACTACAAACACTAGAGCAAGCCGAAGGCGCGCCGCCGTCATCACCCCTCCCTCGTCGGAGCCGGGCAAACATTGTTGCAGTAGACAACCGGGAAGTCGTCGTGCTAAGGACCCATATGACTAACACCAGAACAGCAACCGCCACCGATGAAGAGAAGTATAGACGGGAAAGATCCAACCTGCAGACACACGGACGTAGGCGAATGAAGACCGGATCCAGTCAGATCCACCGAAGACAAACGCCGACCGGATCCCACGAGATCCGTCGGAGATAAACCTCCACACGCCTTCTAACGATGCTTGAAACATCACCGAGACGGGGGTTAGGCGGAGAGGACCTTATTCCATCATCAAGAAGCCGCCGCCGCCTCGTCTTCTTAAGCATGACATAAACCCCACAAAACTCAAAAATTCATCTAAAAATGGAGTCCTCCCGCCGGCAAGTGCCGGGATCCACCGTGCCTCCATGATCCAAGGATCATAGGAGATGAGCCAGATCGGCGGCGCCGGTGAGAGACAAGGAAACCCTAGATGGAAGTTCGCACGTGGGCTAGATGGAAGGGGCAGGAGCCCTGTTCAAATAGATTTTTGTTATAGAAGGAAGGGGAGCCTCCCAGAGCGCAGAAATCTATTAAAATTATAATACTACCAGAGATTTAAAATTATGCGTTCCCTCCCTGTGAGGTTCCTGTTAAAATTATACTAGTATTTCTTAGGTGAGAGTTGCAAAAGTCAAATTATCGTTAATGAAATTGAAACATTAAATTTTGTAATATTAGTTTCCTAGCCAGTTAAGGCAATTTCAATGGTCACGTTTTTTTATAGGTTACTAACTGAATTTCTAAAGTGTTAACATAACAATTATTATTCCTGATTTCCTTTTTTGTAATATGTTTTTCCACGAACAGATGCTATTTGATCAAGGCTGTGTGTTTTCATGAAGATGTTTTTTTCATCTAGGAACATGTCATGAATAGACATCTTTTCATTGAGGGACGTGTCTTTTTAGACAGAAGCATCCTTTACTAAGAGATGTGTCTTTTGGCCAAAGGAATGCCTGTTTTTCACGGCTAGACATTTGTTTCACCATAAGACGTGTAGTTTTTTTTTACTATAAGAGATGTGCTTTTTTAGTCAAAGGACATGATTGTTTGTAAGCCCAACTATCAAAATCTGCTAACCTCTCTCATCCGAGCAGACTTGTGTGCTCATGCTTCAACTTGAACGTGCATCTTACCCCCTTTTTTGTGGGGGCTCTAGACTTTTCTGGACTGGCGCTATGCCGCTCTAGCCTTCTCTCCTCCTCTGCTTTTCCTCCTCCCTCTCTCCACATAATCTTGTTCTTGTTCTCTAATCTCCTACTATTTCTCCCATCTATTTTTCTGATTACTCTGCTTTTCCTCCTGCTATTTTGTTGCCTCTCCCTCGTTTTTCCCTTCGCTAGTTAGATGTGAATATGGACAGATCTTCTACTCGCATGGAAGATCCTGATGCTCTTCCGCAGAAGGCGGATCTGAGAAGAGATGGAGTAAATCAAGTCTCGCAGCTTTCCTCTCGGGTTGTGAGGTCAGATCCCGGGATTGAACTCAACATGCAAGCGTTGTCGATCAATGAGCCGGAGGTAGTTCATATTCAGGCTGAGCAGTACAGGCAAGAAGAGGGTCAGGATGCAGAGTTCAATATTCCGATGAAGCTTGCATCTACAGGAGGTCCTATCAGGGTTCTTTCCCTTCAGGCTGTGCGGCAATCTATGGCTAGAGTATGGAAGGATAACTATTATGGTATATCACAATTATCAAGGTACATCTTTGTGGCTCATTTTCGTTCTTTGGATGCTGTTATGTTTGTCATTACTCGTCAGCCTTGGAGCATGGGTTCAGACAATTTCTTGCTTGAATGGATGGATCCAGAGGAGCAAAATAGGAATATTCAGGACTATAAGTTTGACACTATCTACGTGACTATTCGGATTTATGGTATTCCCATGAGATTTAGAACTCAAGCTCTACTTGCAAACATCTTGCAAAGTGTTGGCCAGATCTCAGAATTTCATCCTATAAATCAAAGTATGATATTTGCTAGGGAGAATTACATTTGGGGTACCATTAAAGTTCAGGTTAGTAAAGCAGTCAGAGATAGAGTTTGGGTTTCTTTTGCCAAGGATTCTGCTGGTTGGGCTTACTTATTCTATGAGAAAATTGGCAGAATCTGCACTTTTTGTGGAGTTATGTTTCATAGTGTTCAGCATTGCAAGATCAGAAATAGTGTTCTCATTTCAAGAAACAGGCTGCAAGTTTCTTTGGAAGAAATCTCACCAAATAGATTTGGGCAGTGGATGACTAATGCAGAGTTGATTCCTACTCTTTCAGGAGGAAATGTTCAGGCAGAAGCAAATTCATTCTCATCTTTCATCAATCCTCAGCTAGCAAGGTTGCAGAAGCAGTTCATAGAGGATCCCAAAGGAAAAGGAAAGATGTCAGAAGAGGATTCTGCTGAAAAAGGAAATCAGAAGGTATTATCTTTAAGGAAAATTAATGAACAAAATAAAAGAATGGAAGGAGAGTTCATTTACAGTCAGCAGCAGAGTCAAAGTGGTGATTTAATGGATACAACGGTGTTACCAGATGCAGGTAATAAGGAGACAGATATTGGGCAAAGCAATTACGTAGAAGGAGGGCAAGTTGAAGCTCTTCAGCATTCAGTACAACAAAGTGGTGCTCTTGCTGACCCGGAGCAGATAGGGGGTGCGAAACAGTCGGGCCCATTATCTCAGCAGTTGCCAGGCTCTCGGTGCACGTCTGCTGAAGAGATGCATATTCAGGGACAGAGATATGAGCCAGATTTGGACCAGCAGACTGCCCAAAATAATCCTCTTCGCCTCGCAGATATTCCTAGTCGGTGCGTTGTCCCTTCATCTCACTTTGTGCAAACTTCCCCTACCTCTTCTATTCAAATGCATTTGGAGGACAAAGTTTCCGGTGCAAATGTCGCTTCCCTGGGCGCAGCGCTTTTCCCTTCTCCTACCCGCCATCCCATTCCCTCGCCTACTCGATCCAGTCCCAAACGTACATCTGCCTCACTTTTTGGTATCCCCTCTCCTCCGGCGAAGAAGGCTGCCAGTCAATCAAGCTTACTCGGTGCTCCGCCAGACACGCAAGTTTTCATTGGACAATCTTATCCAGCTGGTGGTGTGGGAGCCGCCCCTGTTCTTAGTGACGGTGTTGCCAGCACTGTGGTAAAGAGTTCAGTCAGAGGAGTTTTTTTGGGGGGCGCTGAGTTTCCTGGATCCACAACATCTCAACGGAGCTACCATCGATCTAGGAATAGCAGATGGGACATTCCTCCGAACGGCGAATCTGGAAGTGTGCGTCCTAATTTCCATGGGTTTCTTCGCAATCGTGCTCGTTCTTCCACTTGGAAGCGCGACAGCGGATCGGCTCAACTGGACAGTAGCAATAATGTGTGCACAAGCCGATGCAAAAATTTGGGGAGCATGTCTTTTGAAGCTAGCATTGAACATTTATCAGTTATGGCATTTCGTCAGCACGAAGGAGGAAGCTATGATCCCTCGACCCTGAGCACACCTTCACCGTCTGTCAGTGAGGGTACAGTTGGATCCCGTCAGGGGGCTTTCTCTCCTCCTGGCATTGATCGCCTCCATCACAAGGGTCTGCATGTTCATGGTAGCATTTGTAGCCCTACAGCTCAAGTCACAATGGAAAATCAAGATGACTCTAGTACACTGGATATTAACAAGAATCAGTCTGGACATAACATGGAGTTGGATGATGATGCAGATAGGAACTTAGCGCAATCCTTTTCTCGGGCAGCGGCGCATGGCCCTAACGCGCCTCATGCGCCATGAAAGCCATAGCTTGGAATTGCCGAGGTATGGGCCGAGGCCTCGGTAGTGATCGAATGTTGTTCCTAGCAAATCTGATCCGTTCTACGAAAGCTCAGGTAATATTTGTTTCAGAAATCAAATCTTCGAAGGTTCATTCGGTTGATCTTGTTAATAGGTTTGATGTGGCTAACAGTTTTGTTGTTCCTTCTAGAGGTGCTTCAGGAGGGCTCTGGCTTATGTGGAATGATGATCTTAAAATCTGTGTTCATAGTTCCTCCTTTCACTTTATCCTAGCCAATGTAGTTCATCTAGCCTCGGGGGTTCACTTTTGTTTGATATGTATATATGGTGATCCTTATCATAGGCAGACTAGTGCCGTTTGGAATCAGGTTTCCACTTTTGTGTATGATAACCTCGGAAAACCCATGATCTGTATGGGAGACCTTAATGATATTTTGTATGATACAGATGGTTGTAATGGTAGTGTAAATTATTTTCGTATGTCTGCTTTTCTTTCTATTGTCAAAAATTGTGGTTTCTTTGACATCGGTTTTAGTGGTCCTGCTTACACTTGGCGCAATAGGCAGCACACTGTTAATCCTATTTACAGACGTTTGGATCGTTGTCTTGTTAATGCTAATCGGTGTGCTCATTACCCCAATACTAAGGTGCTTAATTTACCTATCATCGTTAGTGACCATGCTCCCATACTTATTTCTACTGATGGTAGTTTTGTTAAACGTAAGCAGACTTTCAAATTTGAAAATTGGTGGTTAATGGAGAAGGATTTCAGTAGTTTTGCTAAGTCTGCTTGGAACAATGCTAGAGCAGGCTCTTTTGTTGCAAAAACCTCTTCTTTGGCAGGGGCTTTGAAAACTTGGTGTAGGAAGAAGAAACCTTTTTCAGCAAGAGCTTCAGGAACTAGAATCTAGTATCAAGCAGATTCAGGAGCTTCCAATCAATCAGCAAGATCATGCTTTAGAAAATTCGCTTATTCTCAGGTATGAGCAAACTCTCTCTAAACTGAATAGTTTTTATAAGCAAAGAAGTAAGAAGGGATGGGCTACTGATGGTGATCGTAATACGAATTTTTTTCATCAAGCTGTGCTTAAGAGAAGGAAAAGGAATACTATCTGCTCGGTTAAGGATGAAAATAATATTGTGCATTTTAAGCCTAGTCTCATTGCTAATACCTTTGTTAATTATTTCAGATATATCTTCTCTTCCACTCATATCAACTGTGGTAGACCTTTTCTTGCTTCTCAATTACCGGAGGGCTCTTTGGACCCTACTTATTTAATTCCGGATAAAAATGAGGTCTTGCAGATTTTGAAGGACATGAAGTTGAATGCTTCTCTAGGGCCAGATGGTTTTAATGTCGAGTTTTATTTGGCTACTTGGAATTGGATAGGAGACGATGTCACTCAATTGGTAGTCAATTTTTATAGAACAGGTATATTGCCCTCTCACGTGAGTGATACAAACATTGCTCTCATTCCAAAAAAACTTGTTCCTCAGGTTCCTATGGATTATCGTCCCATTAGTCTTTGCAATGTTATTTATAAAATCATTGCCAAATCTTTAGCTAATCGTCTTAAGCCTCATCTTCCAGATTATATTGACCCTGCTCAACAAGCTTTCATTGAAGGTAGAAGAATTAGTGACAATATCATTATTGCTCAAGAGATTTCTCACTCTTTTGCTCTTCTTCTTGGAATCACCTTGCTTTCATGCTTAAACTTGATCTTGCTAAGGCTTTCGATCGTTTAGAATGGAGCTTCATTGTTTCAGCTCTTGCACGTAAAAGATTGCATGCTCATTTCCTAAATTTGATTTATGAGTGCATTTCTTCTCCTACTTTTTCTGTGGTCATTAATGGTAGGCCTTCTCATAAATTCAAAAGTTCTAGGGGTATTCGTCAAGGTTGTCCTATGTCCCCTTATTTGTTTGTTATTGCCATTAATGAATTATCTCTTGCTCTTAACGAAGCTTTAGCTGCTCATAGTCTTCAGGGTATTTTGCTTGGACCAAATTGCCCCCCGATTCACTCTCTTTTGTTTGCAGATGATTTGTTGGTATGTGGTCAAGCTACTGTTTAGGAAGCTAATGCTATGGCCAACATTATCAATCATTTTTGTTCCATGTCAGGTCAAACTCCAAATTGGGCCAAGTCTGCTATTATGTTTAGTGCTCATGTTAGTCAGACTGTTATTCAAGATATTAAGCAGATTTTTCCTATTTCTAACACGGATGCTAATTTTTCTCATCTTGGTCATCCTCTTATTCTTCCTGCTAATAATAGATCTGCGGCCTACAATTTTGTTTTGGATAAATTCATGAATAAGCTTCCTGCTTATAAGGCCAACTTGCTCTCTCATGCAGCTAGGCTTGAATTGATTAAATCAGTTTTTTCTGGTATTCCTGTTTACTATATGGCTAATATTTTATTTCCTAAGAAGTTCATAGCCAAACTCACTGCTATTATTAGGAACTTTTGGTGGACAAGTATTAGAGAGCATAATTCGAGCAAAAGCTTGTGTCTTAGGGTTTGGAAGGATATTTGTTATTCTAAAAAAGAGGGTGGCCTTGGTATTAGGAACTTACAAGCCATTAATGAAGGCCTGATGCTTGCAGCTGCTTGGCGTATAGCAAAAGATTCTTCTTCCCATCTCCATCTTGTTCTTAAGTCCAAATACTTCCATGATTCTTCCATCTGGACTGCTAGCCCTTCTAATCCAAAATCAGCTTTTTGGTCCTCCATTCTCAAAATACTGCCCAAACTCAAAGCTCATTCTTTTTATCAGATTACTCAAGGTAATATTTCTATATGGAGCACCCCTTGGTGCTCGCGTTGGAATGCTATTTATGATCATCTTATTATTTAACCTTCAGGATATAGTTACCCTTCTCTTGTTAAAGATCTTTGGGTTCCTGATAGGAAAGAATGGAATTCTACCCTTATTTACTCTCTTTTCCAACAACATCTTGCTTCTACTATTATGCAGACTGATATTATTCAAGAGGACGGTCCAGATATTCTGTGTTGGGACCTTACCCCTAATGGTATTTGTACTTCTAAATCTACTTATAAGTTGTGTTTGCAGGATATTCATGCCAATCCTAGATTTGCACCTTCTCAGGTTTCTTTGCAGGTCAAGAATCTTCTAAATGAGGTCTGGAAACAAAAGATGATGATTCCCAGGGTAAAAACTTTTGCTTGGAGGCTTCTTAGAAAAGCTCTTCCCACAGGTTTGAGAGTTGGCCGCTTCTCCGTGCACATATCTCAACTTTGTAGCAGATGCGGTAAGCCTGAGGATGAGATGCATTTATTTTTTCTTTGTGATTTTGCTAGAGCTGCTTGGTTTCTGAATCCTTGGTGCATCAGAATGGATATTTTAGTTCAAAGTAATCCTAATATTCACAGTATTTTCCTTGCTCTGATTAATATGAATCATCCTCATGCTTCTCTACCCAACATTCTCAACTTTATGTGGTGTCTTTGGAAAGCTAGGAATGATTATTTATTTAGTAGGAAAAAATCTCTTCCTTATCATATTAACACTGCTGCTATAGCCCTGTGTAATGAACTCGATGATTCTATACATATTTCTACTCAGCTCAAATCCAATGAGATGGTCGGTGTTTTACCTCTTACTAATCAGATTCCTATGCAGGGGAAAACGATTAAGTCTGATCTTCAAGTTACAGGACCAAAAGTATACTCTGATGCAACATTTAGATGCAAAAAAATTCCAGGCTTGACTCAAGGATCTGTTGCTACTGGAATTGGAATTTACCTCTCTTTACCACAAGACCAATTGGAGGTCAATGTGCAGATCCAAGCTTCTACTGTTATCACAGATACACCTTTACAAGCTGAAGCTTTGGCGCTTCTTTTGGCGGCTAGAGTGGCCAAACAGCTATGCATTTCTCAGCCCACTTTCCTCACTGACAATCTATCTTTGGCGTCATGGGCGGCTAGCAGAAAGATTAAGGAATCTACTACTCCTTGGACTATAAGGAAAATTCTGGCTGACTTCTTCTGCTACTCCTCAGATCTTCAGTCCCAGGTGTTTCACATCTCTAGGGAGATCAATGGTATTGCACACAATGTAGCTCACCAGGTTCTAACATCAGTGGTAGAACCTGATATATGTTGTTTCGCTTCAGCTCATCGGAATATGACTTGCCCTGTAGTTTCTCTTCTCTCTACTTTTCAATTTCAGGGCTTTGTAATTCATGCTGTACGGTGTTTCTGAGCTGAAATAAGAAAGTTTGGCGCCTAGTGCGCCTTTTGTTGTTCAAAAAAAACTATCAAAATCTAAGAGACTCGATTAATTATTGATATAATGCAATGATTATTCCTTTTAGGGTGGCGTGTCCTAATGTGGATGCTGCATCAAAAGCCAATTTTAGAACATAGATGGAAAGAGATGTTAATTAGTATGTTTTCCAAAAGTGGACTAGGATGTGTGAGCAAGCAGGTAATATCCACTCTATAGCGATGTATGCCATCGGAATTTCATGACAATAGTCATGATTCGGGAATTTGTGCAGCAGGACGCATGAGGAGGATTTAGATACTATGAGGTTCGTGAAGGAAATATGTCCTAGAGGCAATAATAAAGTTGTTATTTATATTTCCTTATATCATGATAAATGTTTATTATTCATGCTAGAATTGTATTAATCGGAAACTTATTACATGTGTGAATACATAGACAAACTGAGTGTCACTAGTATGCTTCTTCTTGACTAGCTCGTTAATCAAAGATGGTTAAGTTTCCTAACCATAGACATGAGTTGTCATTTGATTAATGGGATCACATCATTAGAGAATGATGTGATTCACTTGACCCATCCGTTAGCTTAGCACGATGATCGTTTAGTTTGTTGCTATTGCTTTCTTCATAACTTATACATGTTCCTATGACTATGAGATTATGCAACTCCCGAATACCGGAGGAACACTTAGTGTGCTATCAAACGTCACAACGTAATTGAGTGACTATAAAGATGCTCTACAGGTGTCTCCGATGGTGTTTGTTGAGCTGGCATAGATCGAGATTAGGATTTGTCACTCCGTGTATCGGAGAGGTATCTCTGGCCCCTCTCGGCAATGCACATCACTATAAGCCTTGCAAACAATGTGACTAATGAGTTAGTTATGGGATGTTGCATTACGAAATGAGTAAAGAGACTTGTCGGTAATGAGATTGAACCAGGTATTGAGATACCGACGATCGAATCTCGGGCAAGTAATATACCGATGACAAAGGGAACAACATATGTTGTTATGCGGTTTGACCGATAAAGTTCTTCGTAGAATATGTAGGAACCAATATGAGCATCCAGGTTCCGCTATTGGTTATTGACCCGAGATGAGTCTGTATACATAGTTCTCGAACCCGTAGGGTCCACACGCTTAACGTTCGATGACGATCGGTATTATGAGTTTATGTGTTTTGATGTACCAAAGGTAGTTCGGAGTCCCGGATGTGATCACGGACATGACGAGGAGTCTCGAAATGGTCGAGGCATAAAGATCGATATATTGGAAGGCTATGTTTGGATATCGGAAAGGTTCCGGATGAGTTTAGACATTTACCGGAGTACCGGGGGGTTACGGGAACCCCCCGGGGAATCTATGGGCCTTATTGGGCCTTAGTGGGAGAGAGGAGGAGGCAGCCAAGGTGGGGGCACGCCCCCCAAGCCCAATCCAAATTGGGATGGGGCGTCGGGCCCCCTTTCCTTCTCCCTCTCTCCTCCTTCCTTCCTCTCCTATTCCAACTAGGGAAAGGGGGAATCCTACTCCCACCGGGAGTAGGACTCCCCCCTTGGGCGCGCCATGAGAGGGCTGGCCCTCCCCTCCTCCACTCCTTTATATACGGGGAGGGGGCACCTATAGACACACAAGTTGATTATTAGCCATGTGCGGTGCCCCCCTCCACAGATTCCCATCTCGGTCATATCGTTGTAGTGCTTAGGCGAAGCCCTGCATCGGTAACTTCATCATCACCGTCATCACGCCATCGTGTTGAAGAAACTCTCCCTCGACCTCAGCTGGATCTAGAGTTCGTGGGACGTCACCGACCTGAACGTGTGCAGATCGCGGAGGTGCTGTACCTTCGGTGCTAGGATCGGTCGGATCGTGAAGACGTATGACTACATCAACCGCGTTGTCATAACGCTTCCGCCTACGGTCTATGAGGGTACGTGGACAACACTCTCCCCTCTTGTTGCTATGCATCACCTAGATAAATCTTGCGTGTGCGTAGATTATTTTTTGAAATTATTGCGTTCCCCAACAGTGGCATCCGAGACAGGTCTATGCGTAGATGTTATAATATACACGATTAGAACACAACATAGTTGTGGGCATGGGTATATACATATTGCTTGCCGTCACTAGTTGATTCTTGATTCAGCGGTATTGTTGGATGAAGCGGCTCAGACTGACATTACGCGTACGCTTACGCGAGACTGGTTCTACCGACGTGCTTCGCACACAGGTGGCCAGTGGGTGTCGATTTCTCCAACTTTAGTTGAATCGGATTCAATGAACAGGGTTCTTTCTGAAGATCAAAAAGCAATCACTTACCGTGTTGTGGTTTTTGATGCGTAGGTAAGAACGGTTCTTGCTAAGCCTGTAGCAGCCACATAAAACTTGCAACAACAAAGTAGAGGATGTCTAACTTGTTTTTGCAGGGCATGTTGCGATGTGATGTGGTCAAGACATGATTATAGAAATTGTTGTATGAGATGATCATATTTTGTAACACAGTTATCAGCAACTGGCTGGAGCCATATGGTTGTCACTTTATTGTATGAAATGCAATCGCCATGTAATTGCTTTACTTTATCACTAAGCGGCAGCGATAGTCGTAGAAGCAATAGTTGGCGAGACGACAACGATGCTTCGATGGAGATCAAGGTGTCAAGCCGGTGACGATAGTGATCATGACGGTGCTTTGGAGATGGAGATCAAAGGCACAAGATGATGATGGCCATATCATATCACTTATATTGATTGCATGTAATGTTTATCCTTTACGCATCTTATTTTGCTTAGTTCGGCGGTAGCATTATAAGATGACCTCTCACTAAATTTTATGGTACAAGTGTTCTCCCTGAGTATGCACCGTTGCTACAGTTCGTCGTGCCGAGACACCACGTGATGATCGGGTGTGATAAGCTCTATGGTCACATACAACGGGTGCAAGCCAGTTTCGCACATGCAGAATACTCGTGTTAAACTCGACGAGCCTAGCATATGCAGATATGGCCTCGGAACACTGAGACCGAAAGGTCACACTACAAAAAAATACACTTCCGTGATGATACGTGTTTGTCACAGTAGGTCAAGTTTTCTGTCATGCATGTACATCCATGAAAATTTTATGACAGAATCAAGATATTCATACATGTGTTGTCGTAGAAGTGTTCCATGACACTACCAAAATTATCATCACAGAAGTGTCCACTTCCATGACGATAAATCGCGCATCACAGAAGTGCTTTCGTCAAGGGTGACCGACATGTGGCATCCACCGTAACGGAACACCGTTAAGCTATCGGGTCCAGTTTTGGATCCGATAACCCGTTAACAGCCCCGACCAATGGGTATTTTCCACATGTAAAATCATCATTGGCTGGAGGAAAAATGTGTTGGCTCACTGTTGGGACAGATGTCATCCACTCATTGGACCCAAAGCGCCTATGATACGTCGACACGTGGCACGGCCCAATAGAGGCCCATTCCTGTGAAAAGGCCGGCCCGTTTGACTTGGTCAAAAGGTGGCGGGCCGGCCCACGGCAAGCCTGTTAACGACCTATTCGCATATAGCCTATTTATAGCCCGCTAACCCAGGGCCCGTTTACGGCCTATCCGAATTAGGCCCAGTATCGTCATCTGGGCCGTCCAATATAATTCCAGCCCGTTTTCACTTTCGACCCATAACGTCTTTCGGCCCATATGAGGCCCTTAGTAACTCTCGGCCCATTAACGACCCGTAGTAAAACTGACCCGTAATGAATAGTGTATCACTTTATACCCATTAACGGCACGTGGTGAAACTGGCTCATAATGAACAGTGTATCACTTTATATCCATTAACGACCCATTATTCCGTTGGGCCATTTCTAGCCCATGTTATCTTTCGGCCTTCTCATGGCCCATTTATTCTTGGGCTCATTTCTAGCATTCGTTTACTTACGGCCCGTTACTGTCATTTTCTGCTTGTGGGCCAAATTCAGCCCGTGGTTATAGTCGACCAATTTGTGGCCTGTTAATACGTTGGGCCGTTTTCATAGCGTCATCAAATATGGCTGATTAATGACGACCCGTTATGGTTGGCCCATGAACGGACGATTTCAACTCTAGCCCATTTACGACCATAATGTGGTATGTTATAGGCCCATGTTTGGCCAACCGATCATACGGCCCGGAGAAGGCCCATTGATGATACAGCCTGTAGAAGGCCCATTGTGTCTACGGCCCGTATAAGGCCCATTGTTTCTACGCCCCGTAGAAGGCCCATTGTTTCTACGGCCCATAGGAGGCCCATGTTAACTATATTAAATATGTAACCCATGGTTATTGTGGCCTAGTTTAAAAAAATAGGTTATTGCGGCCACTAGCAAACCGCGGAAAAGAACTACACTGACTACAAGAAAACAAATAAACAAGACAATAAGGAAATAAATTAGCAAGCAACTTACGCTAGGCTATCACGGCTATTACACATATTACATCCACTGGGCATCAAAGTTCGCCACCAGTGCAAATATAGGGAACAAAGCAGCATATAAACGCCGCAGCAGAACAACTCCAGAACTGAAACCACTTCAAAAGAGCTCAAGAAACAATATCCTGGGTACCCATAATGCTGGCAAGATGCTTAGCAAGCTTATGAACTTTCTCTTATTTGGTGCTTAAATCCTCCAGCACTTGCTGTTGCACCAGAAAGTATGCATCTGAATTCTGCAGGGACTTCCTCAGTCCTTCGGCTTCTTGTCACATAACATCTGGTCGATGTCTTTCAACTTGAAGTTGAGACTCAAGAAGCCGAACTGATTCAGGCAGCGAGTTCGAAGAGCTGGTGCCAGTAGTAGTAGCCAGTAACTTGAACACTACATCAAGACAGGACTTTGGGGTTGTCTCAGTGTCTTCAATATAGTTTTTATCAGCTTTCTTGGAGACCAATAGGGAAGTCTCACTATCTTGAACCTTATCTGCATTACTTCCTTTACCATTGCATAACGGGGTACTCTTCTCCAATATTTTATCCGTGTTGTAAAAAAGAAACAAACAAACACATCACAGGTTTACAATGCAGTATATGAAACTCATTTTGGTAAACTAGTTCAGTAGTAAAGTGGACATGATAACAACATGAAACAAACATATATCTATGTAGTATGGTCACTGTATGGTCTATATCATTCTAGTTTATGTTGCCAAATCAAGATAGATACAGTTCGAATCATATCTATTTAAGACAAAGCAGCATAGACAGAATATAAGTGTGGGAAACTACACAGCAATAACAACACTTGTAATGTGCATGGCATGAGAACATAACTGTTTATTCAATTGAAACTAAAATCAACATAGAGCAAGTTACAACAACAAACACGTTAACGAAACAGGTTTAAAACATACCTGTTGCGTCATTGGAGTTTCAATTGCATCCTTCAAATTTGAAATTAGTTAAGTAAATACAGTGATGCAAGAGCAAAGTAGTATGAACCGTAGCTACGGAACCTGACCTGAGAACAATTCTTCTTCTGCTTTAAGTGTTGACTTGGGGTTCGAAGTGGTGGTCCTCGTGCTTTGGGCACTGCAGTTGCCTTACTAACTGCTCGTGTTTGGGTGCTCTGTGGTCGAGATGGTGCTGTCTCAATGGGAACTGGGTTACTATCTACTGGCGTTGGGGTTAGAAGGGGTGTAGCTAGTTCTCTGTCCAACTGGGCAGGGGTACAATCTGCGTGAGTCTGGGTTATGTGTGGTGGGGCTGGTTCTTGGGCAAGTACAACCGTGGTTCTATCTCCATCGACTGGTAGCACGATCTTTTTTGAAGACTGTGTTTTTACTCCCACAAATACTGCCATCACCCCCTCCAATTGAAATGGCTGATAAACAAGAAAAGTAATTGAATGTACAAACATCGTAACATAGACAAGTGCAATGGATAGTAGGGAAAAAACAGGGCATGAAATAATTCACATTTATGTGGTCTAACCAAACAGAATAGCAGGACATAATTTCACATATATGATGGCTAATTAAACAGGATAGCATGACACAATTTCACATGTATGATGGCTAACTAAACAGGATAGATGTGACGCCCCCGATTCGACCGTACACTAATCATACATGCAAACGTGTACGATCAAGATCAGGGACTCACGGGAAGATATCACAACACAACTCTACAAATAAAATAAGTCATACAAGCATCATATTACAAGCCAGGGGCCTCGAAGGCTCGAATACAAGAGCTCGATCATAGATGAGTCAGCGGAAGCAACAATATCTGAGTACAGACATAAGATAAACAAGTTTGCCTTAAGAAGGCTAGCACAAACTGGGATACAGATCGAAAGAGGCACAAGCCTCCTGCCCGGGATCCTCCTAAACTACTCCTGGTCGTCGTCAGCGGGCTGCATGTAGTAGTAGGCACCTCCCGAGTAGTAGTAGTCGTCATCGATAGTGGCGTCTGGCTCGTGGACTCCATCGTCTGATTGCAGCAAGCGGGTATAGAAAGGGGGAAAAGAGGGAGCAAAGCAACCGTGAGTACTCATCCAAAGTACTCGCAAACAAGGAGCTACACTACATATGTATGCATTGGTATCAAAAGGAATAAGGGTATCATATGTGGACTGAACTGCAGAATGCTGGAATAAGAGGGGGATAGCTAGTCCTATCGAAGACTACGCTTCTGGCCACCTCCATCTTGCAGCATGTAGAAGAGAGCAGATGGTATGTTCACCAAGTAGCATCGCATAGCATAATCCTAACCGATGATCCTCCCTTCGTCACCCTGTGAGAGAGCGATCACCGGTTGGCACTTGGAAGGGTGTGTTTTGTTAAGTATCCGGTTCTAGTTGTCATAAGGTCAAGGTACAACTCCCGGTCGTCCTTTTACCGAGGGACACGACTATTCGAATAGACCAACTTCCCTACAGGGGTGCACCACATAACCCAACACGCTCGATCCCATTTGGCCGGACACACTTTTCTGGGTCATGCCCGGCCTCGGAAGATCAACACGTCGCAGCCCTACCTAGGCACAATAGAGAGGTCATGTGACGCCCGGCTAATTAGGCTACAGTAATCCCCCCCGTTAATGATGCCACGTCACCATTATTACTGTTGCTAATCTCTCGTTAATTCAAAAACCGATTCAAATTCAAATTCAAAATCAAGTAAACAATAAAAGTTTTCAAATATTAAAACTAAAATGTTCGGAGTGAACAAAATAATGCACAGGTAATTATTGTGGAGAAACCACAATTTTATAATATGTTTAAAGGCTCTAGAGTAATTAAAACAACAGCTGTGACAATTAATTAAATGCCTTTTATAATTAATAATAATGCAAACTATTTTAATTAGGTGTCAAACTTTTTGGGGCAGTAGAATAAATTATAACATTAATTTAGGAGTTGTATTTATCTTTTATAAAACAGAAATTAAAAGAATAAAATAGAAAATAAAATAGATAAAGAAAATAAATAAAACAAAACAAAAAAACTAAAACCTAAAACTATCAAAAAAAATGGGAGAGGGGGAGAAAACCCCACTGGCCCAACTGGGCCAAGCCCCCACCTGGCCCGGCCCAACCCCCTCACTCCCTTATCCCCCCCCGGTCGGCAGGAAACCCTAGCCGCACCCATTCCCCCCCGATCCCCTCCTCCTCCCTTCCCGCGCAGATCCGGATCGGCACCGGCCGATCCCGTCGCCCCCCTCGTCGCCGTCGGCCACCTCCCCGCCCTCCTCCTCACCGGTCGACCCCGACCGCCCC
>NC_041384.1:87999274-88006586 GCF_002162155.2 Triticum dicoccoides
CGCCCTGATTGACTCGGTCAGCTGGGCTGACTGGTCCACCCCCCTGCCTATGACATGGGGGCCCCACCCCCCAGGACGTTTTTAAAATAAAAGAAAAGGGAAAAGGAATTTAGATAAATACAATTAATAAAAATAATAATGAATAAAATTAATTAATTAATTAATTAATTAAGTAAATAATTAATTTAATTAATCCTGATTAATTAAACCTAATGACTAATTAACCTAATTAACTACTGTTAATTAAACTTAACTAAGATAATTAGTTAACAGAGTATGACGAACGGGACCCACATGTCAGGGTTGACCTAGTCAACCCTGTTGACTACTGACGTCAGCATGGCATCATGCTGATGTCATAATTCCATTTTTCGAATTAAATAATTAATTGATTAAATTCCAGAAATTAATAAAATCTTTAAAAAATCATATCTTTTAATCCGTAACTCGGATTAAAATATTTTCAACATGAAAGTTGCCCAGAACGACGAGACGAATCCGGATACGCAGTCCATTCGTCCGCAACACCCCCCTAACCTATCGAACCCGCAACTTTCCCCCTCCGGCTCCTCTGCCCGAAAACACGAAACACCGGGAATACTTTCCCGGATGATTCCCCCCTTAACCAGTACCACCTCATACCACGTTAGGGCACGCCTAGCATCGCTTCTTGACATGTCATTCATCGATATGCATCTGTTTACTTGGTATTCATTATTTCTTCCCCCTCTTCTCTCCGGTAGACTACGAGACCGACGCTGCTGCTGCCCAGTTCGACTACGGTGTTGACGACCCCTCTCTCTTGCCAGAGCAACCAGGCAAGCCCCTCCCTTGATCACCAGATATCGCCTATTCTCTTCTATACTACTTGCATTAGAGTAGTGTAGCCTGTTACTGCTTTCCGTTGATCCTATTCTGATGCATAGCCTGACATTGTTGCTACATCTGTTGATACCTTACCTGCAATCCTAAATGCTTAGTATAGGATGCTAGTTTATCATCATTGGCCCTACATTCTTGTCAGTCTGCCTTGCTATACTATTGGGCCGTGATCACTCGGGAGTTGATCACGGGTATATATTATACATACATACATACTGTACAGATGGTGACTAAAGTCGGGTCAGCTCGAAGAGTACCCGCGAGTGATTCACGGATTGGGGGCTGAAAGGACCTTTGTCCCGACGGCCCTCTGTGTGGATCTTTGTGGCGGAGCGACAGGGCAGGTTGAGGCCGCCTAGGAGAGAGGTGGGCCTGGCCCTATTCGGCGTTCGCGGATACTTAACACGCTTAACGAGGTCTTGGTATTTGATCTGAGTTGGCTATGAGCTTATACGCACTAACCATCTACGCGGGAGTAGTTATGGGTATCCCGGCGTCGTGATATCAGCCGAAGCACTTCGTGACGCCAGCGACTGAGCGGCGCGCGCCTGATTGGACTGGAACGCCACTAGGCTAGGTCTGCTTCCGGCCGCGTTCGCAACGTGCAGGTGTGCATTGGGCGATGGGCCCAGACCCCTGTGCGCTTAGGTTTAGACCGGCGTGCTGGCCTCTCTGTTGAGCCTAGGTAGGGCTGCGACGTGTTGATCTTCCACGGCCGGGCATGACCCAGGAAATTGTGTCCGGCCAAATGGGATCAAGCGTGCTGGGTAAGATGGTGCACCCCTGCAGGGAAGTTAATCTATTCGAATAGCCGTGATCTTCGGTAACAGGACGACTTGGAGTTGTACCTTGAGCTTATGACAACTAGAACCGGATACTTGATAAAACACACCCTTCCAAGTGCCAGATACAACCGGTGGTCGCTCTCTCTCAGGGATATGAGGAGGGGATCGCCGAGTAGGATTATTGCTATGTGATGTTACTTGGAGGACTTCAGATCGTCCTCTTCTACCTGTTGCAAGACAGGTGACCAGAAGCGTAGTCTTCGTTAAGACTAGCTATCCCCCTCTTATTCTGGCATTCTGCAGTTCAGTCCACTGATATGGCCCTTTACACATATATCCATGCATATGTAGTGTAGCTCCTTGCTTGCGAGTACTTTGGATGAGTACTCACGGTTGCTTTTCTCCCTCTTTTCCCCTTTCCCTTCTACCTGGTTGTCGCAACCAGATGCTGGAGCCCTGGAGCCAGACGCCACCCTCGACGATGATTCCTACTACACTGGAGGTGCCTACTACTACGTGCAGCCCGCTGACGACGACCTGGAGTAGTTAGGAGGATCCCAGGCAGGAGGCCTGCGCCTCTTTCGATCTGTATCCCAGTTTGTGCTAGCCTTCTAAAGGCAAACTTGTTTAACTTATGTATGTACTCAGATATTGTTGCTTCCGCTGACTCGTCTATGATCGAGCACTTGTATTCGAGCCCTCGAGGCCCCTGGCTTGTATTATGATGCTTGTATGACTTATTTATGTTTTAGAGTTGTGTTGTGATATCTTCCCGTGAGTCCCTGATCTTGATCGTACACATTTGCGTGCATGATTAGTGTACGATTGAATCGGGGGCGTCACAAGTTGGTATCAGAGCCAACTGCCTGTAGGAATCCCCCTTCCACACTCCTTGGCCGAAGTCGAGTCTAGATGTTGCAAAAACTTTTACTAACATGGCTGTGTGTCCTACGGGCACACGTCGCCATTGGGTGGTATTAGGACCTTTTACTCCTCGATCTTTACTCTGGGACTCTGAGCTCTCTTCTATTCGGGTTAAATGATTTTGCTAAAAACAAAACTAACTTTAGGTTCTCGCAAGTACTTTCTCCCGGAGAGCCACTTGTTACTGATGACCGCCTGCTGCACCAGAAGATTCCGAAGATACTCTACGATGTGCTCTCGAGACTATGTGCCATCGCTTTTGCCACTCACTTCCATCGATAAATCCCTCCGGATAACTACTTACACCTATCGTTCATATTGTCATCCCCAGTTGCTCTTGTTATTACAAGATGTCCTGAAATACTCTTCGATATTTTGAGAATTCTTTACGCTTACTGCCCTGCAGTTCCTTGCTGCATGAATACCCCTACGGATAATTACTCGCGCTTGCCGAGTATCCGTTCGTCCAAAGTTGTTCATGTGTTTCACAAAAATACATTCAAATACTACCCGATCTTCCGAAAATCCTGAGCAGCCTATTGCTCTTGAAATTCTTGCTTGCTTGCATTATGGTTAATCCCATAAGTCTCGTAATCTTAATGGCATACCTTGTCATTCTCATTTTGAGTCTGTTGATTCAATATGTTCCGAATGCTCGCAATCCTCAAATAGATCCTAGAATTGATCCTTCCGGCTCAGACGTCATTTTGAACATGAGCTGGTTCTCGACCAAACTATCTGTCGTCGATTGTGCCTCTGGTATATTCAATTGATCCATCCTTGATCAGAACGTCCGCTTCTGATCCTTTGTTTTGGAAATCATAATTCCTTTTTATTTAAGCTTTGAATTATTCAGATGATACCATAACCTATTGCATTTGCATTCCTTCCTCTTCTGGTTGAGTACCGATACTCATATCAGATCCTTTGTGGACCATCAAGTCCTTTGTTGGATTGTTATTCGACAGTGTCCTTCACATTTGATCACTTTGTGAGTTCTTCCCCTGATACATAATGCCTTTGTTAAGTTGTATCCTCTTCTTGGCCAACCATGCTCTGCTTCGGGCTTGTGTTATTTAATCTTGAAACTTGTGGTATATGTTTCTAAGAAGCCCCTATGGGTTGAACATATGCCTTCTCTAAACCGTGTGAACCCGAAAGTTTTCACGAGTCATACTCTTCTGGTGCTTCACCAGATAAAATTTCAACACTACAACTTCATTGAACGTGAGAAGTGAATGAAAGGTTATGCATTGGAGAAGTGGGAGTCGACCTTGAACTTGAGTTCATGCCCATGGACACGATGTAGATCTTATCATTAAAGCTTCTCTTAAATTAATTATTCCTTTGGTATAAGTTCTTCTTATATCTGGGATCTGGCCTTTTGCAATCGTGGTTCCGACCATGTTCTCTTTTAAATACCATTTCTCATGCAAGGTTAAGCACTTGACTTCTATAGAGCAATACCCCAGTCCAACCTCTACTTTGATCTGTCATCGAGTATTACCCCCCTGGTATCTCGAGATTATCATGGAACTGCATAACATCTTATGAGTTCTTCATCAAGTGCTACATTCCCACTGATTCCAATTTTTCACGGGCTCTGAGTTATTAAACACTCAAAGACACCAATAACTGAACCGAGTCCGCACTACGGTTCAACAACTCTTCAGTAAGCTTCTATAAGTACGAGTTTGTACCCAATCACATCATTCCTAGCCTGATCGGCTATATCATTATCATGCTAAATTTTAACTGTGCTACCGGGCCCTCCTTCCCGGAGCACAAATTTCGACGGTGAGCTAATCTTACAATCAATCTTCCACGTCATATCGTTTGTCCTTGAACAACAAGCTTGCTTTCGATTTTGTGTCGTACCCATGGTTCCAATAACTTTTGCATCATCATTCCGTTGACTTGGTGTCATCGCCGATCAGTTACATCTTCTCGAAACCTCTCGACAAATGTGTCGTGATCATCATCAACATTCTGAGGCCTTCCATGATATCTATCGAATTCTTGATGAGAAATAGCATCCTTTGCCCTCGATGATTTGGATTATCATCCACAACATTATTGCATTCCCTCCAACACAAAACTTGTTCTTGTTTTGTGTTGTACCTTGAGTTCCATGCTATCCAACTTATGTTATGATCTACCGCGGAGTATTACCATCTTTGATGTCAAGAATGTTGTGAGGATTGCTCCACCTCTTAAGAAATTCTTGCTATAATGATACTTCTCACCATCACCATTCTTTCTTGGTCCTCGTGTGGATTCCAATCGGGGTACCCACATGTGAACGGTGTTGTTTGGATTCTGCACTTCTAGCAACCCTATTGCTTTGAAGTTAATGATCGATAATTCATTCTTAGCCTATCGGTTGCTGAACCACCATTCTAACATTGATCATGCTACTATAAGCCCACATTTCGGTTGCACCTTTCAACTGATGTTTAATTGGGTATGTTTTCCTCGAGCATACCCCATTATATCTTTTGAATTGACAAGTGTCATCTTCTTGTTCACATTATTGTGGAAAGCCATTCGTTTGGAATTCTCGATGAATTGTCGCTGAGCCCATCAGCCACCTTCTCATCCCCTCCTTGGTTTAAGGATGAACTATTGCTTCAAGAACCCGCTCCCATAGTTCATTTCCTGAGAATCTTGAAATGTCATTTCGTCTATTTGTGTTGCACCTTTTCTTCTCGGACATCCTGAGTCTGAGGTATCATGACACCAATTGGATATGAATCTCGGTCAGATATGATGGTTGGGACAACTTTCCGAGAGTTATGATGTTGATCCTTTGGTGACCCGGTAACCTGATGTCATGCCTAGCACCCCCCCCCGGCTGGAGGACCTATCATTATAGATTCCTTTTCAGCAAGGTTATCCGTTCACCCATGAGGAAATTGTAAGACTTATTCTACAAGTTATTCCTGATGGATCCTTCGTGTTTCCAAAGTCTGATCTTCACCTGAAGACCATGTCAATGCTATCTCGAAGCATGTCAATGGTACTCCGATTTTCAACAGGAACATTTGAAGCACGATGCTAAATTTTATTTATCATTTATCCTAACACCGTTGTATGGGTAATATCATGAGATTCCTCCCCCCTTACCTAAAGAGTTTTCTACATTATATCCTACCACGGATATCATGCTCTGCTTGTCCTTGGGAAGGATATATCCCTGAAATATGTGTTTAAACACATTTTCCTTTCCATTGTTCTGTTTAATATGATAATCATATTTTACTATCCATTGGTTTGCTTAACCCTTCTTGTGATCTATATGTAAAGCACCTTGGTGTACAACCGTGTCAGTAAGACCCTGTTTCTATTGTTGATGACATTCCGGTAACCACTGATGGATGAGAACTTTGCCTATTGGTCCACCTCGTTCAACGAGCAGGAAAATGGTTCTCTTCGTCCCTCGCCCTTGGTACCGACGTTGTTACCGACATAACTGACATGCTATCCTCTGACATGCCTTGCTTACATGATCGTGCAAGACGTTACCTCCCTTCCTACTCTTAACCCACATGGTGGGCCCATAACCCACAGTTCAGGATCGAAACCTGACTCTCCTACACCCCCTGTTCCCAAGGTTGTTCCTCACGCGTGACCTCGTATGTAATTCACGAGCCACCTTCAGGTCTGATGTCGGACACAATACTTATTCTCGTTGCTCTGGACCCCTTTCACCCTTTGTTTCAGGCATCGAACGATTGCCTACCCGCTCAAAACTTCTCATGGTACCTCCGTACTTTGCTCTCGATACTTTCTTTAGTTTCAATTCGGGAGTTACTTCCCACCACCTTCCCTGTGTTATTGACCAGATAATCATCCTTGCAGAGGTTCGTTCCCCCGGAATACCCCCTTTTGTTCTTTCTTAAGTATGATGGAGATCCTGAAGGAAGGACGACGATTTCATCATGATGCATTGAGGCATAGGAGTGAAGCCATCAGCGCTATGGATCGACCACTTCGAGAAGAGCAACCAAGACCGAGAAGAATCGTTAGAATTTCATAACCTATTCTTCCCCCTTACTCCCGTCCTAAATCTCGGGACGAGATTTCTTGTAGTGGAGGAGAATTGTGACGCCCGGCTAATTAGGCTACAGTAATCCCCCCGTTAATAATGCCACGTCACCATTATTACTGTTACTAATCTCTCGTTAATTCAAAAACCGATTCAAATTCAAATTCAAAATCAAGTAAACAATAAAAGTTTTCAAATATTAAAACTAAAATGTTCGGAGTGAACAAAATAATGCACAGGTAATTATTGTGGAGAAACCACAATTTTATAATATGTTTAAAGGCTCTAGAGTAATTAAAATAGCAGCTGTGACAATTAATTAAATGCCTTTTATAATTAATAATAATGCAAACTATTTTAATTAGGTGTCAAACTTTTTGGGGCAGTAGAATAAATTATAACATTAATTTAGGAGTTGTATTTATCTTTTATAAAACAGAAATTAAAAGAATAAAATAGAAAATAAAATAGATAAAGAAAATAAATAAAACAAAACAGAAAAACTAAAACCTAAAACTATCAAAAAAATGGGAGAGGGGGAGAAAACCCCAGTGGCCCAACTGGGCCAAGCCCCCACCTGGCCCAGCCGGCCACCCCCTGGCCCGGCCCAACCCCCTCACTCCCTTATCCCCCCCGGTCGGCAGGAAACCCTAGCCGCACCCATTCCCCCCCG
>NC_041384.1:88007638-88009342 GCF_002162155.2 Triticum dicoccoides
ACGGGAACGTGCTCCCCGGCCTCCCTCTCCCTTCTCCTCGCCCGGGCCTCGGCCCCGGCGAGCACGCCGCACCCGAGCTCCCCTCCGTCGCGGATCTCGTCGCCGGCGCCCCCCGGTGACCAAATGGTCACGGGGCCGAGCCCGTGGTGCTCAGCGCGCCGCGCAAGCACCCCCCGGCCCCCGTAGCGCGCTCCCGTCGGGGCCCGAACCACCCCGCCGCCTCCGCCGCTCGTCGACGCCGATTCCGGCCGAGTCCGGCTGCGCCACTGCCACCATTGGACGCGCCGTCCTCCCCGCTTCCAAACGCACCGCCCGCGCCCCTTTTTGGCCACCGAATGACGAAGTCCGGCGAGGTCCGGCGCCCCCTCCGCCGCGGACGCCCATCGGGGCTCCACACCGCTGGTCGCCGACGTGGCCGCCCGGGGCCACCGCCTGGGCCACTGACTGGTGGGCCCAGGGCCCCCCCGCCGCCCTGATTGACTCGGTCAGCTGGGGTGACCGGTCCACCCCCTGCCTATGACATGGGGGCCCCACCCCCCAGGACGTTTTTAAAATAAAAGAAAAGGGAAAAGGAATTTAGATAAATATAATTAATAAAAATAATAATGAATAAAATTAATTAATTAATTAATTAAATAATTAATTTAATTAATCCTGATTAATTAAACCTAATGACTAATTAACCTAATTAACTACTGTTAATTAAACTTAACTAAGATAATTAGTTAACAGAGTATGACGAACGGGACCCACATGTCAGGGTTGACCTAGTCAACAGGTTGACTGCTGACGTCAGCATGGCATCATGCTGACGTCATAATTCCATTTTTCGAATTAAATAATTAATTGATTAAATTCCAGAAATTAATAAAATCTTTAAAAAATCATATCTTTTAATCCGTAACTCGGATTAAAATATTTTCAACATGAAAGTTGCCCAGAACGACGAGACGAATCCGGATACGCAGTCCGTTCGTCCGCAACACCCCCCTAACCTATCGAACCCGCAACTTTCCCCCTCCGGCTCCTCTGCCCGAAAACACGAAACACCGGGAATACTTTCCCGGAAGATTCCCCCCTTAACCAGTACCACCTCATACCACGTTAGGGCACGCCTAGCATCGCTTCTTGACATGTCATGCATCAATATGCATCTGTTTACTTGGTATTCATTATTTCTTCCCCCTCTTCTCTCCGGTAGACTACGAGACCGACGCTGCTGCTGCCCAGTTCGACTACGGTGTTGACGACCCCTCTCTCTTGCCAGAGCAACCAGGCAAGTGTTGGGGAACGTTGCAGAAAATTAAAATTTTTCCTACGGTTTCACCAAGATCCATCTATGAGTTCATCTAAGCAACGAGTCTAGGGAGAGAGTTTGCATCTACATACCACTTGTAGATCGCGTGCGGAAGCTTGCAAGGTGATGATGTAGTCGTACTCGACGTGATCCAAATCACCGATGACCAGCGCCGAACGGACGGCACCTCCGCGTTCAACACACGTACGGGACGGGAGACGTCTCCTCCTTCTTGATCCAGCAAGGGGGAAGGAGAGGTTGATGAAGATCCAGCAGCAAGACGGCGTGGTGGTGGATGCAGGGCGTCACAGGAGCAAGGCTTCGCCGAGACTACGAGGGAGAGACGTAACGGGGGGAGGTGGAGGCGCCAGGGGCTGGTGTATGAAGTCCCTCCTCTCCCCCACTAT
>NC_041384.1:88013563-88024074 GCF_002162155.2 Triticum dicoccoides
TATCAAATACCCAGGAGTTACTACGATTACTGGTAAGGTACACATCAATCACATGTATATCAAATATACCTTTGGTGTTGCCGGCCTTCTTATCCGCTAAGTATTTGGGGCAGTTCCGCTTCCAGTGACCCTTCCCCTTGCAATAAAAGCACTCAGTCTCAGGCTTGGGTCCATTCTTTGACTTCTTCCCGGTAACTGGCTTACCAGGCGCGGCAACATCTTTGCCGTCCTTCTTGAAGTTCTTCTTACCCTTGCCCTTCTTGAACTTAGTGGTCTTATTGACCATCAACACTTGATGTTCTTTCTTGATTTCAGCCTCTGCTGACTTCAGCATCGAGAACACTTCAGGAATGGTCTTTTCCATTCCCTGCATGTTGTAGTTCATCACAAAGCTCTTGTAGCTTGGTGGGAGCGACTGGAGGATTCTGTCAATGACCGCCTCATCTGGGAGGTTAATGTTCAGCTGGGTCTTACGGTTGTGCAACCCAGACATCTTCAGGATGTGCTCACTGACAGAACTGTTTTCCTCCATCTTACAACTGTAGAACTTGTCGGAGACATCATATCTCTCGACCCGGGCATGAGCTTGGAAAACTAGTTTCAGCTCTTCGAACATCTCATATGCTCCGTGATGCTCAAAACGCTTTTGGAGCCCCGGTTCTAAGCTGTAAAGCATGCCGCACTGAACGAGGGAGTAATCATCAGCGCGAGTTTGCCAAGCATTCATAATGTCTTGGTTCTCTGGGACGGGAGCGTCACCTAGCGGTCCTTCTAGGACATATTGTTTCCTGGCAGCTATGAGGATGATCCTCAGGTTCCGGACCCAGTCCGTATAGTTGCTGCCATCATCTTTCAGCTTGGTTTTCTCTAGGAACGCGTTGAAGTTCATGTTGACATTAGCGTTGGCCATTGATCTACAAGACATATTTGCAAAGGTTTTAGACTAAGTTCATGATAATAAAGTTCTAATCAAATTATGAACTCCCACTTAGATTAGACATCCCTTTAGTCATCTAAGTGTTACACGATCCGAGTCGACTAGCCCGTGTCCGATCATCACGTGAGACGGACTAGTCATCGTCGGTGAACATTTTCATGTAGATCGTATCTTCCATACGACTCGTGTTCGACCTTTCGGTCTCCGTGTTCCGAGGCCATGTCTGCACATGCTAGGCTCGTCAAGTTAACCCTAAGTGTTTTCGCTGTGTAAAACTGTCTTACACCCGCTGTATGTGAACGTAAGAATCCATCACACCCGATCATCACGTGGTGCTTAGAAGCGACAAACTGTAGCAACGGTGCACAGTTAGGGGAGAACACTTCTTGAAATTTTATAAGGGATCATCTTATTTACTACCGTCGTCCTAAGTAAACAAGATGCATAATACATAATAAACATCACATGCAATTATATAGTTGTGACATGATATGGCCAATATCATATAGCTCCATTGATCTTCATCTTCGGGGCTCCATGATCATCTTGTCACCGGCTTGACACCATGATCTCCATCATCATGATCTCCATCATCGTGTCTTCATGAAGTTGTCACGCCAACGACTACTTCTACTTCTATGACTAACGTTTAGCAATAAAGTAAAGTAGTTTACATGACGTTATTCAATGACACGCAGGTCATACAAAAAATAATGACAACTTCTATGGCTCCTGCCGGTTGTCATACTCATCGACATGCAAGTCGTGAACCCTATTACAAAGAACATGATCTCATACATCACAATTCATCATTCATCACAAGTTCTGGCCACATCACATCACATGATCAATCGCTGCAAAAACAAGTTAGACGTCCTCTAATTGTTGTTGCATCTTTTACGTGGCTGCAATTGGGTTCTAGCAAGAACGTTTTCTTACCTACGAATCACCACAACGTGATTTTGTCAACTTCTATTTACCCTTCATAAGGGCCCTGTTCATCGACTCCGCTCCAACTAAGGTGGGAGAGACAGACACCCGCCAGCCACCTTATGCAACTTGTGCATGTCAGTCGGTGGAACCGGTCTCACGTAAGCGTACGTGTAAGGTTGGTCCGGGCCGCTTCATCCCACAATACCGTTGAGCAAGAAAAGACTAGTAGAGGCAAGTAAGATGACAAAATCCACGCCCACAACAAAATTGTGTTCTACTCGTGCAAAGAGAACTACGCATAGACCTAGCTCTGATACCACTGTTGGGGAACGTTGCAGAATTAAAATTTTTCCTACGGTTTCACCAAGATCCATCTATGAGTTCATCTAAGCAACGAGTCTAGGGAGAGAGTTTGCATCTACATACCACTTGTAGATCGCGTGCGGAAGCTTGCAAGGTGATGATGTAGTCGTACTCGACGTGATCCAAATCACCGATGACCAGCGCCGAACGGACGGCACCTCCGCGTTCAACACACGTACGGGACGGGAGACGTCTCCTCCTTCTTGATCCAGCAAGGGGGAAGGAGAGGTTGATGAAGATCCAGCAGCACGACGGCGTGGTGGTGGATGCAGGGCGTCACAGCAGCAGGGCTTCGCCGAGACTACGAGGGAGAGACGTAACGGGGGGAGGTGGAGGCGCCAGGGGCTGGTGTATGAAGTCCCTCCTCTCCCCCACTATATATAGGGGTGCCAAGGGGGATCTCCGGCCCTAGTAGATGAGATCTACTAGGGGGGGCGGCGGCCTAGGGGAGGTTTCCCTCCCCCCCAAGGCACCTAGGGGTGCCTTCCACCACTAGGACTCCTCCTAGGGGGAAACCCTAGGTGCATGGGCCTATAGGGGCTGGTGCCCTTGGCCCATGATGGCCAAGGCGCACCCCCTACAGCCCATGTGGCCCCCCGGGACAGGTGGCCCCACCCGGTGGACCCCCGGGACCCTTCCGGTGGTCCCGGTACAATACCGATAACCCCGAAACTTGTCCCGATGCCCGAAACAGCACTTCCTATATATAATTCTTTACCTCCGGACCATTCCGGAACTCCTCGTGACGTCCGGGATCTCATCCGGGACTCCGAACAACATTCGGGTTTCTACATATACATATCTTCATAACCCTAGCGTCACCGAACCTTAAGTGTGTAGACCCTACGGGTTCGGGAGACATGCAGACATGACCGAGACGCTCTCAGTCAATAACCATCAGCGGGATCTGGATACCCATGATGGCTCCCACATGCTCCTCGATGTTGTCATCGGATGAACCACTATGTCGAGGATTCGATCAAACCCTGTATGCAATTCCCTTTGTCAATCGGTACGTTACTTGCCCGAGACTCGATCGTCGGTATCCCAATACCTTGTTCAGTCTCGTTACCGGCAAGTCACTTTACTCGTACCGTAATGCATGATCCCGTGTCCAACACCTTGGTCACATTGAGCTCATTATGATGATGCATTACCGAGTGGGCCCAGAGATACCTCTCCGACATACGAAGTGACAAATCCCAGTCTCGATCCGTGTCAACCCAACAGCTACTTTTGGAGATACCTGTAATGCACCTTTATAGTCACCCAGTTACGTTGCGACGTTTGATACACCCAAGGCACTCTTACGGTATCCGGGAGTTACACGATCTCATGGTCGAAGGAAGAGATACTTGACACTTGCAAAGCTCTAGCAAAACGAACTACACGATCTTTTATGCTATGCTTAGGATTGGGTCTTGTCCATCACATCATTCTCCTAATGATGTGATCCCGTTATCAACGACATCCAATGTCCATAGTCAGGAAACCATGACTATCTGTTGATCACAACGAGCTGGTCAACTAGAGGCTTACCAGGGACATAGTGTGGTCTAAGTATTCACACGTGTATTACGATTTCCGGATAATACAGTTATAGCATGAATAAAAGACAATTATCATGAACAATGAAATATAATAATACTTTTATTATTGCCTCTAGGGCATATTTCCAACAGCAAGCCCCCCCCTTGATCACCAGATATCGCCTATTCTCTTCTATACTGCTTGCATTAGTGTAGTGTAGCCTGTTACTGCTTTTCGTTGATCCTATTCTGATGCATAGCCTGACATTGTTGCTAAATCTGTTGATACCTTACCTGCAATCCTAAATGCTTAGTATAGGATGCTAGTTTATCATCATTGGCCCTACATTCTTGTCAGTCTGCCTTGCTATACTATTGGGCCGTGATCACTCGGGAGTTGATCACGGGTATATATTATACATACATACATACTGTACAGATGGTGACTAAAGTCGGGTCAGCTCGAAGAGTACCCGCGAGTGATTCACGGATTGGGGGCTGAAAGGACCTTTGTCCCGACGGCCCTCTGTGTGGATCTTTGTGGCGGAGCGACAGGGCAGGTTGAGGCCGCCTAGGAGAGAGGTGGGCCTGGCCCTATTCGGCGTTCGTGGATACTTAACACGCTTAACGAGGTCTTGGTATTTGATCTGAGTTGGCTACGAGCTTATACGCACTAACCATCTACGCGGGAGTAGTTATGGGTATCCCGGCGTCGTGGTATCAGCCGAAGCACTTCGTGACGCCAGCGACTGAGCGGCGCGCGCCGGATTGGACTGGAACGCCACTAGGCTAGGTCTGCTTTCGGCCGCGTTCGCAATGTGCAGGTGTGCATTGGGCGATGGGCCCAGACCCCTGTGCGCTTAGGTTTAGACCGGCGTGCTGGCCTCTCTGTTGAGCCTAGGTAGGGCTGCGACGTGTTGATCTTCCGCGGCCGGGCATGACCCAGGAAAGTGTGTCCGGCCAAATGGGATCAAGCGTGCTGGGTAAGATGGTGCACCCCTGCAGGGAAGTTAATCTATTCGAATAGCCGTGATCTTCGGTAACAGGACGACTTGGAGTTGTACCTTGAGCTTATGACAACTAGAACCGGATACTTGATAAAACACACCCTTCCAAGTGCCAGATACAACCGTTGGTCGCTCTCTCTCAGGGATATGAGGAGGGGATCGCCGGGTAGGATTATTGCTATGTGATGTTACTTGGAGGACTTCAGATCGTCCTCTTCTACCTGTTGCAAGACAGGTGACCAGAAGCGTAGTCTTCGTTAAGACTAGCTATCCCCCTCTTATTCTGGCATTCTGCAGTTCAGTCCACTGATATGGCCCTTTACACATATATCCATGCATATGTAGTGTAGCTCCTTGCTTGCGAGTACTTTGGATGAGTACTCACGGTTGCTTTTCTCCCTCTTTTCCCCTTTCCCTTCTACCTGGTTGTCGCAACCAGATGCTGGAGCCCTGGAGCTAGACGCCACCGTCGACGATGATTCCTACTACACTGGAGGTGCCTACTACTACGTGCAGCCCGCTGACGACGACCTGGAGTAGTTAGGAGGATCCCAGGCAGGAGGCCCGCGCCTCTTTCGATCTGTATCCCAGTTTGTGCTAGCCTTCTAAAAGCAAACTTGTTTAACTTATGTCTGTACTCAGATATTGTTGCTTCCGCTGACTCGTCTATGATCGAGCACTTGTATTCGAGCCCTCGAGGCCCCTGGCTTGTATTATGATGCTTGTATGACTTATTTATGTTTTAGAGTTGTGTTGTGATATCTTCCCGTGAGTCCCTGATCTTGATCGTACACATTTGCGTGCATGATTAGTGTACGATTAAATCGGGGGCGTCACAAGTTGGTATCAGAGCCAACTGCCTGTAGAGAATCCCCCTTCCACACTCCTTGGCCGAAGTCGAGTCTAGACGTTGCAAAAACTTTTACTAACATGTCTGTGTGTCCTACGGGCACACGTCGCCATTGGGTGGTGTTAGGACCTTTTACTCCTCGATCTTTACTCTGGGACTCTGAGCTCTCTTCTATTCGGGTTAAATGATTTTGCTAAAAACAAAACTAACTTTAGGTTCTCGCAAGTACTTTCTCCCGGAGAGCCACTTGTTACCGATGACCGCCTGCTGCACCTGAAGATTCCGAAGATACTCTACGATGTGCTCTCGAGACTATGTGCCATCGCTTTTGCCACTCACTTCCATCGATAAATCCCTCCGGATAACTACTTACACCTATCGTTCATATTGTCATCCCCAGTTGCTCTTGTTATTACAAGATGTCCTGAAATACTCTTCGATATTCCGAGAATTCTTTACGCTTACCGCCCTGCAGTTCCTTGCTGCATGAATACCCCTACGGATAATTACTCGCGCTTGCCGAGTATCCGTTCGTCCAAAGTTGTTCATGTGTTTCACAAAAATACATTCAAATACTACCCAATCTTCCGAAAATCCTGAGCAGCCTATTGCTCTTGAAATTCTTGCTTGCTTGCATTATGGTTAATCCCATAAGTCTCGTAATCTTAATGGCATACCTTGTCATTATCATTTTGAGTCTGTTGATTCAATATGTTCCGAATGCTCGCAATCCTCAAATAGATCCTAGAATTCATCCTTCCGGCTCAGACGTCATTTTGAACATGAGCTGGTTCTCGACCAAACTATCTGTCGTCGATTGTGCCTCTGGTATATTCAATTGATCCATCCTTGATCAGAACGTCTGCTTCTGATCCTTTGTTTTGGAAATCATAATTCCTTTTTATTTAAGCTTTGAATTATTCAGATGATACCATAACCTGTTGCATTTGCATTCCTTCCTCTTCTGGTTGAGTACCGATACTCATATCAGATCCTTTGTGGACCATCAAGTCCTTTGTTGGATTGTTATCCGACAGTGTCCTTCACATTTGATCACTTTGTGAGTTCTTCCCCTGATACATAATGCCTTTGTTAAGTTGTATCCTCTTCTTGGCCAACCATGCTCTGCTTCGGGCTTGTGTTATTTAATCTTGAAACTTGTGGTATATGTTTCTAAGAAGCCCCTATGGGTTGAACATATGCCTTCTCTAAACCGTGTGAACCCGAAAGTTTTCATGAGTCATACTCTTCTGGTGCTTCACCAGATAAAATTTCAACACTACAACTTCATTGAACGTGAGAAGTGAATGAAAGGTTATGCATTGGAGAAGTGGGAGTCGACCTTGAACTTGAGTTCATGCCCATGGACACGATGTAGATCTTATCATTAAAGCTTCTCTTAAATTAATTATTCCTTTGGTATAAGTTCTTCTTATATCTGGGATCTGGCCTTTTGCAATCGTGGTTCCGACCATGTTCTCTTTTAAATACCATTTCTCGTGCAAGGTTAAGCACTTGACTTCTATAGAGCAATACCCTAGTCCAACCTCTACTTTGATCTGTCATCGAGTATTACCCCCCTGGTATCTCGAGATTATCATGGAACTGCATAACATCTTATGAGTTCTTCATCAAGTGCTACATTCCCACTGATTCCAATTTTTCACGGGCTCTGAGTTATTAAACACTCAAAGACACCAATAACTGAACCGAGTCCGCACTACGGTTCAACAGCTCTTCAGTAAGCTTCTATAAGTACGAGTTTGTACCCGATCACATCATTCCTAGCCTGATCGGCTATATCATTATCATGCTAAATTTTAACTGTGCTACCGGGCCCTCCTTCCCGGAGCACAAATTTCGACGGTGAGCTAATATTACAATCAATCTTCCACGTCATATCGTTTGTCCTTGAACAACAAGCTTGCTTTCGATTTTGTGTCGTACCCATGGTTCCAATAACTTTTGCATCATCATTCCGTTGACTTGGTGTCATTGCCGATCAGTTACATCTTCTCGAAACCTCTCGACAAATGTGTCGTGATCATCATCAACATTCTGAGGCCTTCCATGATATCTATCGAATTCTTGATGAGAAATAGCATCCTTTGCCCTCGATGATTTGGATTATCATCCACAACATTATTGCATTCCCTCCAACACAAAACTTGTTCTTGTTTTGTGTTGTACCTTGAGTTCCATGCTATCCAACTTATGTTATGATCTACCGCGGAGTATTACCATCTTTGATGTCAAGAATGTTGTGAGGATTGCTCCACCTCTTAAGAAATTCTTGCTATAATGATACTTCTCACCATCACCATTCTTTCTTGGTCCTCGTGTGGATTCCAATTGGGGTACCCACATGTGAACGGTGTTGTTTGGATTCTGCACTTCTAGCAACCCTATTGCTTTGAAGTTAGTGATCGATAATTCATTCTTAGCCTATCGGTTGCTGAACCACTATTCTAACATTGATCATGCTACTATAAGCCCACATTTCGGTTGCACCTTTCAACTGATGTTTAATTGGGTATGTTTTCGTCGAGCATACCCCATTATATCTTTTGAATTGACAAGTGTCATCTTCTTGTTCACATTATTGTGGAAAGCCATTCGTTTGGAATTCTCGATGAATTGTCGCTGAGCCCATCAGCCACCTTCTCATCCCCTCCTTGGTTTAAGGATGAACTATTGCTCCAAGAACCCGCTCCCATAGTTCATTTCCTGAGAATCTTGAAATGTCATTTCGTCTATTTGTGTTGCACCTTTTCTTCTCGGACATCCTGAGTCTGAGGTATCATGACACCAATTGGATATGAATCTCGGTCAGATATGATGGTTGGGACAACTTTCCGAGAGTTATGATGTTGATCCTTTGGTGACCCGGTAACCTGATGTCATGCCTAGCACCCCCCCCCCCGGCTGGAGGACCTATCATTATAGATTCCTTTTCAGCAAGGTTATCCGTTCATCCATGAGGAAATTGTAAGACTTATTCTACAAGTTATTCCTGATGGATCCTTCGTGTTTCCAAAGTCTGATCTTCACCTGAAGACCATGTCAATGCTATCTCGAAGCATGTCAATGGTACTCCGATTTTCAACAGGAACATTTGAAGCACGATGCTAAATTTTATTTATCATTTATCCTAACACCGTTGTATGGGTAATATCATGAGATTCCTCCCCCCTTACCTAAAGAGTTTTCTACATTATATCCTACCACGGATATCATGCTCTGCTTGTCCTTGGGAAGGATATATCCCTGAAATATGTGTTTAAACACATTTTCCTTTCCATTGTTCTGTTTAATATGATAATCATATTTTACTATCCATTGGTTTGCTTAACCCTTCTTGTGATCTATATGTAAAGCACCTTGGTGTACAACCGTGTCAGTAAGACCCTGTTTCTATTGTTGATGACATTCCGGTAACCACTGATGGATGAGAACTTTGCCTATTGGTCCACCTCGTTCAACGAGCAGGAAAATGGTTCTCTTTGTCCCTCGCCCTTGGTACCGACGTTGTTGCCGGCATAACTGACAGGCTATCCTCTGACATGCCTTGCTTACATGATCGTGCAAGACGTTACCTCCCTTCCTACTCTTAACCCACATGGTGGGCCCATAACCCACAGTTCAGGATCGAAACCTGACTCTCCTACACCCCCTGTTCCCAAGGTTGTTCCTCACGCGTGACCTCGTATGTAATTCACGAGCCACCTTCAGGTCTGATATCGGACACAATACTTATTCTCGTTGCTCTGGACCCCTTTCACCCTTTGTTTCAGGCATCGAACGATTGCCTACCCGCTCGAAACTTCTCATGGTACCTCCGTACTTTGCTCTCGATACTTTCTTTAGTTTCAATTCGGGAGTTACTTCCCACCACCTTCCCTGTGTTATTGACCAGATAATCAACCTTGCAGAGGTTCGTTCCCCCGGAATACCCCCTTTTGTTCTTTCTTAAGTATGATGGAGATCCTGAAGGAAGGACGACGATTTCATCATGATGCATTGAGGCATAGGAGTGAAGACATCAGCGCTATGGATCGACCACTTCGAGAAGAGCAACCAAGACCGAGAAGAATCATTAGAATTTCGTAACCTATTCTTCCCCTTTACTCCCCTCCTAAATCTCGGGACGAGATTTCTTGTAGTGGAGGAGAATTGTGACGCCCGGCTAATTAGGCTACAGTAATCCCCCCCGTTAATGATGCCACATCACCATTATTACTGTTGCTAATCTCTCGTTAATTCAAAAACCGATTCAAATTCAAATTCAAAATCAAGTAAACAATAAAAGTTTTCAAATATTAAAACTAAAATGTTCGGAGTGAACAACATAATGCACAGGTAATTATTGTGGAGAAACCACAATTTTATAATATGTTTAAAGGCTCTAGAGTAATTAAAACAGCAGCTGTGACAATTAATTAAATGCCTTTTATAATTAATAATAATGCAAACTATTTTAATTAGGTGTCAAACTTTTTGGGGCAGTAGAATAAATTATAACATTAATTTAGGAGTTGTATTTATCTTTTATAAAACAGAAATTAAAAGAATAAAATAGAAAATAAAATAGATAAAGAAAATAAATAAAACAAAACAGAAAAACTAAAACCTAAAACTATGAAAAAAAATGGGAGAGGGGGAGAAAACCCCACTGGCCCAACTGGGCCAAGCCCCCACCTGGCCCAGCCGGCCACCCCCTGGCCCGGCCCAACCCCCTCACTCCCTTATCCCCCCCGGTCGGCAGGAAGCCCTAGCCGCACCCATTCCCCCCCGATCCCCTCCTCCTCCCTCCCCGCGCCGACCCGGATCGGCACCGGCCGATCCCGTCGCCCCCCTCGTCGCCGTCGGCCGCCTCCCCGCCCTCCTCCTCA
>NC_041384.1:88024959-88043957 GCF_002162155.2 Triticum dicoccoides
TGGGGGCCCCACCCCCAGGATGTTTTTAAAATAAAAGAAAAGGGAAAAGGAATTTAGATAAATATAATTAATAAAAATAATAATGAATAAAATTAATTAATTAATTAATTAAGTAAATAATTAATTTAATTAATCCTGATTAATTAAACCTAATGACTAATTAACCTAATGAACTACTGTTAATTAAACTTAACTAAGATAATTAGTTAACAGAGTATGACGAATGGGACCCACATGTCAGGGTTGACCTAGTCAACCCTGTTGACTGCTGACGTCAGCATGGCATCATGCTGACGTCATAATTCCATTTTTCGAATTAAATAATTAATTGATTAAATTCCAGAAATTAATAAAATCTTTAAAAAATCATATCTTTTAATCCGTAACTCGGATTAAAATATTTTCAACATGAAAGTTGCCCAGAACGACGAGACGAATCCGGATACGCAGTCCGTTCGTCCGCAACACCCCCCTAACCTATCGAAGCCGCAACTTTCCCCCTCCGGCTCCTCTGCCCGAAAACACGAAACACCGGGAATACTTTCCCGGATGATTCCCCCCTTAACCAGTACCACCTCATACCACGTTAGGGCACGCCTAGCATCGCTTCTTGACATGTCATGCATCGATATGCATCTGTTTACTTGGTATTCATTATTTCTTCCCCCTCTTCTCTCCGGTAGACTACGAGACCGACGCTGCTGCTGCCCAGTTCGACTACGGTGTTGACGACCCCTCTCTCTTGCCAGAGCAACCAGGCAAGCCCCCCCCCTGATCACCAGATATCGCCTATTCTCTCCTATACTGCTTGCATTAGAGTAGTGTAGCCTGTTACTGCTTTCCGTTGATCCTATTCTGATGCATAGCCTGACATTGTTGCTACATCTGTTGATACCTTACCTGCAATCCTAAATGCTTAGTATAGGATGCTAGTTTATCATCATTGGCCCTACATTCTTGTTAGTCTGCCTTGCTATACTATTGGGCCGTGATCACTCGGGAGTTGATCACGGGTATATATTATACATACATACATACTGTACAGATGGTGACTAAAGTCGGGTCAGCTCGAAGAGTACCCGCGAGTGATTCACGGATTGGGGTTGAAAGGACCTTTGTCCCGACGGCCCTCTGTGTGGATCTTTGTGGCGGAGCGACAGGGCAGGTTGAGGCCGCCTAGGAGAGAGGTGGGCCTGGCCCTGTTCGGCGTTCGCGGATACTTAACACGCTTAACGAGGTCTTGGTATTTGATCTGAGTTGGCTACGAGCTTATACGCACTAACCATCTACGTGGGAGTAGTTATGGGTATCCCGGCGTCGTGGTATCAGCCGAAGCACTTCGTGACGCCAGCGACTGAGCGGCGCGCGCCGGATTGGACTGGAACGCCACTAGGCTAGGTCTGCTTCCGGCCGCGTTCGCAACATGCAGGTGTGCATTGGGTGATGGGCCCAGACCCCCGTGCGCTTAGGTTTAGACCGGCGTGCTGGCCTCTCTGTTGAGCCTAGGTAGGGCTGTGACGTGTTGATCTTCCGCGGCCGGGCATGACCCAGGAAAGTGTGTCCGGCCAAATGGGATCAAGCATGCTGGGTAAGATGGTGCACCCCTGCAGGGAAGTTAATCTATTCGAATAGCCGTGATCTTCGGTAACAGGACGACTTGGAGTTGTACCTTGAGCTTATGACAACTAGAACCGGATACTTGATAAAACACACCCTTCCAAGTGCCAGATACAACCGGTGGTCGCTCTCTCTCAGGGATATGAGGAGGGGATCGCCGGGTAGGATTATTGCTATGTGATGTTACTTGGAGGACTTCAGATCGTCCTCTTCTACCTGTTGCAAGACAGGTGACCAGAAGCATAGTCTTTGTTAAGACTAGCTATCCCCCTCTTATTCTGGCATTCTGCAGTTCAGTCCACTGATATGGCCCTTTACACATATATCCATGCATATGTAGTGTAGCTCCTTGCTTGCGAGTACTTTGGATGAGTACTCACGGTTGCTTTTCTCCCTCTTTTCCCCTTTCCCTTCTACCTGGTTGTCGCAACCAGATGCTGGAGCCCTGGAGCCAGACGCCACCATCGACGATGATTCCTACTACACTGGAGGTGCCTACTACTATGTGCAGCCCGCTGACGACGACCTGGAGTAGTTAGGAGGATCCCAGGCACGAGGCCTGCGCCTCTTTCGATCTGTATCCCAGTTTGTGCTAGCCTTCTAAAGGCAAACTTGTTTAACTTATGTCTGTACTCAGATATTGTTGCTTCCGCTGACTCGTCTATGATCGAGCACTTGTATTCGAGCCCTCGAGGCCCCTGGCTTGTATTATGATGCTTGTATGACTTATTTATGTTTTAGAGTTGTGTTCTGATATCTTCCTGTGAGTCCCTGATCTTGATCGTACACATTTGCATGCATGATTAGTGTACGATTGAATCGGGGGCGTCACAGGTCAGCACGCTGGTCTAAATCCTATGGCGGAGGGGCTGGGCCCATCGCCCATTGCACACCTGCATGTTGCGTGGGCGGCCGGAGAGCAGACCTAGCAACCTCCATTACAAGGGAAGTTGCGTTACGCGGTCCAACCCGGCGCGCGCCACCCAGTCGCTGACGTCACGAAGGCTTCGGCTGATACCACGACATCGAGTGCCCATAACTGTCCCCGCGTAGATGGTTAGTGCGTATAAGCCAGTGGCCAGACTCAGATCAAATACCAAGATCTCGTTAAGCGTGTTAAGTATCCGCAAACGCCGACCAGGGCCAGGCCCACCTCTCTCCCAGGTCGTCTCAACCTGCCCTGTCGCTCCGCCTCAAAGTAACAGTCGGGGGCCGTCGGGAACTCAGGCCCACCACTACCTGGATGGAGCCACCTGCCCCTTCAGCCCCCATCTCCGAACAGTATCATAAGTAATGTAACAGTATAAGTATATATCATATGCCCGTGATCACCTCCCGAAGTGATCACGGCCCAGTAGTATAGCATGGCAGACGGACAAGAATGTAGGGCCACTGATGGTAAACTAGCATCCTATACTAAGCATTTAGGATTGCAGATAAGGTATCAACAGTTGTAGCAACAATGACAAGCTATGCAACAGAATAGGATTAACGGAAAGCAGTAACATGCTGCACTACTCTAATGCAAGCAGTATAGAGAGTAGGCGATATCTAGTGATCAAGGGGGGGGGGGCTTGCCTAGTTGCTCTGGCAAGAGAGAGGGGCCGTCAACACCGTAGTCGTACTGGGTAGCAGCGGCGTCGGTCTCGATGTATAGCGAGAGAAGAGGGGGAAGAAACAATAAATGTAATCCAAACAAATGCATGACAATGCATGACATGACAAAGCGTGATGCTAGGTGTGCCCTAACGTGGTACGAGGTGGTACCGGTGAAGGGGGGAAACATCCGGGAAAGTATTCCCGGTGTTTCGCATTTTTGGATAGATGAACCGGAGGGGGAAAGTTGCGTGTTCGCTATGTTAGGGATGCGTGGCGGACGAACGGGCTGCGTATCCGGATTCGTCTTATCGTTCTAAGCAACTTTTATATTAATTTAAAAAGAATTTAATCATTTTAAATTCGAAAATTTAAATGTTAAATTGCTCTGGGTACACAGAAGTGTACCCACAGATGGGCTTATGTGGCTGACCAGTAGGCCCAGTTGACTTGGTCAACTGTCCAGTCAGCAGAGGCTGACTGATGGGGCCGGTCAAAGTCAACGGCCCAGTCAGCATTGACCGTTGACTGGTCAAATTGACCAGTGGGTCCCGGTTGTCAATGACTTAGGTTAACTAAGCATGATTAGTTAATTTAATTTAGTGATTAGGTTAATTAATCTTAATTAGTTAATTTAAACAGTGTTAATTAAGTTAATTAATTAATTATTATTTTCATTATATATATATCACTGTCAGGACCCCGATTCCAAGTCACATCGATCTAGCCGGTAACACCTCATATCACTTTGCGGCCTCACACACGGTATCCCACGGGTGTCGCCTTACCATGGCCCAGGACCGTTTGCGCCTTTTGGCTCACGTATATGATAGTGTCGCTAGCATCCATATGACAGAGAACCCGGGCCGACATGGCTAGTCGTGAACCCAAAGCGGCACAGAGCTATGGAGACAGGCATACATGAATCACATCGAGCATGTCGGTCATCAGCGAGTGATTCCGGGCTGTAGCACTGGGATAACAGGATTCCGGGGAACCCGGGCTGTAGCAGGCTAGGCAGGACTCCGGATATCACCGCGTGACATTTCCCCGAAGGGACAGACATAGGAACGAACTGAAACACATGCCGGCCAGTCAAGTGTCCTGAACAATAGTGCTGGGCTAGCAGGACTCCGGTGAACCGGGCTGTAGCGGACTACTATGGCTCGAGGAACACTAGACTACATTTCCCCATAAGAAAGGCTACCAAGGATAAACAACTAGATTGTCGGTTCCCACTCATACCAAGCATTTCAATCATACACACAATATGCCCGATATGAGTACATACAACATGGCATCACGACAAAACTCTACAACTCAAGTACTTTATTTAAAGGCTCCAGGGAGCCATACATAACAAGTTCATACATATAGGGGTCACATGACCCGACACTCAAGTCATACAATCATACAAGCACACGCGGAAGCAACTAGTCTGAGTACAGACTCTAGAAAGAAAGAAGGCTTCTCGAAGCCTGTCTATCTACATAGGGCCCTCCATGGCCAGGATCACCACCTGGGTGGCAAGTCACTCGTCGACGTCAAGGTCGACATAGAACCCATCGGAGGGGGCGGTGTTGTCGTCTGAAAATAGTGATTAAGCAAACATGAGTACAAAGGTACTCAGCAAGTCTTACATTAGAACCTAATATACATGCTCATTCTCAAGAAGGTGGTGGGGTTATTGCAGCAAGCTAGCTTTGACTCTTGGCTAAGCTGTCCTACGGAACTCCACTAGTAAAATAGTTTTCGCACATGAGTCCACTACTCACCAACACAATACTCCACCAGGGATCCTCCCCCGTCATCCTACGAGAGGGCCATCCTCAGTACTCACACTTATCTTGAGTCTTTTAGTAGTATCCATTAACTTGTCTATGAACTGTATAGGCAACCAAGTAGTCCTTTACCGTGGACGCGGCTATTCGAATAGTTTTATACCCTGCAGGGGTGTACTTCTTCATACACGCTTTCACCACTTACCGCCGTTTATACGACATGTACTCGGCAACCTTCAAGCGGAAGCCCAGCGAGGGTGTCGGCCACGGCCTACCTAAACACTTAAGTCTCTAGTCCAGGTTTATCGCCTATCCAGGTTCCATCCGCAGGGAGTCCGGCCGAGGTTTCCACTTACGGCCCCGAACGATGTGAACAGGGTTCCCGAGACACCAAACGGGTGACTCGGTACACCGTGCCACGGTGTATCTACTGCAACATAGCCCACCCCTAGGGTCAGCACTACGCACGGCCGCCAACACATAACCTACAAACACCAGAAACTATTTGCATCTCCTGGACAGAGTACTAGGGTGATTAAGAAGCCGAGAGGGTCCATTTGTTTTGGGCCCAATGTACGGTAGTAACTGCATCTTAAATCACACATACAGATCTCAGTTCTTATGGACGGCCTCAATGAAACAACCCACCATGTACTCCTACATGGTCTCTCATCGATACCTTTACCAAAACATGTTCAACACATCCCTCACATTACCGGCATAAGCATTTCACTCTAGCCCATCACCCAGATGAACCAGACCTGACACAACTCTAAGCATAGCAGGCATAGCAAGGTAGGAATCACATACATGGCTCAATCAACTCCTACACATGCTAGTGGGTTTCATCTAGTTACTGTGGCAATGACAGGTCATGCAGAGGATAAGGGTTCAACTACCGTAGCACACAGCAGTTTGAATCGCGCTGTCTTAATGCAGTAAACAAGAGCAAAAGCGAGAACATGGGTTTGTATCGGAATGATCAATGGGTTGCTTGCCTGATGGAGTGGTAGTGGGATACTGCCCTTCAGTTGGATACTCGTTAATATCCTCGGAGGCAGAACCTACCACGAAGAACACATCGGAACACAATCAATCACATGACGATATGCAACAATATGATGCATGCTATGACATGGCAATATGAATGTGTCTTGGCCTAATGCAAGCTAAAACAGAAGGGGATGAACTCATTTGAATCAAAGATTCAATTATTAGCTCATTAAACATGGCCTTAATAGTGCATTACCTTATTTTGCTTAAACAGCAAGGTAAACTTGTTTTGTCATGCATGAAACCATTACAGATGGATAGATTGAATTTTTCTGATCATTTTTCATATATAAATCTTTACATTTGGAGCTATGGTTGATTTTCTATGATTTTTTGAAGTTTTGATTATTTTCTGGAATTTCCTGTATAAGAATAATTCCAGTAATTTAATTACTGCATCACCATTACGTCAGGGTGACGTCAGTGGTCAACGGGGACGTCCAGGTCAAACCTGACTGGTGGGTCCCGCGTGTCAGTAGTTAATTAAACTAATTATTTTTAGTTAAAACTAATTTGATTTAGTTAGCAGGGGGGCCACTTGTCATTGACTCAGGGGAGTCAAACTGGGGTCAAACCCCTGGTCAGCGGGGCTAATCCCGCCAGCATTGAGTCACCGGCGAGGCCGAGACGGCGGAGGGCTTCGGATTTGGTCCTCCGGTGACCAAATCGACGGCGGAGACGTGCTACGCGTAGCTGGGGCTCGCGTGCATCTAGTGGGGCAAGTGGGAGGAGCTGGGGTGGAGCGAGCTCGCCGGAATCGAGCTCGTGGCGGTGGCCGGAGTTCGGACGGGGTTGGGTTCGACGCTACAGTGCACGGGAGAAGGAGCTGGTGGTGGCTACGGGCTCCTGGTGCTGCGCTGAGCACAACGGCGAGCTTGGCTTTGAGCCACGGTGGCTCTCGCCACGACGGCGCCATGGCCGGCGGCGGGGAACTTTCGGGTGCGGTGGAAATGGCGACTACAGAGGCCAAACGAGCACGGGAGCTAGGGGAAGAGGAAGAGGAGCTCACAGCGGGGTCGGAGAGGGGGTCAGCGAGCTCGGGGAGGTCCTGGCGGCGGCGAATCAACCGGAGACGGCTCGGGTGCCCGAGGTCGAAGACAACGGCGAAGACAGTGTTCAGCGGTGTTTGGAGTCGCGTGGGTCGGCGGAGAGGTCCAGGGCGACGAGGCGGAGCTATTGGGCTCGTCAGAGGGGCGAGGGGGTGGCTCTGGTGGCGTCTACGGTGAACGGCAGCGAGGAACGCGCTCGGCCATCACGAGAGAGAGTGAGGGAGACGAGGGGGAGAGTGAGGGAGGATGAGAGGGGGACGTGGGGGTCGCGTGGCATCCCTGGACGTCTCCAGGGCGTCGGCAGAAGCAGGAGGTGGCCGGCGTGTGGCCGCGGGCGCCGGCCACGCGCTCCTCGTCCTTCTGGCGGGAGGAGGAGGACGACTGGCATGCCAGTCGGCTGGGCCGAGCCAGGTGGGCTGGGCCAGCACAGGTAAGGCCCAGGTGGGCTTCCCTCTCTCTCTTTTTTTGATTTGTTTCTATTTTTTCTATTTAACTGCAACTGTTGGGCTTTATTAAAAATACTAAAACGTTTCCAAAATCCCTAAAAATAATTGTGGGCTCTGTTTAGAATATATCCAACAACAAGCATTTATTTCCAGAATTATTTGAGCATTTAAATTATTTTATAGCATTTAAATGCCCAAATTCAAATACTTATGATTTAATTCAATGACCTTCTGTTGACCTAGAAAATTGTGCACCAATTTTGCCAGAGGTTCTAACCCAAGACAAAGAGGGTGAACTTTTTAGAAGGGCATTTCAGGTTCATTGAAAATAATTTTAGTAAACCCTAGTTGTTTCCAGGGGGGTGTTGGGGGTTTCTACTTTCCCCATTTCAAACTTAAAAGGAAATTAAACATGATGCACACTCTAATGCTTGAACTAGCTAGGGTGTGACAACTCACCCCCACTCAAAAGAATCTCGTCTCGAGATTTAGGATCCTCTGGAAAGAAGGTGGGGTACTCGAGTCGAAGACGATCCTCCCTTTCCCAAGTGGTTTCTTTCTCGGAATGGTGTGACCATTGAACCTTGAGAAACTTGATATTACGACGTCGAGTGGTACGCTCGGCTTGATCAAGGATACGAACGGGATATTCCCGATATGAGATGTTACCTTGTAGATCAAGCGTTTCGTGGTCCACTCCACGGATAGGATCCGCGAAGCAACACCTGAGTTGTGAAATGTGGAAGACATCGTGAACTCTAGAAAGATGCGGAGGTAGTTCCAATTGGTAGGTAACTTCTCCTCGTTTGGCAAGAATGCGAAAGGGTCCAATGTAACGAGGAGCCAATTTGCCTTTGATACCGAAATGATGGGTTCCCTTTAATGGAGTAACCCGAAGGTAAGCCTTCTCGTCGACTTCATAAGTCATAGGCTTATGTTTACGATCATATTGACTCTTTTGACGAGATTGGGCTGTTTTCAATTTCTCACGAATAACGCGAACCTGCTCTTCTGCTTCCTGAATCATATCCGGGCCAAAGAGTTGTCTTTCCTCGGTTTCTGACCAGTTAAGAGGCGTTCGACATTTTCATCCATAGAGAACTTCGAAAGGAGCCTTGCCCAAGCTGGCTTGATAACTATTGTTATAAGCAAACTCCGCGAATGGGAGGCAATTCTCCCAACTCATTCCGAATGAGATGATAGAAGCTCGGAGCATATCTTCCAGAATATGATTGACTCGCTCTACCTGACCACTTTATTGAGGATGGAAGGCGGTACTAAAAGAGAGACGAGTTCCCACAGCATTTTGGAAACTTTCCCAAAATCGAGAGGTGAAGAGACTCCCATGGTCTGAGTTAATTTCCAATGGGACACCATGAAGAGACACTATTCGGGAGATGTATAAATCGGCTAGCTGGCTAGCGGTGATACTCTCACGAACAGGTAGAAAGTGGGCTACTTTGGAAAGACGGTCGATCACGACGAAGATGGCATTATTCCCTCTCTTGGTCCTGGGAAAGCCAGTGATGAAATCCATATTGATTTTATCCCATTTCCATTCAGGAATGGCCAAAGGTTGAAGGGTGCCAGCAGGCCGTTGATGCTCTGCTTTAACACGACGACAAACGTCGCAATTAGCAATGTATTGAGCGATTTATTTCTTCATCCTAGTCCACCAAAACCTCTAGCGTAGGTCTTGATACATTTTAATACTACCGGGATGAATGGTGAGAGGGGATTCATGAGCTTCCTTAAGGATCAGCCGCCTCAGGTTTCGTGCCTTTGGAACCACTAGGCGATTTCCAAAGTATACGACACCTTGATCATCAATGGAGAAACAATTCGCGACCCCTTTCTTAATGTTTCTCTTAATACAGGAGATTCCCGGATCTACCTTCTGTGCCTTGATGATCTGATCCGTAAGGGTAGGTTTCGCCACCAGGGTGGATAGGAATCCTCGAGGAACAATGTGAAGATTTAGCTTACTAAATTCCTCATGGAGAAGTGGTTGACTTTGTTGTAACATCAGGTTGTTACAATAGGACTTACGGCTTAGTGCATCAGCCATGACATTGGCTTTGCCCGGGGTGTAAGTTATTCCTAAGTCGTAATCCTAGATCAACTCAACCCAACGTCTTTGCCTGAGATTCAAATCTGGTTGGGTGAAGATATATTTCAAACTTTGGTGATCGGTGAAGATCTCGCAACGTTTACCGAGGAGGTAATGTCGCCAAGTTTTAAGTGCATGGACTACAGCTGCAAGCTCTAGATCATGTGTGGGATAATATTCCTCATGTGGGTGTAATTGCTGTGAAGCATAGGCAATTACCTGACGATCTTGCATGAGTATGCAACCTAGTCCTTCTCGCGAGGCATCGCAATAGATAATAAAGTCCTTGGAGAAATCTGGTGGTACCAGTATGGGAGCAGATGTCAGGCGTCTTTTCAGTTCCTGAAAACTGAACTTGCATTGTGGAGTCCACTCGAACTTTTTATCTTTCTTGAGGAGTTCAGTTAGAGGTTTAGCAACCTTGGAGAAATTCTCGACGAAGCGGTGGCAATAGCTCGCTAAGCCAAGGAAGCTCCGAACTTGCTTGACCGTCTCAGGTGGAGTCCAATCAAGGACGGCTTGAACTCGCTCGGGATTGACAGCAATACCCTTACCAGAGATTACATGGCCTAGAAATGTCACTTCTGGCAACCAAAATTCACACTTGGAGAATTTGGCATAAAGGCGATGCTCTCGAAGTTTCATCAATACCAGCCTTAGATGTTCGGCATGTTCCTCTTCATTCTTGGAGTAGATGAGTATGTCATCGAGGTATACTACGACGAATTTATCCAAGTACTCCATGAAAACCGAGTTCATTAACCGAGAGAAGGTGGCTGGGGCATTGGTTAAACTGAAGGACATAACGGTGTACTCATATTGGCCATAACGAGTAACAAAGGCCGTTTTTGGAATGTCCCCGTTTCTGATTTTGATTTGATGGTAGCCCAACCTCAAATCCATCTTGGAAAAGACTGAGGATCCAGCGAGCTGATCATACAGATCGTTGATCCTGGGAAGCGGGTATTTGTTCTTGATAGTGACCAAGTTGACAGGTCGGTAATCTACAACCATTCGATCCATTCCATCCTTCTTCTTGACAAAGAGGACGGGGCAAGCCCAAGGAGAGGAACTAGGATGGATGAAACCCTTTTTCAAGGACTCATCGAGTTGGTTCTTAAGCTCGGCTAGTTCTACGGGTGCCATCTTGTAGGGTCTTCTAGAAATTGGAACGGTTCCTGGAACAAGGTCTATCACAAACTCGACATCCCTGTCAGGTGGAACACCTGGCAGTTCTTCTGGAAAGACATCCGGAAAGTCTCGGACTATCGGAACATCCTCAAGGTCTGGAAGAGGGTTGGCATTTAGGGAGTAAAGCTGGCGCTTGGCCACTCGAGTTAAGACATTGACTGTCTTGCCCGATGGGTGAGTAAGTTGAACGGTTCTAGTGGCACAATCGATCTTAGCATAATGAGCTGACATCCAGTCCATACCCAAGATGATGTTTATGTCTGTGGACTTGAGAGCTATTAATGATGCAAGGAAGACAAGTCTACCGACAAGAATTTCGTTCCCATGGCTTACTCTAGAGGTTTGCCATTTGGAACCCGGAGTTTGAATTACCATGAAAGTGGGCATGTCACAGAATGTCGTGTTATGCAATCGAGCATAGTTCTCAGATATGAATGAATTAGATGCTCCAGTATCGAAAAGAACAGATGCCGGATGGCAGTTAACAAGGAGCGTACCAAGAACGACGTTGGGATCCTCATGAGCCTCCTCGGCTGAAACATAGTTGACATGGCCACGGGCAGTGGTGACCGGCTTGGCATAGAATGTCTTTCCCACGGGCTTACCACATCCAACGGACTTTCAAGTCTGAATGGGGTTGTTGTTCTGGGGACACTCTCGGCTATAGTGACCCGGCTCTCCACACTTAAAGCATGTCACCACATTGGGGCGTGGAGCAGCATTAGCAGCGGGGCCACCATAGGGCTTGGGCGGTGCAAATTGCTGGTTGGGACGAGGCGCCTCAAAGGATGGCCTCGGAATGAACCTGGGTGGCAGCGCCGTGCTTGGGATCCACACCCGGCGCTTCTGAGCTCCAGAGCCGGATGAAGATCCAAAATCACGGGAGTGCTTGCGTGAAGCATCATAATCAGTCTGGCCTGTCTCAGCACTGATGGCTTTATTGACCAACTTCTAAAAGGAGGTGCACTCGTGCAGACGAAGATCGCCGTCGAAGCTTAGGGCAAAGTCCCTTGCGGAACCTTGCCTGCTTCTTAGCGTTAGTAGATATCTCTTCAGGGGCATAGCGTGCCAGATTCCCAAATTCACGACTATATGCATCCACAGTCAGTCTTCCTTGGGTGAAATTGCAGAACTCCTCCCTCTTGCGATCCATGAGACCTTCCGGAATGTGATGCTCATGGAAAGCCTCACTGAATTCAGCCCAAGTAGTAATTTGGCCGACCGGGCGCATAGCTTCAAAATTCTCCCACCAGAGGCTAGCAGGGCCTTCGAGGTGGTAGGCAGCGTAAGTAACCTTGTCGGCTTCGGCTACGTTGGCAGAACGTAGCTTGTGGGTAATGCTGCGAAGCCAGTCATCCGCGTCGAGGGGTTCGATGGAATGGTTAAACTTTGGTGGGTACAGCTTGATAAAGTCATTGATTGACACCAAGTCATTTCGTGGGTGGCGTGCAGTGTTCTGCTCAATCCGCTCTAGTAGGCGGTTAGTCTCACGCTTGTTTCTTTCCGCCTCCAGCATTACTTCGGCCAGAGAAGGCGGGTGAGGCAGATTTTCACCCCTAGCTGCACTGGCTTCCCCCTGCTCCGAGGCAGCAGGGTTGCTGCGGGTGTTGACCATCCTAGGAGAAAACAAGACAATGGTTTACATAAGGATGGATCAACCTTAGCAAGGAAGTGCAGTATGTAATGGATAACACGGAATGCAGAGATGTTCATCCGTATGTCATGGTAATATAAAACTGCCATATATATACCAATGGTCATACACATCATACATAGTTTAGTACAAGCCCAGGCTACAGTACAACTATGATGAAAGACGTTACATCTCATCGGAGGCATTCCAAGCTCCTATACATTATTTGTCTACACCTTCGGAATTGATTACACGCCAAGTCATATTCCAGAAGTCACGTAGGACAGTGGAGATACAACTACTACAATACTAGTGGTACTAATACTAACTCAGACAGCTCCGTAGTAGTCCTCATAGAGGTCACCTCCATAGCCTGGAAGTTCAACGTGACCATCCGGGAATAGACGATCCTGAGGAGCCTGTGGACCATAGGGACTAGGATGAGGTCTTGGACCAACAAACGGTGGCCTGCAGGGACCACGGGGTGGGGTGATGCCTCCCACATCATGCCAATCCACCATGTCTGGCAGAGCAGATCTCACAGGATACAGATCCCTTGTATCCATACATCCATCTTGCACCGCAGGTGCAAACCGAGTCAATGTGGCCCAATGATCAACACGGGTATTGAAAAGCTCCAGCCTCAAGGCCCGATTCTCTTGGTCCTTATCTTCGAGCATCTCGGCAGTGGTACGAGTTAATGAGTCCTCCTGAGTGGAGTCAGCATAGATAGCCTGAAGATACCCTTGCGCTCCTGGAAGTGAAGCTGACATGTAACAGAAGTCGGTGTTCCGAAGCAGGCCAGTCCGGACTCGCATGATGGTCGTCATGGAATAGGCAGCATCCTGCACAGCCATCTCAATAGTAACCCCGAGTCCATATGAATAGTGAAGGGGCTCGGTAGATCCAGGATAAGAAGGAAATATCCTGACGATGCAGAAATATTGGCTTTGATTAAAGTCTCGGAATTGCTCTTCGACGGTGTATTCGGGATACCAACGGTAACCCGTCTTGATCATTACCCGGACTAACATAGCAGTATGACCGGGCACGTCAAGGCACCGGGTCAGGCGAACCACTTGGTTTTGAACACGGTTGGCCATCTGAAAGCACAACCACAATGCAAAGACATCAGAATTTCTAGGGAAAATTGGACATCATAACAGCTGTAAATGCTCAGAAAAAGATTTGAGACATCCACAACAGTTCGCAATACCACTCAACAACATCATATCAAGGTTCTGATCCAATTAGCAACATACTAAAAGTAGTAGAAACTGAACTGGGACTTGTAACAACAATCCTATAAGCTACTACGGATTGGTAACACGTGAACCTGATAGAAGAAGAGAGCCTAGTCCTTAACCCACGTTGAATGAGAAGAGAATGACTTAGATCAGAGGCATAGGGTAAAGGAGTAAAAGAGCCTTACGTTCCCTCCCACAATCAATTCCCCTACATATAACTAAAGCATTTCTAGACTCCACATCGACCAGTTTGGCTCAACGAACCTACAGGCAGTCCGGCTCTGATGCCAACGCTGTTAGGACCCCGATTCCAAGTCACATCGATCTAGCCGGTAACACCTCATATCACTTTGCGGCCTCACGCACGGTATCCCACGGGTGTCGCCTTACCATGGCCCAGGACCGTTTGTGCCTTTTGGCTCACGTATATGATAGTGTCGCTAGCATCCATATGACAGAGAACCCGGGCCGACATGGCTAGTCGTGAACCCAAAGCGGCACAGACCTATGGAGACATGCATACATGAATCACATCGAGCATGTCGGTCATCAGCAAGTGATTCCGGGCTGTAGCACTGGGCTAACAGGACTCCGGGGAACCTGGGCTGTAGCAGGCTAGGCAGGACTCCGGATATCACCGCGTGACATTTCCCCGAAGGGACAGACATAGGAACGAAGTGAAACACATGCCGGCCAGTCAAGTATCCTGAACAGTAGTGCTGGGCTAGCAGGACTCCGGTGAACCGGGCTGTAGCAGACTACTATGGCTCGAGGAACACTAGACTACATTTCCCCATAAGAAAGGCTGCCAAGGATAAACAACTAGATTGTCGGATCCCACTCATACCAAGCATTTCAATCATACACACAATATGCCCGATATGAGTACATACAACATGGCATCACAACAAAACTCTACAACTCAAGTACTTTATTTAAAGGCTCCAGGGAGCCATACATAACAAGTTCATACAGATAGGGGTCACATGACCCGACACTCAAGTCATACAATCATACAAGCACATGCGGAAGCAACTAGTCTGAGTACAAACTCTAGAAAGAAAGAAGGCTTCTCGAAGCCTGTCTATCTACATAGGGCCCTCCATGGCCAGGATCACCACCTGGGTGGCAAGTCACTCGTCGACGTCAAGGTCGACATAGAACCCATCGGAGGGGGCGGTGTTGTCGTCTGAAAATAGTGATTAAGCAAACATGAGTACAAAGGTACTCAGCAAGTCTTACATTAGAACCTAATATACATGCTCATTCTCAAGAAGGTGGTGGGGTTATTGCAGCAAGCTAGCTTTGACTCTTGGCTAAGCTGTCCTACGGAACTCCACTAGTAAAATAGTTTTCGCACATGAGTCCACTACTCACCAACACAATACTCCACCAGGGATCCTCCCCCGTCATCCTACGAGAGGGCCATCCTCAGTACTCACACTTATCTTGAGTCTTTTAGTAGTATCCATTAACTTGTCTATGAACTGTATAGGCAACCAAGTAGTCCTTTACCGTGGACGCGGCTATTCGAATAGTTTTATACCCTGCAGGGGTGTACTTCTTCATACACGCTTTCACCACTTACCGCCGTTTATACGACATGTACTCGGCAACCTTCAAGCGGAAGCCCAGCGAGGGTGTCGGCCACGGCCTACCTAAACACTTAAGTCTCTAGTCCAGGTTTATCGCCTATCCAGGTTCCATCCGCAGGGAGTCCGGCCGAGGTTTCCACTTACGGCCCCGAACGATGTGAACAGGGTTCCCGAGACACCAAACGGGTGACTCGGTACACCGTGCCACGGTGTATCTACTGCAACATAGCCCACCCCTAGGGTCAGCACTACGCACGGCCGCCAACACATAACCTACAAACACCAGAAACTATTTGCATCTCCTGGACAGAGTACTAGGGTGATTAAGAAGCCGAGAGGGTCCATTTGTTTCGGGCCCAATGTACGGTAGTAACTGCATCTTAAATCACACATACAGATCTCAGTTCTTATGGACGGCCTCAATGAAACAACCCACCATGTACTCCTACATGGTCTCTCATCGATACCTTTACCAAAACATGTTCAACACATCCCTCACATTACCGGCATAAGCATTTCACTCTAGCCCATCACCCAGATGAACCAGACCTGACACAACTCTAAGCATAGCAGGCATAGCAAGGTAGGAATCACATACATGGCTCAATCAAGTCCTACACATGCTAGTGGGTTTCATCTAGTTACTGTGGCAATGACAGGTCATGCAGAGGATAAGGGTTCAACTACCGTAGCACACAGCAGTTTGAATCGCGCTGTCTTAATGCAGTAAACAAGAGCAAAAGCGAGAACATGGGTTTGTATCGGAATGATCAATGGGTTGCTTGCCTGATGGAGTGGTAGTGGGATACTGCCCTTCAGTTGGATACTCGTTAATATCCTCGGAGGCAGAACCTACCACGAAGAACACATCGGAACACAATCAATCACATGACGATATGCAACAATATGATGCATGCTATGACATGGCAATATGAATGTGTCTTGGCCTAATGCAAGCTAAAACAGAAGGGGATGAACTCATTTGAATCAAAGATTCAATTATTAGCTCATTAAACATGGCCTTAATAGTGCATTACCTTATTTTGCTTAAACAGCAAGGTAAACTTGTTTTGTCATGCATGAAACCATTACAGATGGATAGATTGAATTTTTCTGATCATTTTTCATATATAAATCTTTACATTTGGAGCTATGGTTGATTTTCTATGATTTTTTGAAGTTTTGATTATTTTCTGGAATTTCCTGTATAAGAATAATTCCAGTAATTTAATTACTGCATCACCATTACGTCAGGGTGACGTCAGTGGTCAACGGGGACGTCCAGGTCAAACCTGACTGGTGGGTCCCGCGTGTCAGTAGTTAATTAAACTAATTATTTTTAGTTAAAACTAATTTGATTTAGTTAGCAGGGGGGCCACTTGTCATTGACTCAGGGGAGTCAAACTGGGGTCAAACCCCTGGTCAGCGGGGCTAATCCCGCCAGCGTTGAGTCACCGGCGAGGCCGAGACGGCGGAGGGCTTCGGATTTGGTCCTCCGTTGACCAAATCGACGGCGGAGACGTGCTACGCGTAGCTGGGGCTCGCGTGCATCTAGTGGGGCAAGTGGGAGGAGCTGGGGTGGAGCGAGCTCGCCGGAATCGAGCTCGTGGCGGTGGCCGGAGTTCGGACGGGGTTGGGTTCGACGCTACGGTGCACGGGAGAAGGAGCTGGTGGTGGCTACGGGCTCCTGGTGCTGCGCTGAGCACAACGGCGAGCTTGGCTTTGAGCCACGGTGGCTCTCGCCACGACGGCGCCATGGCCGGCGGCGGGGAACTTTCGGGTGCGGTGGAAATGGCGACTACAGAGGCCAAACGAGCACGGGAGCTAGGGGAAGAGGAAGAGGAGCTCACAGCATGGTCGGAGTGGGGGTCAGCGAGCTCGGGGAGGTCCTGGCGGCGGCGAATCGACCGGAGACGGCTCGGGTGCCCGAGGTCAAAGACGAGGGCGAAGACAGCGTTCGGCGGCGTTTGGAGTCGCGTGGGTCGGCGGAGAGGTCCAGGGAGACGAGGCGGAGCTATTGGGCTCGTCGGAGGGGCGAGGGGGTGGCTCTGGTGGCGTCTACGGCGAACGGAGGCGAGGAACGTGCTCGGCCATCGCGGGAGAGAGTGAGGGAGATGAGGGAGAGAGTGAGGGAGGATGAGAGGGGGATGTGGGGGTCACGTGGCATCCCTGGACGTCTCTAGGGCGTCGACAGAAGCAGGAGGTGGCCGGCGTGTGGCCGCGAGTGCCGGCCACGCGCTCCTCGTCCTTCTGGCGGGAGGAGGACGACGACTGGCAAGCCAGTCGGCTGGGCCGAGCCAGGTGGGCTGGGCCAGCACAGGTAAGGCCCAGGTGGGCTTCCCTCTCTCTTTTTTTTTGATTTGTTTCTGTTTTTTCTATTTAACTGCAACTGTTGGGCTTTATTAAAAATACTAAAACGTTTCCAAAAATCCTGAAAATAATTGTGGGCTCTGTTTAGAATATATCCAACAACAAGCATTTATTTCCAGAATTATTTGAGCATTTAAATTATTTTATAGGATTTAAATGCCCAAATTCAAATACTTATGATTTAATTCAATGACCTTCTGTTGACCTAGAAAATTGTGCACCAATTTTGCCAGAGGTTCTAACCCAAGACAAAGAGGGTGAACTTTTTAGAAGGGCATTTCAGGTTCATTGAAAATAATTTTAGTAAACCCTAATTGTTTCCAGGGGGGTGTTGGGGGTTTCTGCCTTCCCCATTTCAAACTTAAAAGGAAATTAAACATGATGCACACTCTAATGCTTGAACTAGCTAGGGTGTGACGATCTCTTTTTTTAATTTTTGTTCTGAGGGGGTGGGACCCCCTAGTCAGTGGCCTAGAGGGCCACCGGGGGGCAGTTGCTAGCGGGCGCTGGGGCGCTAGCCCATTTGGGTTACGGGCTTGCCTGTGTGGGCGCAGCGCCGGCGGCCAAGTGTCCGGCCGGAGGCGCCGACCGGACCGGCGAGCGTGACGAGCAGTGGACAATGGGCGCGGGGGAGGGGGGAGGACGTGGCGGTGTAGGCGAGCCGGGACGCAGCGGGCGAGGCGGCAAGCAGTAGAGGCGGGCGAAGGACACGTGGATGCGTCCGTGGTTGCCGGAGCGGAACGTGGTTGAGGTCAAGCTCGGGCGTGGGAGGAGGTGGCCGCGGACGATGGTGGGGCATTAGCGGGGGCCGGCCGGGCGGCGCGTGGGCGCGGCCCACGGTGATGCACACGTGCGGCGTAGGGGGGCCAGATGCGCGGCTGGGCGACACGGGCGCGAGCAGCGCGCAGTCGAGCAGTGAGGGCGCGCAGGCGCTGGGCCAGCGACACAGTGAGTAGGGGAGGGCACAGCCATGGGCGGTGCAGCGCGGGGTCGGCGACGGCCGGCTTCGACCACAACGGGCGCGCGTGCAGACGAGGCGGGAGCGGCAGTGCGTGCGCGTGCGGGCGGACGGGGAGCTCCGGGCGAGGTCAGGCAGGAGAGCTGGGGGACGCGAGCGCTTGCACGTGACAGAGGCCGGCGGGTGCAGCAGCAATAGTGGCGAGCGGCGGCGGGCGTGCGCGTAGCCAGCGAGCGGGGCGAGGGAAGAGGAGGTCGAGGGCCTGGTAAGGCGCACGGCGCGTTCGCCGCGGGGGCGAGGCAGAGGAAGAGGGGAGAGGCTGGGGCCTCACCGATAGGGTAGGGACTGGGCA
>NC_041384.1:88044491-88059992 GCF_002162155.2 Triticum dicoccoides
GGAGGATGTGTGGGAGTGGGTGGGTGTTGGTTAGGGTTTGGGTGCCAGGGGGATAAGGGCGCGGCGGGGTGGGCCGGCCTGGCGGCTCGGTGGTTAGAGGCCGAAGTGGGGGGGGCGCGGTGGCCAGCTAGGCCAGTCGGCCGAGTTGAGGGGGGGGGCTTTCTCTTTTTCTTTTGTTTTCTGTATTCTTTTCTTTATCTATTTTATTTTCTATTTCATTCTTTTAATTTTTGTTTTATAAAATATAAATACAACTCTAAATTAATTTTATAACTTATTCTACTGCCCCCAAAAGTTTGACACCTAAATAAAATAGTTTGCATTATTATAATTTTTAAAAGGCATTTAATTAATTGTCATAGCTGCTGCTTTAATTACTTTAGAGCCTTTAAACATTTTATAAAAGTGTGGTTTCTCCACTAGTATTATCCATGATTTATTTGACACATTTTGGACATTTTAGTTTTTATGTTTCAAAACTTTTATTGTTTGCCTGATTTTGAATTTGAATTTGAATCGGTTTCGAACTAACTCGAGTTTATCAACAGTAACCGAGGTGACGTGGCATCATTAACGTAGGTTTACTGTAGCTTAACTATTGGGGCATCACAAATCTCCTCCACTACAAGAAATCTCGTCCCGAGATTTAGGAGGGAAGTAAAGGGGGAAGGTTCGGGTTACGAAATTCTAGGGAGTGTTCTTGGTCTTGGTTGTTCTTCTCCATATTTTTCCATGACCATGCCGAATGGCTGATGCACGGGAAGAGTAATTGAATGTACTAAAATTGTTGACAAATTTAACATGTAATAAAAAATGATGTCATGATATGATTCACATATAAGATGACTGGCTAACTAGGGTGGCATTGCAAAAATCACATATATGATGCCTGGCTAAACAAGATGGCATTGCATGATTCACATATACGATAAATAAACTAAACAGATGGCATTGACACAAAACATGTCTAAACTAAGCAGATGACATCTTTGATGTATACAGTAAGCAATGCAAGGCACCATATGCATGATATTACCAACATCAGCATGCCAAGTTAGAGCGAAGACCTCATGCGGTAAATAGGAGTGGTCTTCTGCTTCTGAATCCCCCCTCAGAACAGTTATCTTCCTCTTAATTATGATCTGAAATGGGTGGAGGGGGGGCTGCCTTCGCGCCCACCATGGAGCGACGTCTGCATGAAATTTTATTGCCATGCAAGGCTCGTCTCTTTTGCTCTACATGTTCAGTTCCATTGTGTACAACAACTGACATGCGTATGAATAAAACATAGTGAGATTATGTAAGGAGTGCATGCACAAATCCAGAGTGATGGTAGCAAACTGTGGATAGACCCAAAACCAATGATAGTAGGCAAATAATAGCTTTAGTTAAAAAATACAGATAATGGCTCCTTTAATGTTTGTTTGCACCCAACATGAAACTCATAGTAGACACCCGAGATTAACGAGATAGTAGACAGATAGTACTGATTGCTGCCCCAATATGTACCCCACAACCATTTAAAAACTCAAGTTTCAGCATAAGTTTGGACTTGACTCGGAGTCTAATAGGTGAACACGATGATAAAGTAGCATGTCATCATATTAAGCAATGCATAACGTAAGCAGACACGGAAGAGTGTGACCTCTCTTGCGGACCCGTGTAGTCCTCATGGTCATCTGCTCAGTTGATGATGGTAATGTAGTTGTCGTGGCTGCCGGCGGCGGGGAAGAAGATCTGAGGTGGCGAAAGACAGTCTAGAGAGCGAATGCCTGCTGTGGTGAACCCTTCCGTCATTTGAGCAGCTGAGCTAGGGTGGAACACAGCACCACATGAGCAGTACAAACCACACAAGGTTTTCTTTGACACATATCTGTAACAGAAGTAATTGTGTAAGGGCTTGTTTGAATTTGAGGATTCTAACAATGTAGGGATAGGAAATAGACAGGAATACGATAGGAATGCATGTGCGAAACAGAGAATTTAAAAACACAGGATTTGTGCCAATCTGGGTGTTTGGTTCACAAGAATTGTAAGAACACAGGATGCAAAGAAGCATGTGTTGGAAATATGCCCTAGAGACAATAATAAATTAGTTATTATTATATATATTCCATTGTTCATGATAATCATTTATTATCCATGCTAGAATTGTATTGCTAGGAAACTCAGATACATGTGTGGATACATAGACAACACCATGTCCGTAGTAAGCCTCTAGTTGACTACCTCGTTGATCAATAGATGGTTACAGTTTCCTGACCATGGACATTGGATGTCGTTGATAATGGGATCACATCATTAGGAGAATGATGTGATGGACAAGACCCAATCCTAAGCCTAGCACAAAGATCGTGTAGTTCGTATGCTAAAGCTTTTCTAATGTCAAGTATCATTTCCTTAGACCATGAGATTGTGCAACTCCCGGATACCGCAGGAGTGCTTTGGGTGTGCCAAACGTCACAACGTAACTGGGTGGCTATAAAGGTACACTACAGGTATCTCCGAAAGTGTCTGTTGGGTTGGCACGAATCGAGACTGGGATTTGTCACTCCGTGTAAACGGAGAGGTATCTCTGGGCCCACTCGGTAGGACATCATCATAATGTGCACAATGTGACCAAGGAGTTGATCATGGGATGATGTGTTACGGAACGAGTAAAGAGACTTGCCGGTAACGAGATTGAACAAGGTATCGCGATACCGACGATCGAATCTCGGGCAAGTATCGTACCGCTAGACAAAGGGAATTGAATACGGGATTGATTGAATCCTCGACATCGTGGTTCATCCGATGAGATCATCGTGGAACATGTGGGAGCCAACATGGGTATCCAGATCCCGCTGTTGGTTATTGGCCGGAGAGGTGTCTCAGTCATGTCTGCATGGTTCCCGAACCCGTAGGGTCTACACACTTAAGGTTCGATGATGCTAGGGTTATAGGGAATAGATATACGTGGTTACCGAATGTTGTTCGGAGTCCCGGATGAGATCCCGGACATCACGAGGAGTTCCGGAATGGTCTGGAGGTAAAGATTTATATATGGGAAGTCCTGTTTTGGTCACCGGAAAAGTTTCGGGTGCTATCGATAACGTACCGGGACCACTGGGAGGGTCCCGGGGGTCCACCAAGTGGGGCTACCTGCCCCAGAGGGCTGTGTGGGCCAAGTGTGAAGGGGGACCAGCCCCAGGTGGGCTGGTGCGCGCCCCACCAGGGCCCAAGGCGAAGAGAGAAGGGAAAAGGGGGAAACCCTAGGCTCAGATGGGCCTAAGGCCCACCTAGTGGTGCGCCCCCCTCTCTCCCCCCTTGGCCGCCCCCTAGATGGGATCTAGGGCTGGCCGCCACCCCTAGGGGTGGAAACCTAGGTGGGGGTGCAGCCCCTCCCTTTCCCCTATATATAGTGGGGGTTTTGGGCTGCCATAGAGACGAGAACATCTCCTTCTTGGCGCAGCCCTACCCCTCTCCCTCCTCGTCTCTTGCGGTGCTTGGCGAAGCCCTGTTGAAGTACCACGCTCCTCCACCACCACCACGCCGTCGTGCTACTACTGGATGGAGTCTTCCCAACCTCTCCTTCTCCCCTTGCTGGATCAAGGCGTAGGAGACATCACCGTGCTGTACGTGTGTTGAACACAGAGGTACCGTCCGTTCGGCACTAGGATCATCGGTGATTTGGATCACGACGAGTACGACTCCATCAACCCCATTCACTTGAACGCTTCCGCTTAGTGATCTACAAGGGTATATAGATGCACTCTCCTTCCCTCGTTGCTAGATTACTCCATAGATTGATCTTGGTGATGCGTAGAAAACTTTGAATTTCTGCTACGTTCCCCAACAACATGGTGAGATTAAGTCAAACCACAAGAAAATGTACAATTATTATGCTATTATGCTACTATCTCTTAGTCTTGTGCTTCATGAATAGGAATTTGAAAAGGAGGACAAGTGGAAATTAAAATTCCTACGGTTTTTCTTTCAAGGAGACACTAAAGGAACAAATCCTACAGTTTTCCTTTGCTCCATTCCTTTGCACCAAATTCATGAAAAGTAGTACCATAGGAAACTTTCCAATTCCTATGTTTTTCATTCACTTTTCCTTTCAAGCACTGGCGATTCTAGTAGGCATGCTTGAGCAAGGAAAAACCTACACTAAAAAAATATTTTTGTGCTACTTCTATTATTTTGGACCCAGACCACTGCCCTACTAGCTCAGCTCCCAGGGCCATCGACAAATGCACAGCTCAAACGCGCAGAGATAAATAATGATGGCGTTCAACAAAGTCCATCACGGATAGCTAAGTTTCCTGGTACCTCACTGCTTGTCATATAGTAGGATAAAATAATCGTATTTCCCGTTACTCCATGTGCTCAGTGGACAATATATATAACATGTAGAGTAAAAAAGAGATGCAACAAGTGTACAACCTCTTTGGCAAATCCATGTCAATCTCAGCATGATTGGGTTGGCCGGTGAGGATGCTCCGGCTAACTTGGCTGTCGGAGGAGGGGAAGAAAATCTTAGGCGTCTGGAGATGGAGCCCGAGGTACTGCTCCGCTGTGATGGAGGGTTTCGTCCTTGGAGCAGCTCCGGTGAGTTGTACGACGCCGAGGCTGAAGCAGGACAAGAGAGACAATGTTAACCTGAGTGGAATTCTAATAGCATCTCCAATAGATGACACAAAATACATAACCACGAAGTGCTAGATGCAAAATACATCAGCCGCACATCTCTGAACTTAAATGCCGAAATTGAATTGAACTGTCGAAACTAAACTTCACTGTCAAAACTGAATTTTGCTGTCAAAACTGAATTTTACTGTCAAAACTGAACGCACTAGAGGTGAGGCTACACGTTAGTCGACTGGCTTTTTCATCTCTGGTCAGTCGATTTTGCAGCCGTTTGATACGAAATCAAGGACCTGCAGTTCATCTTCAACCTCCACCCCCCTGAGCCGCCAGCCACCACTGGCCAAACAGTCGCCCCCCGCCACCCCCGGCCGGTGGTCCGCCGCCCTTCCCGCCCCCAAAACACTCCCCACTGCCGGTCCTCCGCCACCCCGGCCATCCCTCTAGCCCCCCCCCGTGCCAAGCTTTTTCTCCGACGATCCCCACGCCACCGCCCCACCACCGTCGGTGACCACCGCCCCCACCCTGAACCCTAAGATAGATAGTGGGGTACCTCTCCGGCGAGCCCCCTCCCCACTGTGGCTGGTTCTTCCTTAACTCCAGCGAGCCCCCCTGAAAATAGACTGACCCAAAAGTCGATTCAGTCGATTGAAGTGTAGCTAAATCGGAGCAGCATCGCAGGCAAGAGCAACAGCGCGAGCAAGAGCAAGAGCAAGAGCAGACATGGCAGTGGATCGAGAGCAAGAGTAGAGCAGCAGCGCGAGCGAGAGCTAAAGCAGCAGCAGCTCCTACTAATGTGGACGTCGCCGCCGAGGGAGCGACGCCATGGAGGAAGTGGCCGACGATGTCGCCGTGGATGGAGCCGCGCTGTGTCAGCTCGGGACCGAGCGCCGGTAGCACCATGAGATCGAATCAAGAAGAAAATGCGGCGATTAGTGTACAACCTCTTTGGTGGCGCCGATTAGGCCGCAACTTCATTCGAGGAAACGGTGATGATGATGCTCTTCCGGTGGTGCAGGTGAAGACGGTGGTGTGGGAATGGAGGTGACGCGAAAGACGAGGGGAACATCGGGGTAGCTCCTTGGAGGTGGACGATAGGGTGGCTGAACCGGCGGGATGACCAGATCGACGACGGATCCTCATCCGATACAGTGGATGAGGGACGTCGAGGTGTTGCTGTGGACGACATCATCGGGGAAGAGGCTTCGGCTGGGTGGCAGACAGAGGAGGGTGTGGGGCTTCACGGGTTTTCCCAGCCTCAGTGTACGAATGGGTGGATGGATTGGATGGGAGTGGGGAACCATGGCTTAGGGACGCGCTTGTCCGAAATGTGAGGTAAGTTACGAAAGTACCCCCACCGATTTGAGGCAGTTCTTTTGGTTCAGGGGTATCTGCTACCTCTTGAGCACTGCGTTGGTTTTCCCCGAAGAGGAAGGGATGATGCATCAAAGTAGCATAAGTATTTCCCTTAGTTTTTGAGAACCAAGGTATCAATCCAGTAGGAGGCTACGCGCGAGTCCCTCGTACCCGCACAAAACAAATAAATCCTCGCAACCAACGCGAATAGGGGTTGTCAATCCCTACACGACCACTTACGAGAGTGAGATCTGATAGATATGATAAGATAATATTTTTGGTATTTTTGTGATAAAGATGCAAAGTAAAATAAAGGCAAAGTAAAAAAGCAAAGTAAAAAACTAAGTAGTAGGAGATTAATATGATAAATATAGACCCGGGGGCCATAGGTTTCACTAGTGGCTTATCTCGAGAGCATAAGTATTCTACGGTGGGTGAACAAATTACTGTTGAGCAATTGACAGAATTGAGCATACTTATGAGAATATCTAGGTATGATCATGTATATAGGCATCATGTCTGAGACAAGTAGACCGACTCCTGCCTGCATCTACTACTACTACTCCACTCATCGACCGCTATCCAACATGCATCTAGAGTATTAAGTGAAAAACAGAGTAACACCTTAAGCAAGATGACATGATGTAGAGGGATAAAGTCATGCAATATGATGAAAACCCCATCTTGTTATCCTCAATGGCAACAATACAATACGTGCTTTGCTGCCCCTACTGTCACTAGGGAAGGACACCGCAAGATTGAACCCAAAGCTAAGCACTTCTCCCATTGCAAGAAAGATCAATCTAGTAGGCCAAACCAAACTAAAAATTCGAAGAGACTTGCAAAGATAACCAATCATACATAAAAGAATTCAGAGGAGATTCAAATATTGTTCACAGATAGACTTGATCATAAACCCACAATTCATCGGTCTCAACAAACACACTGCAAAAAGAAGATTACATCGAATAGTTCTTCACAAGAGAGGGGGAGAACATTGTATTGAGATCCAAAAAAAGAGAAGAAGCCATCTAGCTAATAACTATGGACCCGTAGGTCTGAGGTAAACTACTCACACTTCATCAGAGGTGTTGGAAATATGCCCTAGAGGCAATAATAAAATGGTTATTATTGTGTTTCCTTGTTCATGATAATTGTCTATTGTTCAAGCTATAATTGTATTAACCGGAAACCGTAATACATGTGTGAATACATAGACCACAACATGTCCCTAGTAAGCCTCTAGTTGACTAGCTCATTGATCAATAGATGGTCATGGTTTCCTGATGATGGACATTGGATGTTATTGATAACGGGATCACATCATTAGGAGAATGATGTGATGGACAAGACCCAATCTTAAGCGTAGCACAAGATCGTGTAGTTCGTTTGCTAAAGCTTTTCTAATGTCAAGTATCATTTCCTCAGACCATGAGATTGTGCAACTCCCGGATACCGTAGGAATGCTTTGGGTGCACCAAACGTCACAACATAACTGGGTGGCTATAAAGGTGCACTACAGGTATCTCCGAAAGTGTCTGTTGGGTTGGCATGAATCGAGACTGGGATTTGTCACTTCGTATGGCGGAGAGGTATCTCTGGGACCACTCGGTAATGCATCATCATAATGAGCTCATTGTGACTAAGTAGTTGGTCACAGGATCATGCATTATGGAACAAGTAAAGTGACTTGCTGGTAACGAGATTGAACGAGGTATTGGGATACCGACGATCGAATCTCGGGCAAGTAACGTACCGATTGACAAAGGGAATTGTATACGGGATTGCTTGAATCCTCGACATCGTGGTTCATCCGATGAGATCATCGTGGAACATGTGGGAGCCAACATGGGTATCCAGATCCCGCTATTGGTTATTGGCCGGAGAGTTGTCTCGGTCATGTCTGCATGATTCCCGAACCCGTAGGGTCTACACACTTAAGGTCCGATGATGCTAGGGTTATAGGGAAAGTTTGTACGTGGTTACCGAATGTTTTTTGGAGTCCCGGATGAGATCCCGTATGTCACGAGGAGTTCCGGAATGGTCCGGAGGTAAAGAATAATATATAGAAAGTGAGGTTTTGACCACCGGAAGTGTTTCGGGCGTCACCGGTAATGTACCGGGACCACCAGAGGGTTGCGGGGGTCCACCGGGAGGGGCCACAAGCCCCGGAGGCTTGCATGGGCCAAGAGTGGGAAGGGACCAGCCCCTGAGTGGGCTGGTGCGCCTCCCACTAGGGCCCTAGGCGCAGCTAGGAGGAGAAGGGGGAAACCCTAGGTGCAGATGGGCCTAAGGCCCACCCTAGGGCGCGCCCCCCTCTCCCCCTCTTGGCCGCCCCCTCCATCCCATCTAGGGCTGCCGCCCCCCTAGGGGTGGGAACCCTAGAGGGGGCGCACCCTCCTCCCCTCCTCCTATAAATAGTGGGGGTTTTGGGGCTGCCTAACATGCGAGTCTCTCTCCCTCTTGGCGCAGCCCTACCCCTCTCCCTCCTCGTCTCTTGCAGTGCTTGGCGAAGCCCTGCTGGTGTGCCACGCTCTTCCACCACCACCACGCCGTCGTGCTGCTGCTCGACGGAGTCATCCCCAACCTCTCCCTCTCTCCTTGCTGGATCAAGGCGCGGGAGACGTCACCGGGTTGTACGTGTGTTGAACGCGGAGGCGCCATTGTTCGGCGCTTAGATCGGAATCGACCGCGATCTGAATCGTTGCGTGTACGACTCCACCAACCGCGTTCTTGCAACGCTTCTGCTTAGCGATCTTCAAGGGTATGAAGATGCACTCCCTCTCTCTCTCTCTCGTTGCTAATATCTCCTATATTGATCTTGGTGACACATAGGAAATTTTTGAATTATTGCTACGATCCCCAACAGTGGCATCATGAGCTAGGTCTATGCGTAGATTCTATGCATGAGTAGAACACAAAGCAGTTGTGGGCGATGATTTGTTCAATTTGCTTACCGTTACTAGTCTTATCTTGATCCGGCTGCATTATGGGATGAAGCGGTCCGGACCGACCTTACATGTACGCTTATGTGAGACTGGTTCCACCGACTGACATGCACTTGATGCATAAGGTGGCTGGCGGGTGTCTGTCTCTCCCACTTTAGTCAGATCGGATTCGATGAAAAGGGTTCTTATGAAGGGTAAATAGCAATTGGCATATCACCGTTGTGGCTTTGCGTAGGCAAGAAACGTTCTTGCTAGAAACCCATAGCAACCATGTAAAACATGCAACAACAATTAGAGGACGTCTAACTTGTTTTTGCAGGGTTTGCTATGTAATGTGATATGGCCAAAAGGATGTGATGAATGATATATGTGATGTATGAGATTGATCATGTTCTTGTAATAGGAATCACGACTTGCATGTCGATGAGTATGACAACCGGCAGGAGCCATAGGAGTTGTCTTAATTTATTTATGACCTGTGTGTCAATGAAAACGCCATGTAATTACTTTACTTTATTGCTAACTGTTAGCCATAGTAGTAGAAGTAATAGTTGGCGAGGCAACTTCATGAAGACACGATGATGGAGATCATGGTGTCATGCCGGTGACGATGGTGTTCATGCCGCGCCTCGAAGATGGAGATCAAAGGCGCAAGATGATATTGTCCATATCATGTCACTTTATGATTTGCATGTGATGTTTGTCATGTTTTTACATCTTATTTGCTTAGAACGACGGTAGCATAAATAAGATGATCCCTCATTAAAATATCAAGAATTGTGTTCCCCCTAACTGTGCATCGTTGCTAAGGTCCGTTGTTCCGAAGCACCACGTGATGATCGGGTGTGATAGGTTCTAACGTTCGCATACAACGGGTGTAAGCCAGATTTACACACGTAATACACTTAGGTTAACTTGACGAGCCTAGCATGTACAGACATGGCCTTGGAACACGGAAGACCGAAAGGTCGAACATGAGTCATATAGTGGATACGATCAACATGAAGATGTTCACCGATCATGACTAGTCCGTCTCACATGATGATCGGACACGACCTAGTTGACTCGGATCATGTATCACTTAGATGACTGGAGGGATGTCTATCTTAGTGGGAGTTCATTAAATAATTTGATTAGATGAACTTAATTATCATAAACATAGTCAAAAGGTCTTTTCAAATTATGTCGTAGCTCACGCTTTGGTTCTACTGTTTTAGATATGTTCCTAGAGAAAATTTAGTTGAGAGTTGAAAGTAGCAATTATGCGGACTGGGTCCGTGAACTGAGGATTGTCCTCATTGCTGCACAAAAGGGTTATGTCCTTAATGCACCGCTCGGTGTGTTGAACCTCGAGCGTCGTCTGTAGATGTTGGGAAACATCTAACATACACGTTTTGATGAGTATGTGATAGTTCAGTGCGTAATGCTAATGGTTTAGAATTGTGGCACCAAAGACGTTTTTGAAACGTCGCAAAACATATGAGATGTTCCAAAGACTGAAATTGGGATTTCAGACTAGTGCCCACGTCAAGAGGTATGAGACCTCTGACAAGTTTCTTAGGCCTGCAAACTAAGGGAGAAAAGCTTAATCGTTGAGCATGTGCTCAGATTGTCTGAGTACTACATCGCTTGAATCGAGTGGGAGTTAATCTTCCAGATGAGATAGTGATGGTTCTCCATAGTCACTGCCACCAAACTATTGGAGCTTCATGATGAACTATAACATATCAGGGATAGACATGATGATCCTTGAGCAACTCGCAATGTTTGACACCGCGAAAGTAGAAACCAAGTAGGAGCATCAATTGTTGATGGTTAAACCACTAGTTTCAAGAAGGGCAAGGGAAAGGAGGGATACTTCATGAAATGGCAAATCAGTTGCTGCTCTAGTGAAGAAACCCAAGGTTGAACCCAAACCCGAGACTAAGTGCTTCTGTAATGAGGGGAACGGTCACTGAAGCAGAACTACCCTAGATACTTGGTAGATGAGAAGGCTGGCAAGGTCGGCAGAAGTATTTTGAATATACGTTATATTATTGTGTACTTTACTAGTACTCCTAGTAGCACCAGGGTAATAAATACCGGCTTGGTTGCTAAGTGTTAGTAACTTGAAATAAAAGGCTACAGAGACTAGCTAAAGGTGAGATGACGATATGTTGGAAGTGTTTCCAAGGTTGATGTGATCAAACATCGCACGCTCCCTCTACCATCGAGATTGGTGTTAAACCTAAATAATTGTTATTTGGTGTTTGCATTGAGCATAGACATGATTGGATTATGTTTATCGCAATACGGTTATTCATTTAAGGAGAATAATGGTTACTCTGTTTATTTGAATAATACCTTCAATGGTCTTGCACCGGAAAAATGAATGGTTTATTGAATCTCGATCGTAGTGATACACATGTTCATGCCAAAAGATATAAGATAGTAATGATAGTACCACATACTTGTGGCACTACCATTTGAGTCATGTTGGTATAAAATGCATGAAGAAGCTCCATGTTGATGGATCTTTGGACTCACTCGTTTTTGAAAAGATTGAGACATGCGAACCATGTCTACTGGTAGATATGCATGAAGAAACTCCATACAGATGGATCGTTTGGACTCACTTGATTTTGAATCACTTGAGACATGCAAATCATACCACATGGGCAAGATGACTGAAAGACCTCGTTTTCAGTAAGATGGAACAACAAAGCAACTTGTTGGAAGTAATACATTTTGATTTGTGCAGTCCAATGAGTGCTGAGGCACGCAGTGGATATTGTTATGTTCTTACTTCACAGATGATTTGAGTAGATGCTGAGTATATTTACTTGATGAAACACAAGTCTGAATTATTGAAGGGTTTAAGTAATTTCAGAGTGAAGTTGAAGATCGTCGTGACAAGAGGATAAAATGTCTATGATATGATCATAAAGATGAATATCTGAGTTACGAGTTTGGTACACAATTAAGACATTGTGGAAATTGTTTCACAACTAATACCGCCTGGAACACCATAGTGTGATGGTGTGTTCGAACATCATAACTGCACCCTATTAGATATGGTGCATACCATGATGTCTCTTATCAAATTACCACTATCATTTATGGGTTAGGCGTTAGAGACAACCGCATTCACTTTAAATAGGGCACCACGCAATTCTGTTGAGACGACACCGTATGAACTATGGTTTAGAAAAACCTAAGCTGCCGTTTCTTAAAAAGTTTGGGGCTGCGACGCTTATGTGGAAAAGTTTCAGACTGATAAGCTCGAACCCAAAGCGGATAAATGCATCTTCATAGAATACCTGAAATAGTTGGGTATACCTCCTATTTCAGATTCGGAAGCAAAAGTTATTGTTTCTAGAAACGGGTCCTTTCTCGAGGAAAAGTTTCTCTCGAAAGAATTGAGTGGGAGGATGGTGGAGACTTGATGAGGTTATTGAACCATCACTTCAACTAGTGTGTAGCAGGGCACAGGAAGTTGTTCCTGTGGCACCTACACCAATTGAAGTGGAAGCTTATGATAGTGATCATGAAACTTCGGATCAAGTCACTACCAAACCTCATAGGTCGACAAGGATGCGTACTACTTCAGAGAGGTACGTAATCCTGTCTTGGAAGTCATGTTGCTAGACAACAATGAACCTACGAGCTATGGAGAAGCGATGGTGGGCCTGAATTCCGACGAATGGCTCGAGGCCATAAAATCCGAGAGAGGATCCATGTATAAAACAAAGTATAGACTTTGAAAGAACTACTTGATGGTCGTAAGGCTGTTGGGTGCAGATGGATTTTAAAAGGAAGGCGGACAATGATGGTAAGTGTCACCATTAAGAAAGCTCGACTTGTCGTTAAGATGTTTCCCGACAAGTTCAAGGAGTTGACTACGGTGAGACTTTCTCACTCGTAGCGATGCTAAGAGTCTGTTGGAATTGTATTAACACCAGAAGGTTTTGTCAATCCTGAAAGATGCTAACAAGTATGCAGAGCTCCAACAATCCTTCTAAGGACTGGAGTAAGCATCTCGGGGTTGGAATGTACGCTTTGATGAGATGATCAAAGATTTTGGTTTATACAAAGTTTATGAGAAACTTGTATTTCCAAAGAAGTGAGTGGGAGCACTATAGAATTTTTGATGAGTATATGTTGTTAACATATTGTTGATCAGAAATGATGTAGAATTTCTGGAAAGCATACAGGGTTATTTGAAAAGTGTTTTTCAATGGAAAACCTGGATTAAGCTACTTGAACATTGAGCATTAAGATCTATAAGGATAGATCAAAAACGCTTAATAGTACTTTCAAATGAATACATACCGTGACAAGATTTTGAAGGAGTTCAAAATAGATCAGCAAAGAAGGAGTTCTTGGCTGTGAGTATTGAGTAAGACTCAAGACCTGACCACAGCTGAAGAGAGAGAAAGGACGAAGGTCGTCCCCTATGCTTTAGACGTAGGCTCTACAGTATGCTATGCTGTGTACCGCACCTGAAGTGTGCCTTGCCATCAGTCAGTCAAGGGGTACAAGAGTGATCCAGGAACGGATCACATTACACCAGTTAAACTTATCCTTAGTAACTTGTGGACTAAGGAATTTTCTCGATTATTGTAGCGACCCGACCTCAGATGGTCAAGTCTTTGTGCTTCAGTGTCATCCCTGGATCGGTAATGCTGACACACACAGTACTCGAGGATTTATAACAGAGTAGCAATCACACACTTATTACATCGAAAAGTCTAAGAGAGAACTTATTACAATAATATGGCTTAAGGCCATCTAATGCGATAACAGCGGAAGGCTTGGAAGATAAGGTGAGTCCATCAACTCCAACGGCATAGCTGAGCTGCACGGCAACGACCTAACGAACCTTACTCCTCGTCTGAAAAGTCTGCAACATAATACATTGCAGCCCGAAAACGGGTCAGCACATGGAATATGCTGGCAATATAACACAGTAGAGCAGAAACAGAATAATGCTATCACTACATGCATATATGGCTGGTGGAAAGCTCTATGGTTATAGTTTTTGCGAAAAGCCAATTTTTCCCTACAACAAAGGAATAGATTTTTATTTAACTATCATGGTGGTTGAAACATCATTGAGAAGGTACCCCCAACTCAATCCCAATTAAAGTGATTAACAACCCAACAGTATTAATTAAACATGGTGAGATACATGTGATAACCCAAGTACTAGATACTCAAGAATTGTCCATAACCGGGGACACGGCTAACCATGATTAGATTGTACACTCTGCAGAGGTTTGCGCACTTTTCCCCACAAGACTTGATCGCCTCCATTGGATTTATCGCACTACATGGTGTTTGAGAAACGGATGACCGAGACACAGTCTTTCAGAAACGTTAACTCTCTACTCCGGGTAGACCATACCAAACCTACAAAACCCACTACCTGTTGATCTACCTCTTCAAGAGCTTCACGTAACTTACTCAACTATGCTAGAGCTCATAATAGCTTGTGGCTGCACACGGAAGTTTCTAGCATGAATCATCTCAGTTCCCTTTGAGCCTGGGTGGCGGTCCATAGGAAGATCACACGGGTACCTCGGGATTTCCAAAAAAAATACAGACAACACTGGGTTCCCCAGGTGCCTCAATCCACCTAGTTGTTTGATTAAGTTGCCACCTTAAATTGAACCATTATTTAACAATCTCACATCTGTCATGAATTTCACTCAAACCCAAACCACGTCTACGAGCATAGCATAACAATATAAGCAATACGTAGAAGTAACTCCCAAGGGTTTGAATATAACATGGCAATAGGTTCTACCTCAGCAACTACTTCCCAACCCACAAGTTAATGACATCCTAATCATGCAATGTTTGAGGATTGGAACTAATGCATAAAAACTGGGTAATAATGGGCTATGATCAAAGTGTTACTTGCCTTGCTGACGATCCGCGAATCCTAGAGACTCGTAGTAACATGCTTCGCACTCCGGGAATTCTATCGCAAGAAAACAATAACATACATAAGTAACAAGCAACGATGCACAAGCAAAACTCAAATAAGAGAGGTTGACCTGAAAGTTCAACTTAAGAACTCCGGTACGCAAAAGAATCAAATCAAACGAAGCAACGAAAGTCAAACGGCGAAAGAAAACCACTTCGTTTACTAATCTGAACTTACGTCAATTTTACAGTAACAAAAACTTTTTGAGTTGGTTAAACGGAAAGAGGGTTTCGATACGAAACTCCAGGTGCTTGAATCGCCTGATTCCGATAAATGAGCGAAAAGATAAACAAAAATTAAGATCGGATCAGAAATCGCGATAAGAAAAATCGCAGAATAAATCCGAGAAAAAGAAAAACAGAACGAAGAATGGTTCGTTAAAACGAACGAACGAGCGAACACTCGCTAAAAAAATAAACCGGAGAAAAACCGATCTATTTAAAAAAAAAAATGAAAACTAGGGTTTTGAAAAGATAAAACCGAACGTTTTTTTAGAAAAACCGGCGGTTGGAACCGGCAGCTACCTCCGATGAGGGGCTCCGGCGAGGGCTTGGGCGGCGGGCCGGCGGGGTGCAGCGGCGGCGCGGGCGGCAGGCGGCG
>NC_041384.1:88060132-88068314 GCF_002162155.2 Triticum dicoccoides
CTCGGGGCGAGGTGCGGGAGGCGGCGATGGTGGCGGTGGGGCTCGGGCGGCGCGCTATATAAATGGGGCGGGGTGGGGCGGCTTGGAGGAGGGGGCAAGGCGGCGGCGACGGACTCTGGCTTGGATTCATCGTCTGAGTCGGCGGCGGCGCGCGCGCGCAGGAGTCGGCGGCGGCGGCCTGGCGCGGCTGGGCCTTAGGCCCAGTCGGCGCGGGAACCCTTTTTTCTAAACTTCGCTGACCGATATAAAATCCTAAAAAAAATAAATAAAAACCTAAAAATGCCAAAACAAATTTTCATCGTCTAAATAAAATATTTAGGACGAGTTGAACATTTTCTTGGCCCTAAAATGCAATTTTTAAAACATGCAATTTTTCTAATGCAAATAAAATCCGAATAAAACCAAATAAAATAAAATAAATGATTTTAATATTTTTCCTTCAATATTTCAATTATTTTGGAGAAGTCCTATTATCTCCACTCATTTGATTTAATATGAAATATTTTTCGGAGAGAAAAAATATAAAAATCAAAATCCTCGTTTCCTTATTTGATAAAAATCAAATATGAAAACCGGAAAATCCCCAACTCTCTCTCCGTGGGTCCTTGAGTTGCTTAGGATTTTGAGGATTGCGGAACGGAAATGCAACAAATCATGATATGCATGGATGATCTATGTATAACATTCCAAATTGAAAATTTGGGATGTTACAAACCTACCCCCCTTACGATGAATCTCGCCCTCGAGATTCGGGTTGGCTAGAAAATAGGTATGGGTGGTCCTTGCGGAGATCATCCTCTCGTTCCCAGGTGGCTTCATCCTCGGTATGGTGGCTCCACTGAACTTTGCAAAACTTGATAACCTTACTGCGGGTGACTGTACTGGCAAACTCAAGAATCTTAACTGGTTTCTCCTCGTAAGTGAAATCATTGTCCAACTGAATCGCCTCCAAGGGTACTGTATCTCTTAACGGTATATGAGCCATCTCAGCATGACACTTCTTCAGCTGTCAAACGTGGAACACATCATGGACTCCTGACAATCCCTCAGGTAACTCCAACTTGTAGGCAACTTCTCCCATCCGTTCCAAAATGCGATACGGTCCTACAAATCTCGGGGCTAACTTTCCCTTAACTCCAAAATGCTTCACTCCTCACAAGGGCGATACTCGCAGATATGCTCTATCTCCAATTTCGTAGGTTACCTCCTTGCGTTTTGAGTCTGATAACTCTTCTGCCTGGACTGAGCAATCTTCAGTCGGTCTCGGATCAGTTTTACCTTCTCCTCAGATTCTTTAAAGTCTGGTCCAAACAACTATCGGTCTCCTACCTCATCCCACATCAACGGTGTTCTGCACCTGCGTCCATACAGGGCTTCAAATGGTGCCATCTTCAAACTGGCTTGGTAGCTATTGTTGTATGAGAACTCTGCATACGGAAAATTGTCATCCCAACTAGATCCATAATCTAGCGCACAGGCTCTCAACATGTCCTCCAAAATTTGATTTACTCTCTCAGTCTGTCCATCTGTCTACGGGTGAAATGCTGTACTGAACTCCAATCTCGTTCCCAAAGTCCGGTGTAACTGATGCCAAAACTTTGAAGTAAACTGTGTTCCTCGATCCGATACGATGGTCCTCGGAACTCCATGCAGACATACGATCCTGGACATATAGATCTTGGCCAGCTTTGCACTTGTATAGGTGGTTTTCACTGGGATGAAGTGAGCTACTTTGGTCAAATGATCAACTACTACCCATATGGAATCATATCCTACTTTAGTCCTGGGTAATCCGGTGATAAAGTCCATGCCAAGTTTATCCCACTTCCATTCGGGTATCGGCATAGGCTGTAACAGTCCTGCTGGCCTCTGATGTTCTGCCTTAACTCTCTGACATACATCACATACGACTACATACCCGGCAATATCCTTCTTCATACCAGTCCACTAGAAACGTTCCTTCAAATCCAAATACATCTTGGTGTTTCCGGGGTGTATCGAGTATGGTGAGTCATGCGCCTCTTGAAGTATTAAATTTCTGATCTCCTGATTATTGGGCATGTAAATTCGGTCCTCAAACCATAGGGTATCGTGCTCATCCTCACGAAAACCTTTGGCCTTTCCTTTGCCCATCTTCTCCTTTATCTCGGCAATCTCTTTATCATCTTTCTGAGCTTCCCGAATCTTATCCAGCAATGTCGGCTGAACCTCCATTGTGGCAATGAACCTTCTAGGTACAATGTATAATCAAATTTCCATGATGTCCTTTGCTAATTCCTTCGGCAGTCCTTTACTTTCAAGGATATTAGCATAACTCTTTCGACTCAATGCTTCTGCTACGACATTGGCCTTTCCTGGATGATAGTGTAGCTTCATGTCATAATCCTTTATAAGCTCCAACCATCTCCTCTGCCTAAGGTTCAGCTCCTTCTGGGTGAAGATGTACTTCAAACTCTTGTGATACGTGTACACATCACAACGGTTTCCAATAAGGTAATGTCTCCAAGTCTTCAACGCATGCACTACGGCTGCTAGCTCCAAATCATGCGTAGCATAATTCAACTCATGAGGTTTTAGTTGTCGTGAGGCATACAAAACAACTCTTCCATCCTGCGTAAGCACACATCCAAGTCCCAAGCGAGAGGCGTCGCAATACACTTGGAACTCCTTATGTATATCTGGCAGTACTAGCACTGGGGCTGTAGTCAAACGTTTCTTCAACTCCTGGAAACTTGCTTCACAATCTTCTGTCCATTTAAACTGGGTATCCTTCTTCAACAGTTCAGTCATTGGTTTTGCAATCTTGGAAAAATTCTCAATGAATCTCCAGTAGTATCCTGCGAGTCCAAGAAAACTACAGATCTCGCTAACTGAGGTGGGTGCCAACCATTCAGTGACTGACTGAACCTTGCTGGGGTCTGCTATACCTTCTCCTGATATAACATGTCCAAGGAATCCGACTTCCTTCAGCCAAAACTCGCATTTGCTAAACTTAGCATACAACTGGTGTTCCCTGAGCTTCCCGAGAACTAAACGCAAATGCTCCTTGTGCTCCTCCTCGTTCTTCGAGTATACCATGATATCATCAATAAACACCACAACAAACTTGTCCAAATACTCCATGAACACCTTGTTCATCATGCTCATGAAATAGGCAGGGGCGTTAGTCAGTCCAAACGACATGACCGTGTACTCGTATAATCCATATCGCGTTGTGAACGCCGTCTTTGGTATCTCCTTCTCTTGTATCTTCAACTGATGATACCCTGATCGTAAATCGATCTTTGAGAACACTTTAGCTCCTTGCAACTGATCAAACAGATCGTTGATCGATCTTTGAGAACACTTTAGCTCCTTGCAACTGATCAAACAGATCGTTGATCATCGGCAGTGGGTACTTGTTCTTTATCGTCACTTCATTCAAGGCTCGATAATCAACAACCATCCTTAGGGATTTATCTTTCTTCTCAACCAAAAGTACTGGGGCTCCCCAAGGTGATGAACTCCTTCGGATGTATCCTTTCTCCAATAACTCCTTGATCTGTTTCTTAATTTCCTCCAGATCATTTGCGGGCATCCGATAGGGTCTCTTGGATATTGGTCCTGTTCCTCGTAACAACTCTATCAAAAACTCAATATCTCTGTCCGGTGGCATGCCTGGTAACTCCTCCGGGAAAACATCTGGGTAATCCTTTACTACCGGCACTTCTTCCTGAACAACTCCCGTAAGGGCATTCACTTGACTCCTCTTAGGCACATGCCTAGACACATACTTAATCCTTTTTCCCTGCGGGGTGGTGAGATAAATTGACTTACTCGCACAGTCAATGCTTCCTCCATACTTTGACATCTAGTCCATACCCAATATCACATCCAATCCTTGCGACTCCAAGATAATTAGGTCGGATGGAAACACATGTGTGCCAATGGTTAAGGGTATCTGGTCACACCATCGGCTAACCATATATTCTGCTCCGGGTGAACTCACTAAAAGAGGGGTCCTAAGGGTTTGGGTTGGTAGTTTAAACTTATCCACGAATCCTCTTGATATGTATGAATGCGATGCACCAGTATCGAAAAGAACAAGAGCGGTAAATGACTTAACCAAAAACTTACCTATTACCGCGTCCGACTGCTCTTAAACCTCCTCCACGTTAACGTGGTTCACTTGTCCTTTGTTGAATGGATTGGGCTTCTTCCCAGCGCTTCCATTTCTGTTTCCATTCCTTCCTTTGGGGCAATCATTGGCATAGTGCCCTGTCTTCCCGCAGTTAAAAAAGGTAACCTGACTTAAGTCTCTTTTGGCGGGAGTGGACGGGTTGGAGCGGTTCTGATTGTTGTTAGCTCCGTTCCCATTCCCATTCTTAGCACCACTGTGGTTATGTGATCCTCCTCCAGTGTTGTTGTGACCTCCATGGTTATGAACAAGTCCTCTCGAGTTCGGGGTTAGGCGAGGCTTCTGCTGAGCTCCTGAGTTATACTTCCCTTGTCCATACTTTCTCTTGCGGCTCTCAATCTGCTGATGTTTCCCTTCAATCATAAGAGCCTTATCTACCAACTCCTGGTAGTTGCTGAAGGTTGCTACCATCAACTGCATGCTCATCTCATCATTCAGCCCTTCCATAAACTTCTCCTGCTTCACAGCATCTGTGGCCACATCATCAGGGGCATAGCGTGATAACTTGCTAAACTCATCCACGTACTGAGCCACAGTACGGTTCCCCTGGCGTACCCCGCTTCTTCATCTGCATAGCTCCAGTTGAGACATGGGTGGTGCGGAAAGCTTGCTGAAACTGGTCCCAAGTGACATTGGCTACAGGAAAAGTGGCTGTGTAATTCTCCCACCATGAGGCTGCTGGTCCATCCAATTGATTTGCAGCAAAGCACACCCTCCCAGCATCTGTGCAACCTGCGGTGGTCAACTCCCTTCCAATACGGCGTAGCCAATCATCAGCAACTATAGGCTCGGTGCTACTGGAAAACACCGGCGGCTGTAACCTTAGAAAATGGGCTAGGTTGTCCACTGGCGGTGGGTTGTTGTTGTTGTTGCCTTGGTTTTGAACTAGCAATTGCATCAAGGCATTCTGCTGCTGGATCAACTGGGTGAGCTCCGGCGGGAAGGCAAAACCGGGGTCACGTCTCGGAGGCATCTGATGGGTTTAGATGGAAGAGATTAGAATAGAAAAGGGGTCTAATGAGAAAGCACTACCCATATGCACATGAGACAAACACAATCATTTCACTCAATCAATCAAGCAAGGGCATACAAACGGTCTAGAACTATCGCAAAAGTGCTCACTACTATTATATACATGGGGAAAATACTACTAATAGTTGGTGGTCATCTAGAAATTTTGATCGGTGAAAGACTCCATGATGTCTACTCTAGCTTCGTCTTCAAAGTCATCATCACTAGGGTCGGAGTCGGTGTCGTCGATGATGATGTAGTTGTCCGGGCAAGTGGAATTGTCGTCTTCTATTCCCGGTGCTGGTCCTCCCATGAATACTCCGATCTTCTTGACTAAGTCGTCATTCTTCTCCAGTAGTGTCTTGATTTCCTCCTCATATCCATCGCGGGTAAACGTGAGTTCTTCCTCCAGCTCGATGATCCTAGTCTTCGCCTTCTTCAAGTCCATCATGTCCGCACACATCTGGTTCTCCTGACGTTGAATGTGCTGGTTTAACTCCTGGATGAAAGCTGCAATGGATCTATCCTTCTTAGTGCTGATTACTTCCCATTGCTAGTCTCGGTGCCCACATATTTGGTAGACAGTGTCCTTAAGCTCCCTGTTGTAAACTTCTCCAATGCGTCCCATGGTGATGTGAGCTGCCATACTCTTTCCTAAACTCCAGGTTGGTGCGTCGAAGGAAAATTCTATGGGTTTAGAAGTTGGTGAGAACGTCCTTCCTGGAACTTGTACTTGAATCATCCAGCGCTCCTCTTCAGGTAAAGTGGCGTTGTACGTCCCGATGAAGCTTGGTATTCCAATGTTCAAGTACGTAGTGACTTCCTTCAAGTGGCGTCCAAAAGGTGTGTCTTCATCCGGTTGTGCAAACTTGTTCTTCATCTCCGTCATCCTAAAGAGTAGAAAATGGAGAGGAGTCAGAAATGAGAAGAGAAGTGTGACCTAGGGTTTATCTTAGGGGTCGTGTCCTACACTCAGCGTGTGCTCTGATACCATCTTGTAGCGACCCGACCTCAGATGGTCAAGTCTCTGTGCTTCATTGTCATCCCTGGATCGGTAATGCTGACACACACAGTACTCAAGGATTTATAACAGAGTAGCAATCACACACTTATTACATCGAAAAGTCTAAGAGAGAACTTATTACAATAATATGGCTTAAGGCCATCTAATGCGATAACAGCGGAAGGCTTGGAAGATAAGGTGAGTCCATCAACTCCAATGACATAGCTGAGCTGCACGGCAACGACCTAACGAACCTTACTCCTCGTCTGAAAAGTCTGCAACATAATACGTTGCAGCCCGAAAACGGGTCAGCACATGGAATATGCTGGCAATATAACACAGTAGAGCAGAAACAGAATAATTCTATCACTACATGCATATATAGCTGGTGGAAAGCTCTATGGTTATAGTTTTTGTGAAAAGCCAATTTTTCCCTACAACAAAGGAATAGATTTTTATTTAACTATCATGGTGGTTGAAACATCATTGAGAAGGTACCCCCAACTCAATCCCAGTTAAAGTGATTAACAACCCAACAATATTAATTAAACATGGTGAGATACATGTGATAACCCAAGTACTAGATACTCAAGAATTGTCCATAACCGGGGACACGGCTAACCATGATTAGATTGTACACTCTGCAGAGGTTTGCGCACTTTTCCCCACAAGACTCGATTGCCTCCGTTGGATTTCTCGCACTACATGGTGTTTGAGAAACGGATGACCGAGACACAGTCTTTCAGAAACGTTAACTCTCTACTCCGGGTAGACCATACCAAACCTACAAAACCCACTACCTACTGATCTACCTCTTCAAGAGCTTCACGTAACTTACTCAACTCTGCTAGAGCCCATAATAGCTTGTGGCTGCACACGGAAGTTTCTAGCATGAATCATCTCAGTTCCCTTTGAGCCTGGGTGGCGGTCCATAGGAAGATCACACGGGTACCTCGGCATTTCCAAAAAAATACAGACAACACTGGGTTCCCCAGGTGCCTCAGTCCACCCAGTTGTTTGATTAAGTTGCCACCTTAAGTTGAACCATTATTTAAAAATCTCACATCTGTCATGAATTTCACTCAAACCCAAACCACATCTACGAGCATAGCATAGCAATATAAGCAATATGTAGAAGTAACTCCCAAAGGTTTGAATATAACAGGGCAATAGGTTCTACCTCAGCAACTACTTCCCAACCCACAAGTTAATGACATCCTAATCATGCAATGTTTGAGGATTGGAACTAATGCATAAAAACTGGGTAATAATGGGATATGATCAAAGTGTTACTTGCCTTGCTGATGATCCACGAATCCTAGAGACTTGTAGTAACACGCTTTGTACTCCGGGAATTCTATCGCAAGCAAACAATAACATACATAAGTAACAAGCAACGATGCACAAGCAAAACTCAAATAAGAGAGGTTGACCAGAAAGTTCAACTTAAGAACTCCGGTACGCAAAAGAATCAAATCAATCGAAGCAATGAAAGTCAAACGGCGAAAGAAAACCACTTCGTTTACTAATCTAAACTTAAGTCAAATTTTATAGTAACAAAAACTTGTTTGAGTTGGTCAAACAGAAAAGAGGGTTTCGAGACGAAACTCCAGGCGCTTGAATCGCCTGATTCCGATAAACGAGCGAAAAGATAAACAGAATTAAGATCGGATCAGAAATCGCGATCAGAAAAATCGCGGAATAAATCCGAGAAAAAGAAAAACAACGAACAAATTAACAAACGAACGTTCGTTATTTGGATCTAAACGAAGAAAGCGTTCGTCGAAACAAACAAACGAGCGAACAGTCGCTAAAAAAATAAACGGGAGAAAAAACGATCTATTTAAAAAAAATGAAAACTAGGGTTTTGAAAAAATAAAACCGAATGGTTTTCTTAGAAAAACCGGTGGGTACCTCCGGCGAGGGCTTGGGCGGCGGGGTGCGACGGCGGCGCAGTTTGCGGGTGGCGGGCGGCGGCGGCGCGCTGCAGC
>NC_041384.1:88068794-88094702 GCF_002162155.2 Triticum dicoccoides
CTCGGGTGGCGCGCTATATAAAGGGGGCGGGGTGGGGCGGCTTGGAGGAGGGGGCAAGGCGGCGACGACGGAGTCCAGCTCGGACTCATCGTCCGAGTCGGCGGCGGCGCGCGCGCGCGCGCAGGAGGCGGCGGCGGCGGCCTGGCGCGGCTGGGCCTTAGACCCAGTCGGCGCGGGAACCCTTTTTTTTAAACTTCGCCGACCAAAATAAAATCCTAAAAAAATAAATAAAAACCTAAAAATGCCAAAACAAATTTTCACCGTCTAAATAAAATATTTAGGGCAAGTTGAACATTTTCTTGGCCCTAAAATGCAATTTTTAAAACATGCAATTTTTCTAATGCAAATAAAATCGGAATAAAACCAAATAAAATCCAATAAATGATTTTAATATTTTTCCTCTAATATTTCAATTATTTTGGAGAAGTCCTATTATCTCCACTCATTTGATTTAATATGAAATATTTTTCGGAGAGAAAAATTATAAAAAATCAAAATCCTCGTGTCCTTATTTTATAAAAATCAAATATGAAAACTGGAAAATGCCCAACTCTCTCTCCGTGGGTCCTTGAGTTGCTTAGGATTTCTAGGATTGCGGAACGGAAATGCAACAAATTATGATATGCATGGATGATCTATGTATAACATTCCAAATTGAAAATTTGGGATGTTACAATTATGGAGGTGGTAAAAGAGTTCGTCATAAAGGGTTACGTCGATGCAAACTACTAATCCGGATGACTCTGAGTAGTAAACCGGATTCGTATAGTAGAGCAGTTATTTGGAATAGCTCAAAGTAGTGCGTGGTAGCTGCATCTACAAGATGACATAGATATTTGCAAAGCACACATGGATCTGAAAGGTTCAGACCCATTGAATGATAAACCTCTCTCACAAGCAAGATATGAACATACCCCATGGGTGTTGGATTCATTACAATCACATAGTGATGTGAACTAGATTATTGACTCTAGTTCAAGTGGGAGACTGTTGGAAATATGCCCTAGAGGCAATAATAAAATGGTTATTGTTGTGTTTCCTTGTTCATGATAATTGTCTATTGTTCATGCTATAATTGTATTAACCGGAAACCGTAATACATGTGTGAATACATAGACCACAACATGTCCCTAGTAAGCCTCTAGTTGACTAGCTCGTTGATCAATAGATGGTCATGGTTTCCTGACCATGGACATTGGATTTTATTGATAATGGGATCACATCATTAGGAGAATGATGTGATGGACAAGACCTAATCTTAAGCGTAGCACAAGATCGTGTAGTTTGTTTGCTAAAGCTTTTCTAATGTCAAGTATCATTTCCTTAGACCATGAGATTGTGCAACTCCCGGATACCATATGAATGCTTTGGGTGCACCAAACGTCACAACGTAACTGGGTGGCTATAAAGGTGCACTACAGGTATCTCCGAAAGTGTCTGTTGGGTTGGCACGAATCAAGACTGGGATTTGTCACTCCGTATGACGGAGAGGTATCTCTGGGACCACTCGGTAATGCATCATCATAATGAGCTCATTGTGACTAAGTAGTTGGTCACAGGATCATGCATTACGGAACGAGTAAAGTGACTTGCTGGTAATGAGATTGAACGAGGTATTGGGATACCGACGATCGAATCTCGGGCAAGTAACGTACCGATTGACAAAGGAAATTATATACGGGATTGCTTGAATCCTCGACATCGTGGTTCATCCGATGAGATCATCGTGGAACATGTGGGAGCCAACATGGGTATCCAGATCCCGCTGTTGGTTATTGGCCGGAGAGTTGTCTCGGTCATGTCTGCATGATTCCCGAACCCGTAGGGTCTACACACTTAAGGTCCGATGATGCTAGGGTTATAGGGAAAGTTTGTACGTGGTTACCGAATGTTGTTCAGAGTCCCGGATGAGATCCCGGACGTCAAGAGGAGTTCCGGAATGGTCCAGAGGTAAAGAATAATATAAAGGAAGTGAGGTTTTGACCACCGGAAGTGATTCGGGCGTCACCGGTAATGTACCGGGACCACCGGAGGGTTCCGGGGGGTCCACCAGGAGGGCCCACAAGCCCCGGAGGCTTGCATGGGCCAAGAGTTGGAAGGGACCAGCCCCTGAGTGGGCTGGTGCGCCTCCTACCAGGGCCCAAGGCGTAGCTAGGAGGAGAAGGGGGGAAACCCTAGGCACAGATGGGCCTAAGGCCCACCCTAGGGCGCGCCCCCCCTCTCCCCCTCTTGGCCGCCCCCTCCATCCCATCTAGGGCTGCCGCCCCCTAGGGGTGGGAACCCTAGAGGGGGCGCACCCTCCTCCCCTCCTCCTATAAATAGTGGGGGTTTTGGGGCTGCCTAACATGCGAGTCTCTCTCCCTCTTGGTGCAGCCCTACCCCTCTCCCTCCTCGTCTCTTGCAGTGCTTGGCGAAGCCCTGCTGGCGTGCCACGCTCTTCCACCATCACCACACCGTCGTGCTGCTGCTGGACAGAGTCTTCCCCAACCTATCCCTCTCTCCTTGCTAGATTAAGGCACGGGAGACGTCACTGGGTTGTACGTGTGTTGAACGCGGAGGCGCCGTTGTTCGACGCTTAGATCGGAATCGACCGCGATCTGAATCGCTGTGTGTACGACTCCACCAACTGCGTTCTTGCAACACTTATGCTTAGCGATCTTCAAGGGTATGAAGATGCACTCCCTCTCTCTTGTTGCTAGTATCTCCTAGATTGATCTTGGTGACACGTAGGAAATTTTTGAATTATTGCTACGACCCCCAACAGGAGGGGCTATGGTGTTGATGTAGAAGCCCTGGGTGATCGATGCCCCCTCCGGCGGAGCTCCGGAACAGGCCCCAAGATGGGATCTCGTGGATACAGAAAGTTGCGGTGTTGGAATTAGGTTTTGGCTCTGTATCTGATCATTTGGGGGTACGTAGGTATATATAGGAGGAAGGAGTATGTCGGTGGAGCAACAGGGGGCCCACGAGGGTGGAGGGCGCGCCTGGGGGGTAGGCGCGCCCCCTACCTCGTGGCCTCCTCTTTTGTGTCTTGACGTAGGGTCCAAGTCTCCCGGGTCTTGTTCGTTAAGAAAATCACGTTCCCGAAGGTTTCGTTCCATTTGGACTCCGTTTGATATTCCTTTTCTTCGAAACCCTAAAACAGGCAAAAAACAGCAATTCTGGGCTGGGTCTCCGGTTAATAGGTTAGTCCCAAAAATAATATAGAAGTGGATAATAAAGCCCAATAATGTCCAAAACAGTAGATAATATAGCATGGAGCAATAAAAAATTATAGATACGTTGGAGACGTATCAAGCATCCCCAAGCTTAATTCCTGCTCGTCCTCGAGTAGGTAAATGATAAAAACAGAATTTTTGGTGCGGAGTGCTACTTGCCATAATTTTAATGTAATTCTTCTTAATTGTGGTATGAATATTCACATCCGAAAGATTCAAGACAAAAGTTTAATATTGACATAAAAACAATAATACTTCCAGCATACTAACAAAGCAATTAGGTCTTCTCAAAATAGCATGGCCAAAGAAAGTTATCCCTACAAAATCATATAGTCTGGCTATGCTCCATCTTCACCACACAAAATATTTAAATCATGCACAACCCCGATGACAAGCCAAGCAATTGTTTCATACTTTTGACATTCTCAAAAAAATTTCAATCTTCACGCAATACATGAGCGTGAGCCATGGACATAGCACTATAGGTGGAATAGAATGGTGGTTGTGGAGAAGACAAAAGGGGAGAAGATAGTCTCACATCAACTAGGCATATCAATGGGCTATGGAGGTGCCCATCAATAGATATCAATGTGAGTGAGTAGGGATTGCCATGCAACGGATGCACTAGAGCTATAAGTATATGAAAGCTCAAAAAGAAACTAAGTGGGTGTGCATCCAACTTGCTTGCTCATGAAGACCTAGGGCATTTTGAGGAAGCCCATCATTGGAATATACAAGCCAAGTTCTATAATGAAAAATTCCCACTAGTATATGAAAGTGATAACATAGGAGACTCTCTATCATGAATATCATGGTGCTAACATAGGAGACTCTCTATAATGATGATCATCACACTTTTATTTTTAGTTGGGCCTTTTCTCTTTTTTTATGGCCTCTTTTCTTTCTCTTTTTTTTCGTCTGGAGTCTCATCCCGACTTGTGGGGGAATCATAGTCTCCATCATCCTTTCCTCACTGGGACAATGCTCTAATAATGATGATCATCACACTTTTATTTTTCTTACAACTCAACAATTACAACTCTATACTTAGAAGTTAGAACAAAATATGACTCTATATGAATGCCTCCGGCGGTGTACCCGGATATGCAATGAATCAAGAGTGACACGTATGAAAGAATTATGAATGGTGGCTTTGCCACAAATACGATGTCAACTACATGATCATGCTAAGCAATATGACAATGATGGAGTGTGTCATAATAAACGGAATGGTGGAAAGTTGCATGGCAATATATCTCTGAATGGCTATGGAAATGCCATAATAGGTAGGTATGGTGGCTGTTTTGAGGAAGGTATATGGTGGGTGTATGATACCGGCGAAAGGTGCATGGTATTAGAGAGGCTAGCAAAGGTGGAAGGGTGAGAAAAGTGCGCATAATCCATGGACTCAACATTAGTCATAAAGAACTCATATACTTATTGCAAAAATCTACAAGTTATCAAAGCAAAGTATTACGCGCATGCTCCTAGGGGGATAGATTGGTAGGAAACCACCATCACTCGTCCCCGACCGCCACTCATAAGGAAGACAATCAAAAAATAAATCATGCTCCGACTTCATCACATAACGGTTCACCATACGTGCATGCTACGGGAATCACAAACTTTAACAAAAGTATTTCTCAAATTCACAACTACTCAACTAGCACAACTTTAATATCACCATCTTTATATCTCAAAACAATTATCAAGCATGAAACTTCTCATAGTATTCAACACACTCATAAGAAAATTTTATTATTAATCTTGTATACCAAGCATATTAGGATTTTAAGCAAATTACCATGATATTTAAGACTCTCAAAATAATCTAAGTGAAGCATTAGAGATCAATAGTTGCTAGAAAACAAATCCACCACCGTGCTCTAAAAGATATAAGTGAAGTACTAGAGCAAAACTACATAACTCAAAAGATATAAGCGAAGCACATAGAGTATTCTAACAAATTTCAAATCATGTATGGCTCTCTAAAAGGTGTGTACAGCAAGTATGATTGTGTTAAACTAAAAAGTAAAGACTCATATCATACAAGATGCTCCAAGCAAAACACATATCACGTGGCGAATAAAAATATAGCTCCAAGTAAAGTTAAAGTTATACTAATAGAAGTAAACGAAAGAGGGGATGCCTTTCGGGGCATCCCCAAGATTTGGCTTTTAGGTGTACTTAGATTATATTGGGGGTGCCATGGGCATCCCCAAGCTTAGGCTCTTGCCACTCCTTGTTCCATAATCCATCAAATCTTTACCCAAAACTTGAAAACTTCACAACACAAAACTTAAAGTAGAAAATCTCGTGAGCTCCGTTAGCGAAAGAAAACAAAAGACCACTTCAAGGTACTGTAATTAAATCATTATTTATTTATATTGGTGTTATACCTACTGTATTCCAACTTCTCTATGGTTTATAAACTATTTTACTAGCCATAGATTCATCAAAATAAGCAAACAACACACGAAAAAAAAGAATCTGTCAAAAATAGAACAGTCTGTAGTAATCTGTAGCTAGCGCAAGATCTGGAACCCCAAAAATTCTAAAATAAATTGCTGGACGTGAGGAATTTATATATTAATCATGTTCAAAAAGAATTAACTAAATATCACTTTCCAAATAAAAATTTTAGCAGTTCTCGTGAGCGCTAAAGTTTCTGTTTTTTACAGCAAGTGTAACAAGACTTTCCCCAAGTCTTCCCAACGGTTCTACTTGGCACAAACACTAATTAAACACAAAAAACACAACCAAAACAGAGGCTAGATAAATTATTTATTACTAAACAGGAGCAAAAAGTAAGGAATAAAAATAAAATTGGGTTGCCTCCCAACAAGCGCTATCGTTTAACGCCCCTAGCTAGGCATAACAAGCAAGGATAGATCTAGGTATTGCCATCTTTGGTAGGCAATCCATAAGTGGCCCTCATAATAGATTCATAAGGTAATTTAATTTTCTTTCTAGGAAAGTGTTCCATGCCTTTCCTTAATGAAATTGGAATCTAATATTTCCTTCCTTCATATCAATAATTGCATCAATCGTTCTAAGGAAAGGTCTACCAAGAATAATAGGAAATGAAGGATTGCAATCTATGCCAAGAACAATAAGATCTATGGGCACATAATTCCTATTTGTAACAATAAGAACATCATTAATTCTTCCCATAGCTTTCTTAATAGTGTAATCCGTAAGGTGCAAGTTTAAAGAGAAATCATCAAAATCACGGAAACCTAACAAATCACACAAAGTCTTTGGAATCGTGGAAACACTAGCACCCAAATCACATAAAGCATAGCATTCATGATCTTTAATTTTAATTTTAATAGTTGGTTCCCACTCATCATAAAGCTTTCTAGGGATAGAAATTTGCAATTCAAGTTTTTCTTCATAAGATTGCATCAAGGCATCAACGATATGTTTAGTAAATGCTTTATTTTGACTATAAGCATGAGGAGAATTTAGCACGGATTGCAACAAGGAAATACAATCAATCAAAGTGCAATTTTCATAGTTAAATTCCTTGAAATCCATAATAGTGGGTTTAGCAACATCTAGGGCTTTAATTTCTTCAATCCCACTTTTATCAATTTTAGCATCAAGATCAACAAATTCCGAATTCTTGGAACACCTTCTAGGTAAAGGTGGATCATATTCAGTCCCATCATTATCAAGATTCATATTGCAGAACAAAGATTTAATAGGGGACACATCAATAACTTTTAGATGTTCATATTTATTTTCATAGGAACTAGAAGAACACGCTCTTATAAAGGCATCTTTCTTAGCACGCATCTTAGCGGTTCTTTCTTTGCACTCATCAACGGAAATTCTCATGGCTTTGAGAGACTCATTGATATCATGCTTAGGTGGAATAGATCTAAGTTTCAAAGAATCAACATTAATAGAAATTCTATCAATGTTCCTAGCCAACTCATCAATCTTAAGCAATTTTTCTTCAATCAAAGCATTAAAATTCTTTTGCAAAGTAATAAATTCTTTAATATTATATTCAAAATCAGAGGGCATCTTATTATAATTTCCATAAGAATTGCTGTAGGAATTACCATAATTATTAGAGGGATTACTAGGATAAGGCCTAGGATTAAAATTTCCTCTATACGCGTTGTTACCAAAATTGTTCCTACCAACAAAATTCACATCCATAGATTCATTATTATTCTCAATCAAAGTAGACAAGGGCATATCATTAGGATCAGAAGAAAAACTCTTATTAACAAATAATTTCATAAGTTCATGCATCTTTCCACTCAAAGCATTAATTTCTTCTATTGCATGCACCTTTTTATGAGTAGATCTTTCAGTATGCCATTGAGAATAATTAACCATAATATTATCTAGGAGTTTAGTAGCTTCTCCTAAAGTGATTTCCATAAAAGTTCCTCCCGCGGCCGAATCTAAAAGATTTCTAGAAGCAAAATTCAATCCGGCATAAAAAATTTGTATAATCATCCACAAATTTAAACCATGAGTTGGGCAATTACGTATCATTAGTTTCATTCTCTGCCAAGCTTGTGAAACATGTTCATGATCAAGTTGGTTAAAATTCATAATATCGTTTCTAAGAGAGATGATCTTAGCGGGAGGAAAATACTTAGAGATAAAAGTGTAAGTGCATCTAGTGCCACCCCTAGTTTGTTTTGTAGTATTGACGACAAACCTAGTTGAGGGACTAATGTGTTTGTGAGAATTGCAGGATAACATAGGTAGAAGTCCCTCATTGATTCGGTTTTCCTACCAGAGATGACCCCTAAAAATGTATGAAGACATTGAAGTCAAAGGTGGTATATGAAGATATTCACATTGAAGACTATGACAAGAGAAGACACCACATGAAGCCTATGGAGCTCGAAGACTTAGATCTTTCGTAGTTCTCTTTCTTTTGTGTTGAGTCATAGGAACCACCGTACTGTTAAGTGGGTTCCAAGAGAACGAGTCAGAATGACTGAAGTGATGCCTAACCAAAACCTATGTCTTTGAGTGAAGACTATGAGAGCGAATCTTGTCCAGAGTCGGACAAGTCAGCTTTGCTTGTAGCCCAAGTAAAGTTGCCGCGTGAGTTTGAAATCTGACCATTGGAACACGTGTCAGTTCCTTAGTGACCTAGGGTCATTTCGGACAAATCAGGTCGGGTTGCCAAGTGGCTATAAATAGCCCACCCCTACAACCATAAACGGTTGGCTGCTCAGATTGAGAGTACGGCTTTTGTCGTTTGAGAGCAACCCACCTCGAAGCCTTTGAGAGAGAATTCCTTGCGAGGATAAAGCCCTAACCACCCAGAGCCAAAGAGAATTAGGCATCACTTAAGTCTTCTTGTCTGTGTGATCTGAAGACTTATTACACTTGAGGACTGTGCATCCTCCAGCCGGTTAGGCGTCGCGTTCTGAGCATCCAAGAGACATTGTGGATTGCCGGTGAACGAAGTCTGTGAAGGTTTGGGAGTCTACCTTGAAGACTTACCAGAGTGATTGGGTGAGGTCTGTGTGACCTTAGCTCAAGGGGAATACAGTGAGGACTGGGTGTCCTGAGCTGCGTGTTCAGGACTGGGTGTCCGGGACTGTGTGTCCTTAGGTTTAAATACCTAGCTGCCCTAACCAGACGTATAGTTGTCACAGCAACTGGAACTGGTCCAACAAATCATTGTCTTCAACGAGTCACTGGTTTCATCTTCCCTTTCCTTTACATACTGTTACTCCTTGTGAAGTCATTGTATGTTTGCACTATCTTTTGTCTTCACTGAGTGACTGCGTGTTCTGTCTGGTTTCACAATATCTTCCTACCTGATCCTTACTACATTGCTGCTATTAGTCATTGTGCTTTCACTCTATTGAATACTTGACTATGGCCTGCCTAGTGTAGTCTACCTTCCGTTGCAGGGTATTAGGTTTATTTCTATCGTTTGTCTTCATAACTCCCACGTTTTGAAGACTTTCATAAAAATCGCCTATTCACCCCCCCTCTAGTTGATATAACGCACTTTCAATTAGTATCAGAGCAAGGTGCTCCCTTGTTCTGTGTGATTCGGTTTAACCACCTGGAGTTTTAGCTATGTCGATTGCAGGGATAATTAAAGTCTCCGCTGCGTGCCTCGTCTTCGATGGAACTGAATATCCCTACTGGAAGAATAAGATGCGCATGCATCTTGAAGCCATTGACGTCGACCTATGGTATGTCGTCGAGAACGGCGTTCCCAAGGCTGGAGAAGGTGTCACTGCTGCTGTTGTCAAGAAATTCGTTCAACTGGACTCTACTGCCAAGAATATCATCTGTGGTCATCTGACCAAAGGACAGTATGGCCGTGTGAGTGCTTTGAAAACATCTAAGCTGGTCTGGGACTGGCTCTCCAAGGACAATGAAGGCATCTCAACCCAGAGAGATCAGAGAATCAGTGTCCTTCGCAACCTCTTCAACCGCTTCAAGCAAAATGACAATGAGAATGTCCACCTCACATTTGACCGACTCACTGACATCACAAATGAGCTTCAAGCCCTCGGCGCTACTGAAATCACCAAACATGAAGTCGTCAAGACACTACTGAGATCACTTGATAGTTCGTTTGACACCCTAGCCCTGATGATTCAAGAACGTCCTGATTTCAAGACACTCGATCCGTTTGACATACTTGAGAGGCTCAACACACATGTGTTTCATCTTTCTGAGAAAAGAGATATCTACAATCCAAACTATGGGCGAACTCGTGCCTTGAAGGCAAAAACTGTCTCCTCATCTGAAGAAGAATCTAACAGCAGTTCGGATGATCCTGAAGACATTGGAAGGGAACTTGCTATGCTTGTGAAGAAGTTCCAAAAATTCACCAAGAAGAAAGGTTTCAGAAAGTCTTCCCGATCAAGCTCAAGGAATGATGAAGCTTCTGCTCACGACTACAAGAAGAAAACATGTCACAAGTGCAAGAAACCTGGCCACTTCATCTCTGAGTGTCCACAGTGGGACAATGAGAACAAAAAGAAGAAGAAGAGCAAGGAATATGACTCTGACGACAAGAAGAAGAAGAAATACTCAAAGTCTTCTTCCAATTCTTCCTCAAAGTCTTCATCACACAAGAAGAGCTCATCTGGCAAGGCACGTGCGTTTGTTGGCAAGGAAATGGATTCAGAGGAGGAGTCTGCTTCTGAGGAGGCAGAGGTAGAGTCTGAGGCGGAATCCGATTCAAGCATCGCAAGTCTGGCTACAGCATACGTTGCCAAGTCCATCTTCAACACTGAAGACAATGACTTCATCACCGACACCGACGCAAATGACAAGGACTACTCCGCTTCTACCTACTGCTTCATGGCACGCGGTGCCAAGGTAAACACACACACTACTCACTATCAAACATCTAGTGACGATGACTCTGATTGTGGTTCAAAACCCAGCTACAAAACACTTGCTAAAATTGCAACTGAACAACAGAAAGCTATGGAACATATTCAAAAACTGTTAGACAGAAGCGATGATCTGTTAGGTGCTGAAATGACTCGATCTGAATCCTTAATTGAAGACATAAAAAATCTTCACGTTAAGTATCAGGAACTTGAAAGTCGTCATGAAACTCTCTCAACAACTCATGAAAAGCTTTCCTATGATTATCTTCAAAGGAAGCAAGATCTTGAGAAATTGAGAGCGGCTCATGAAGATCTTCAAAAGGAAAACGAGTCACTTCGCGCCAAACAGATCAGTTCCGCTCAGGAAGGATTTGAACCACCATGTCTTAAATGCATTGAGCGTGATAATGCTACTTCTGTTGCTGAATGTTCTACTGCTACTGCTGTTGCAATATCTTCAACTGCTGATGTGGTAACTAACCCCTCTGCTGAGGATACCACTGCTATTGCTGAGGAGAATGCTAGGTTGAAGACATTGCTTGAAACAGGGATGTACAAAAGTCTTAAAGGGCATCAGACACTATGTGATGTCCTCAAAAAGCAGATACTGAACCGAAACCTGAGGAAAGAGGGTGTTGGGTTCGTAAGGAAAATGAATGCTGATGGCTCTTACTAGAAACCTGAGCAGTACCCCAAAACCACATGGGTTGCTGCAAAGGAATCTTCAGCAGATCTATCCAATCTATCTGGCTTCACTTGTGCAAACCCCATTGTCATTGATGAATCCTTTGATGCAAACTATAAACTGTTTAAGAATCAGAATGGTGAAGTGTTTTCCAGGTACATTGGTACTAACTGCAGGAATGGACCGCCTATGAAGAAGATCTGGGTTCCGAAAAAGTGTCTGGAGAATCTTCCTGTGAATGTCACCATGACACCACACGTGAAGAAGACAAACCTCAGACCACAGGCTTCATACGGTCCAAAGGCTTCATACAGACAGAGGACTCACCTGAGTCGCACTAACACAAATGTTTTGCAGGGAAACCATACGCAGGCCTATGAATATGAGCGCGGTTCATCAAACCGCCATGTTCATAAGACCAAGAACTATTCTGCTTATTCTTATGAGTACTATTGTCCGCCTGCAAGACTTTTTGCTAGGGCTCCAAAGCCAAAGTTCTCAAACGCTGCACTTAGACTTATTGCTTCTAAGCCACCCTTGGAGATGTGGGTGGCTAAGAAAGCTTAACTCTCTTTTGCAGGGAAAGGTCTCCAGCAGAAAACCAAAATCGTCTGACGCTATTGCTGGGGACCTTAAACATCTTGTAGGGCGCAAGATCAAATGCCCGAATGGTCTTACTATGTACTTCGTTCCTGAATCGCTTGCTACTCTCCCTGTCAGTCCTAATATGGATCTAAGCTTTCATAACCCACTGGTTCGTCAAATGTTTTTGCTTCACAATTCTCTTCGTGAAGCCTATCCCCCTAACTGCACTGTAGGGTACGACACCAGCGTCTTCAGAATGGATTATTGATAGTGGGTGTACAAATCACATGACTGCCAAAAGAAGCCTTCTTATGGACTCAACCTTACGTCCATCCGACAAGAGCCACATCACATTTGCTGACACTGGTAAAAGTAAGGTATTGGGTCTAGGTAGAGTTGCAATCTCAAGGGATCAACACATGGATAAAGTCATGCTTGTTGAATCCCTTGGCTTCAACTTAATGTCTGTCTCAATGCTTTGCAATTTGAACATGATCGTAATATTTGGAAAATATCGTTGCCTTGTACTAATGGAATCTGACAAGTCTCTAGTATTTGAAGGGTATCGAAAAGATGATTTGTACGTGGTAGATTTCTCAGCAGGACCACAGCTTGTTGTATGTCTTCTTGCAAAAGCTTCAGAATGCTGGCTCTGGCATCGGAGGCTTGGGCATGCTGGCATGAGGAACTTCCACACCCTGGCAAAGAAGAAGCATGTCATAGGCATCGAGGGCGTCAAGTTCAAGAAATATCACTTATGCGGTGCCTGTGAGGCAGGAAAGATGACGAGGGCCAAACATCCCTCGAAGACAATCATGACCACCACTCGACCCTTCGAACTGCTTCACATGGATCTTTTCGGTCCCACTCATTACTCAACTCTTACTACTACTGCTTGCCTCTATGGCTTTGTTATTGTTGATGATTATTCTAGATATACTTGGGTGCACATAATCCTTTACAAGACTGAAGTGCAGGATGTCTTCAGACGCTTCGCCAATCGAGCTATGAACAATTATGGCGCCAAGATAAAGCACATCAGAAGTGACAATGGCACTGAATTCAAGAACACTGGCCTTGATACATATCTTGATACCTTGGGCATCACACATGAATTCTCGGCCCCGTACACGCCACAGCAGAATGGTGTCGTCGAACGCAAGAACAGAACACTTATTGAGATGGCCAGAATGATGCTAGATGAATACAAGACTCCAAGAAAATTCTGGCCTGAAGCCATTGACACTGCATGCCATACAATCAATCGTGTTTATCTTCACAAGCTTCTAAACAAGACATCTTATGAGCTCCTTACTGGCAATAAGCCAAATGTCAGTTACTTCAGAGTATTTGGCGCCAGGTGCTGGATCAAGGACCCACATCACACCTCAAAGTTTGCACCAAAAGCACATGAGGTTTTTATGCTTGGATATGGAAAGGATTCGCACTCCTACAGAGTCTTCAATCTCTTTCATTACAAAGTGGTTGAAACAGTGGATGTGCGGTTCGATGAGACCAACGGTTCACAAAGAGAGCAACTGCCAAATGTGCTAGATGAAGTTCCATCCAGTGAATCAATCAAGCTAATCCTAAAGAAGAACTTATCATCTCAGCACCTGATCAACATGAAGACAATGCTCAGCCTGAAGACATTCCTTCTAACAACGACAATGATCAGCAAGAGCAAAATCTTCGCCCTTTACATCCTCGCGTTGCCAATGAAGTGCAGATTGAAAGAATAATTGATAGCATTAATGCACCCGGTCCACTCACTCGTTCAAGGGCAACTCAGCTAGCGAATTTCTGTGGGCACTTCGCATTCGTTTCAGTAACAGAACCCAAGAAAGTTGAAGAAGCCTTCATGGAACCTGAATGGATTCAAGCTATGCAAGAAGAGCTTCAACAGTTTGAGCTGAATAATGTGTGGGAACTAGTTAAGCGTCCTGATCCACGGAAGCACAATATAATAGGCACCAAATGGATATACCACAACAAGCAAGATGAGCATGGTCAAGTTGTCAGAAACAAAGCTCGTCTCGTTGCTCAAGGATATACTCAAGTGGAAGGCATTGACTTCGATGAAACATTTGCTCCTGTGGCTAGACTTGAAGCCATACGCATACTGCTGGCCTATGCAAATCATCATAACATACTTCTATATCAAATGGATCTGAAGAGAGCTTTTCTCAATGGGAAGATTGAAGAAGAAGTGTATGTTGCACAACCGCCTAGCTTTGAAGATCCAAAACATCCTGACATGGTATACAAGCTCAACAAGGCACTATATGGCCTCAAACAAGCCCCTCGGGCCTGGTACGACACACTCAACTACTTCCTGAAGAGCAAAGGCTTCATACCTGGTTCCCTAGACCCCACTCTCTTCATGAAGACATATGATGGTGAACTGTTTGTGTGCCAAATATATGTGGATGACATTATCTTCGGCTGCACCAATCAGAAGTACAGTGAAGAGTTTGGATATATGATGCAAGAGAAATATCAGATGTCCATGATGGGAGAGCTGAAGTTCTTCCTCGGTCTTCAAATACGACAACAACGCAACGACATCTTCATATCTCAAGAGAAGTATCTCAAAGATTGCCTGAAGAAGTTCGGTATGCAAGACTGCAAAGGCTTCACGACACCAATGCCAGCAAAACATCATCTGGGTCCCGACGACAATGGTAAAGAGTTCGATCAAAAGGTATACCGCTCCATGATTGGTTCTTTACTTTACCTATGTGCATCTAGGCCAGATATTATGCTTAGTGTTTGCATGTGTGCTCGATTTCAAGCGGCACCAAAGGAGTCGCATCACTTAGCTGTGAAGCGAATTCTTCGATATTTGGCTCACACCCCAACTCTAGGATTATGGTATCCAAACGGCTCAGAGTTTGATCTGGTTGGATTCTCGGATGCTGATTATGCTGGTGACAAAGTTGATCGCAAGTCTACATTAGGCACATGTCACTTTCTGGGACAATCACTTGTATGTTGGTCTTCAAAGAAGCAGAACTGTGTATCTCTCTCCACTACTGAATCTGAATACATTGCTGCTGGATCTGGCTGCGCGCAGCTTCTGTGGATGAAGCAAACACTCAAGGACTATGGCATTCATCTGAAGCAAGTGCCACTCTACTGCGACAACGAAAGCGCCATCAAGATTGCCAACAACCCAGTTCAGCACTCGAAGACAAAGCACATTGAAATTCGTCATCACTTTCTCAGAGATCATGTTGTGAAGGAAGATATTGATATCATACACGTCAACACTGAAGAGCAATTGGCAAATATCTTCACCAAGCCCTTGGATGAGAAGAGATTTTGCAAGTTACGGTGTGAGCTAAATATCCTGGAATCCTCAAATGTCCTGTGATCAGGCACACATCCTAACACTTATGCATATTGATGACTTAGATGTGCAACACACGAAGTAAAGTATATCTTCAATCAATGAAGACATACATTCTAAGTGTGAATACATTAATGTGGAATTGGACTTCGGAGCGCCACGATAATTGTGCGCCATGTCTGGGTCTAATAATTCCTATACGGTGGGTAACGCCACCACCAAATGTTCTGTTTGAAGTGTTTCACTCATGGCGTTACATTTGCTATGTCTTCACATTTGGTATTGGCTTCAATCTCAACATATATTCATGATTATCTTCACTATGTTGATTATATAGATATATATATATATATATATATATACTAGTGTTCTATCCTCTACAGCATTCACTTATAGCTATGTCTTCTTGTTGAATCTTTTGAACTAAGTGAATGTGATCGGACCCTGACCTCTCTATGCTTTCTATCTCAAACTCTATCTCTCCAAATGATATGCATTCTATTGAAACTGTCGAATGTCTTCTCTGCGTCCTTGTCAGCAGAAGATACAGAGACAACCATTAAGTCCGTTTTCAATGCTCATTCCTCCACCTGAAACCCGGAGAAGTGGGAATGACCACCCGACAATCCAGGCATGCGTGGGACGTGGAACAAACCCCAATATGCTGCATGATGGCCACGTGTTCCTCAGATGCGAATCGCCAGGGGCACTTGTGTAATAACACAGTGCTGCCCCTGTACCTATAAATACACATGTCACAGCGGTCATTATCTCTTCTCCCACTCTCGCACGACCCTAGCGCCACTGCTAGCCCTCGACGACGCCGGCGACGAAGCGCTTCGCTGCCGCAACCTCTCCGACGCCGTCTTCACGCCGACTGCGGACATCGTCCTCTCCGCCGTCGTTGTAGGTGTCCTCCGTCGCCAAGTTAGGGCACGGAAGATCGAACTGCTCATCCTCATCTTCCACTCCGTCTAGCAGTTCTTAGTGTGGTAAATAAAACTTCCTTTTTACAGCACCGTTGATCCTATGGCTTTGTCACTTTCTACCACAAGCAGTTTCTATTCACTCAAGTTAGATCTCTCTCATACTGCATCTCATAACATGCCTAGTATATTCACTTATGCTTCACAAAGTAGTTAGATTCCTCACTTGTACTGATCTATGGATTCGTACAAATCTGGAACCAACTCCTTATCTATGAGTGAATGTCTTCGCACGATGAGGTCAATGTCTTCTAAACTGATTTATCTTCAAAATCTTCTGAGAATGCATATGACCTCTTCCCCTTCCCTCGCACCTCAATGCTGTCACAGGTACATGTCCGTGGGAGAATCCTTTGGTTCTCATAGTCTGCATTCATTTGCAGAATTCTTACATCATCACATAAATTCTCCCGAAGCCAGTTCCTGTTTGTCCAGCAAGAGAAAACCTTTGAAGCCTTTGAACGTGTTGAAGCCTTTCAGTTTAAAGTTTATGGCTTCAGAGAAATCAGCAAGGAAGGGTGGCAGAAAGCGTCATGGAGAAACATCCAGAGATCTGCCAGACGAACTCTCAGAACTGTACAAGACATATCCTAAAGAAGATTACAATCAGCGCAAGACCCGAATCCAATGGATTCGAAGATATTGGGTAGAACAATGGTTCAAATACCGATTTGTAACCCAGGAATATGCTGAGAAAAACGCCATCAAGAGACCATGGGGAGACATCCTATACAAGAATCTTCTACCCAGGTCCAGAGATGAAGCCATTGAACAGGGCTTCTATCCCTGCATGGTGCGTGGGCCACAGCCTGCTGATGCACACCCATCGTCACTACTATGGTGTCGTCACGACAATCTGTTCAAGCGCAACTTCCAGTTTGCCCAGAACTCAGCGAAGCAAAACAAGAAGACATTGGGACTAGACTTCAACCCTGGTCCCTCAGCTCCAAGGGCTGATGGCACACGAGATGCAGAACCCAATGTCATCGGTCCTTTCTACAACCTTGAAGGCCTCATCACCCACATCTTGGTTCAAGTGACTGCAGTGAATGAGCCTGCAGCTGACGCTGAATCAGATGAAGCGCCTGCAGTGCCAAAGCCAAAGCAGTTGAAGAAGCCTAAAGCTTCAAAGCCTGCCCCTTCACCAAAAATCTCACGGGCGAAGCCACTGGCAACTGCACCTCCTGAAGACAGTGTGCAGTCCGAAGATTTATCTCGCATCTCCAAGCCCCAGAAGGTCAAGATGCCTCTGCCACACACCGGCCAAGAGCTAACAGCTGCTGCCATTCTGCGCAATGATGCCATTGATCTATCAAGTGATGAAGATCTAGCAGATGACGCTCTTGAGCAACTCATCAAGAGCAAAGAAGAAGCAGAAATCTTCAATGATCTGCCTCTCTTTGATGTGACAATCATCCACAACTTCATTGATGAGTGGTTTGACACGCCAAACCTCAGCTTCGAAGATCTGCAGCTACCCATTGGCCTCAGTGTCACCTTCCAAGGCGCCATTGCTTCAGAGCTAGCTGTCGCCCAGCGCATTGTTGAACTGAAGCAAAAGATCGACTATGAAAAGGCTCAGTTCAAGAAGCATATGGCCAAGCTCAGCGTGCAAGAAGTGAAGAACTTCAAGAGTATGATGCACGATCTCAAGGAAGCCTTTGTAAAGAAACGTGCATAAGCTCAGGGTTCGCGTGAGCGCATGAAGGTTCTGGCTGACAGATGTGTGTAAGCCTACAATGAGGCTGAGAAGCGCAAGGCCCTTGGGCATCCTGGCATCGACCCCAGGATGGCCGCAAAGAAGAAGAAGAAGCCTGCTACGGCTGAACCCGACACACCAAGGCAGGAAGCAGTTCCTACTGTCTTCCCAACAAGAATGACTGGCTCGAAGCCAAAAGGCCGGTCAACCGCTTCAGAGCTCAAGAAGACGAGGACTGCTGAGGCTGAAGCCAGGAAGAGGAAAGATCCTGAAGCCTCTCCTACTGCCCCCTCCAAGAAGAAGAGGAAGACCAAGAAAGATTGGGCTGCTCCCACAGAGCCTTTGATAGTTGAACCTATTTCTATGGTCTATCCTGACGCTGAACGCCAACTAACAATCCATGAGCCTGCTTCAACAGAGGCTCATGAAGCTGAAGACTTTCCAGCAGCTGACCCCATCGCTGCTGAAGACATTGGTCAACATGACCATGTAGAAGATGGTGCAGTCCTTCCTCAGCTCGAGAAGAACGAACTCATCAACATTGGTCGTCCACTGACGCCAATTGCACATGATGCTTCATGGGCGGATCGCCGACAAGAGGAATAAGACTATGAGGCCCAGCCAACTCCAACTACACAGGCGTCGCCTGCGTTGCGCAGGCTTCGCAAAGGTCCAAGGCCTCAAGTCTCTGCTGAAGACAATCCGGCTGCATCAGCCGCAGAAGAAGAAGTCCCACAGGTTGCCACTCCCCTGTCCCACCAAGAAGCAGTTCTCAAGGAGAACGTGCTTGTGACCGACCCTCCAGCTCGTCAAGTGGAGGATGAAAATCTTGAAGCTGCCACCACCACCACCAATGAAGCCACTGCTAATGTGGAGCCCTCCCCAATGGAAGAAGAAGACAGCGAATCCACTGATCCCGTCACTTCTGTTCCTGAGTCTGCTGTCGGTCCCCAGTTCGACTATCATGTTGAGCACAGGCCTCAGGTACAGAAGCCAATCCCAAGATTGCCAAGGTTCCCAGGTCCCGCATCAGCACCTGGCTCCTTTAATATCAATGGCTTCAGAGCAGACAACACATTCTTCAATAGCTCCAGGAACCCCTACTCAAGGGAAAGGATATCATCTGATCGTTCTGGAGCTATCCGCAGCGAAGCTATTACTCATGCATTCTTTACAACCAAGGTCGCATCTTCCCACACAAGCGCCTTGACATTGAAGCTATAGCTGGTCTGCACTGTCTGGAAGAAGCTTTGGATTGCTTCAAGGAAGTTGGACTGCTGCCGTTCGTTACTGACCAAGAGCATTGGAATGAAGAGTTGCTGCTCCAATTCTATGCCACACTTCACATCCACGGGTATAGCAGAGATCCGAAGACTTGGGTCCTGGAGTGGATGACTGGAAACGTTCATCACGAATCCAAAGCCTTTGACATCATTGAGCTCACTGGTTTGCCCACTCCTGGCGATCTCTACGAGCATGGCTGTCAGCTTCATAGTGAAGCTATTGAGAGCATCTTTCAGAAGCCTGAACCTGATATGAGTCAGATGCTCAGCATGATGAAGCCATTGCCCCAAGATGCTGCTTATCCCATGGAGTTCTTCGTTGAAGACCTTGAGTATCTGCCAAGAACCATTTATCACATCCTCAGGCGAACTCTCTGGCCCATCAAAGGGCACTCTCCACATGCCAAGCTTGAGGGTGCAATGAAGACTTTGGTCTTCTATATTCTACATGGAAAATGCTTCAATGCACAGGACTTCTTCATTCGCCAACTTGCTGCATCAGGCTCTGATCTATTTGGCTTGAAGTTCTATGCCCCATGGGTAATGCGGCTAATCAAACTTCACTCCGCAATCTCATATCAGCCATCTGCTCGCAATCATCGGATTTTTCTGCCTGATGTGGATATCTCTATTGAAGCCATCTATCCTGAGCCTGCCAAGGAACCTCTAAGTCTTCAGAATGCAGAGCATCAGAGTTTCTCTTAGAATATTGAAGGAGTTGAAGCAGTCACACATGTGTGTCCCTTGGCTGGCACTACACGTGCACCACATCCTGCTTCCACTGAAGCCGCTGATAGTACATCTGCTCCACGACCCAAGAAGCGCACTCGTGTTCTCCACGACCGAGAGCTCCTTGTGGCTCTTCATCAGAAATAGGATAGGCATCATGACTGGCTGAAGCGTCAGATGCAAAGCCTCTTGGTGGATGTTAATCGCATTCGCAATCTTGCCACCAAGAATGCTTTCGTTGCCCATGAAACCTGTCACCGCACATGGAAAGGACTAACGATGATGTGTTCTGAAGATGATCTTCAAGAGGATGGCTTCACTGAGCGATTCAAGTTTGACTCCACACCTCCTCGAAGGGTTGTGCTGCTACGAACTCCATCCCTTGAAGACTCTGAGTTCTCTTCCTCTGCTGCAACTGTGACTGCCAGAGTTATCGAGGATGAAGACAATGCTACTTCACCGCCACCTCCTTCAGCATGCTTCGACTCTGCTCCAAGCTCTTCAGCACCGCCAAACACCACCAACGACCCTGCTACTTCACCTACTCCTCATGGGAACGAGTAGATGCTCTATGTCTTCAAACCTTTTTGGTCATTACTGACAAAAGGGGGAGAAGCATATGAGGTTGATAGTCTTCAAGCGGGTTCATATGGGCGGGTGCTTTATATTTTGCTTCGTGCTTACAACTCTCATTTTGCTACATTTGGTTCTTTGAGTTGTAACACTTAAACTCGATGGTCGTCTGCTACTTATCTGCAACCTTGTTTTGCGATGATAAATTCCGCATGTGCGACGATAAATTCCGCACTTAGATCATTCTGCAGACGTCCATTTTCCATTATGCATGTCATTATCTTCATATACTTTCACATGCATAGTGGATTGTCATCATAAGTTGAAGTGGATATCCACAAGTACAACCTGCCATGTGCATTTGCATTCCAAAAGCAAATTACTTATATGCACATCTTCAGGGGGAGCCCTTGCAACTTATGAAGACAATTCCTTATCCTTTACAATTCCATAGATTATATTCCCCGTTGAAAACTTCAACTAGTTTGTCATCAATCACCAAAAAGGGGGAGATTGTAAGTGCATCTAGTGCCACCCCTAGTTGGTTTTGGAGTATTGACGACAAACCTAGTTGAGGGACTAATGTATTTGTGAGAATTGCAGGATAACACAGGTAGAAGTCCCTCATTGATTCGGTTTTCCTACCAGAGATGACCCCTAAAAATGTATGAAGACATTGAAGTCAAAGGTGGTATATGAAGATATTCACATTGAGACTATGAGAGCCTATGAGAGCGAATCATCTCCGCACGGTGAATGTCTTCTAAACTGATTTATCTTCAAAATCTTCTGAGAATGCATATGACCTCTTCCCCTTCCCTCGCACCTTAATGCTGTCACAGGTACATGTCCGTGGGAATCCCTTGGTTCTCATAGTCTGCATTCATTTGCAGAATTCTTACATCATCACATAAATTCTCCCGAAGCCAGTTCCTGTTTGTCCAGCAAGCGAAAACCTTTGAAGCTTCTGAACGTATTGAAGCCTTTCAGATTAAGGTTCATGGCTTCAGAAAAATCAGCAAGGAAGGGTGGCAGAAAGCGTCGAGGAGAAACATCAAGAGATCTGCCCGATGACCTCTCAGAGCTGTACAAGACAGATCCTAAAGATGATTACAATCAGCGGAAGACGCGAATCCAATGGATTCGACGCTATTGGGCAGAACAGTGGTTCAAGTACAGATTTGTGACCAAGGAATATGCTGAAAAGAATGCCATCAAGCGACCATGGGGAGACATCCTCTACAAAAATCTTCAACCCAGGACCAGAGATGAAGCCATTGAACAAGGCTTCTATCCCTGCATGGTCCGTGGACCACAGCCTACGGATGCTGACCCATCATCCCTGCTATGGTGTCGTGACGACAATCTGTTTAAGCGCAACTTCCAGTTTGCCCAGAACTCAGCGAAGCAGAACAAGAAGACTTTGGGTTTAGATTTCAACCCTGGTCCCTCTGCTCCCCGTGCCGATGGAACTCGTGAAGCTGAACCCAATCTTCTTGGGCCCTTCTACAATCTTGAAGGCCTTATCACTCACATCGTGGTTCAAGGGACAGCCGTGAATGAGCCTGCAGATGACGCTGAATCACATGAAGCGCCTGCAGCGCCGAAGCCAAAGAAGCTGAAGCAGCCAAAAGCTTCAAAGCCGGCCTCTGCACCAAAAATCTCACGGGCGAAGCCACTCGCAACTGCACCTCCTGAAGACAGTGTGCAGTTTGAAGATTTGTCACGCATCTCCAAGCCCCAGAAGGTCAAGATGCCTCTGCCACACACCGGCCAAGAGCTAACAGCTGCTGCCATTCTGCGCAATGATGCCATTGATCTGTCAAGTGATGAAGATCTTGCAGATGACGCTCTTGAGAAACTCATCAAGAGCAAAGAAGAAGCAGAAATCTTCAATGATCTGCCTCTTTTTGATGTAGCAATCATCCACAACTTCATTGATGAGTGCTTTGACACACCAAACAACAGCTTCGAAGATCTGCAACTACCCATTGGCCTTAGTGTCGCCTTCCATGGCGCCATTGCTTCAGAGCTAGCCCTCGCTCAGCGCATCGTCGAACTGAAGCAAAAGATTGACTATGAAAAGGCTCAGTTCAAGAAGCATATGGCCAAGCTTAGCGTGCAAGAGGTGAAAAACTTCAAGATTATGCTGCACGAGCTCAAAGAAGCCTTTCTCAAGAAACGCGCAGAAGCTCAGGGTTCTCGGGGGCGTATGAAGAACCTGGCTGACAAGTGTGTGCAAGGCTACAACGAAGCTAAGAAGCGCAAGGCCCTTGGGCGTCCGGGCATTGATCCCAGGATGGCTGCTAAGCAGAAGAAGAAGCCCATTGTGACCGAACCTCTCGCACCAAGGCAGGAAGCAGATCCCATTGTCTTCCCAACTAGAATGACTGGCTCGAAGCCAAAAAGCCGGTCAACTGCTTCTGAGCTGAAGAAGATGAGGACTGCTGAGGCTGAAGCCAGGAAGAGGAAACATCCTGAAGCCTCTCCTACTGCCCCCTCCAAGAAGAAGAGGAAGACCAAGAAAGAACGGGCTGCTCCCACCGAGCCTTTGATTGTTGAACCCATTTCCATGGTTCGTCCTGACGCTGAACGCCAACTGACAATCCATGAGCCTGCTTTCACAGAGGCTCATGAAGCTGAAGACTTTCCAGCAGCTGATCCCATCGCTGCTGACGACATTGGTCACCATGACCATGTAGAAGATGGTGCAGTCCTTCCTCAGCCCGAGCACAGCGAACTCATCAGCATTGGTCGTCCTCTGACGCCAATTGCTCAGGATGCTTCATGGGCTGATCGCCCACAAGAGGAAGAAGACTTTGAGCCCCAGCCAACTCCAACTACACAGGCGTCGCCTGCGTTGCGCAGGCTTCACAAAGGACCAAGGCCTCCAGTCTCTGCGTGTGAAGCTGAAGCTGCTGAAGACATTCCGGCTGCATCAGCCGATGAAGAAGAAGTCCCACAAGCTGCTACTCCCCTGTCCCACCAAGAAGCGGTTCTCGAGGAGAACGTGGTTGTGACCGACCCTCCAACTCATCAAGTGGAGGTTGAAAATCTTGAGGCTGCCACCACCAACAACAATGAAGCCACTGACGTTGTCATGGCTGAAGCTAATGTGGAGCCCTCACCAACAAAAGCACCAGAAGTCAGCGAAGCCACTGATCCCACTGCTTCTGTTCCTGCGCCTGCTGCCGGTCCTCAGTTCGCCTATCATGTTGAGCACAGGCCTCAGGTACAGAAGCCAATCCCAATATTGCCCAGGTTCCCAGGTCCTGCATCAGCACCTGGATCCTTCAATATCAATGGCTTTAGAGCAGACAACACATTCTTCAATAGCTCCAGGAACCCCTACTCAAGGGAAAAAGTATCATATGATCGGTTCTGGAGCTATCCACAGCGAAGCTATTACTCCTGCATTCTATACAATCAAGGTCGCATCTTCCCACACAAGCATCTTGACATTGAAGCAATAGCTGGTCTGCCCTATCTGGAAGAAGCTCTGGATTGCTTCAAAGAGGTTGGATTGCTGCCGTTCGTCACTGACCAAGAGCATTGGAATGAAGAGTTGCTGCTCCAATTCTATGCCACACTTCACATCCACGGGTATAAGAGAGATCCGAAGACTTGGGTCCTGGAGTGGTGTCATATCCCTGGTCCTGTTATGCACTAGGCTAGACCTCATGTGAGCATCATGTTTTAATTCAAATGAAATTTGAATTGAGGAATTTTCAAAGCCTCAGAAACCTTCTAAAAATGATCAACATTAAAATCTCCTCAAAGAACTCCAAGAAAATGTTCCTCTTAGTCTCTGAAAATATTGCAAAGAGGTAAAACTCAAAACAATATTTTTGGTATCTCAGAGTTAATTATTTTGGGCCTTTGAATTAAATAAATAGCTATTTGCATTGGATATATATTTGATATATAAATAATATATGTCCAATAATTACTGGAACATTTTATGTGGTTTGGTATATTTTAGTTCTAGCCACATAACTATTTTCAGGATTTTATAAAATGGTTTAGTATATTACTAAACTAAAACAACACAGAACAAAATAGATAAATAAAAACAAAAATAGAAAGAGCAGAGGACTACCTGGCGCTCACCTCAGCCCACCTGGCCCAGCTCCTCTAGCCGGCCCAGCCCACCGCCGCTTCTCCCCCTGTCGTCTTCCTCCCCCTCGCCCCGAAGCTGCTCGGTGGCGCGCGCGGCCACGCGCCCCAGCCACCTCCTCCCTGCCTGGCTGCCTCCTCCTCTCCTGGACGTCTCCCGCAGCTCCACGCCACCCCCTGGAACCCCCTCGCACTCTCTCTCGACCCCTTCCCCCTCCTCTGCTCTCTCTCTCGCGCAGCCCGAGCGGAGCTCATCGCCGCCGCTCGCCGTTGCAGCACCCAGAGCCTCCCCCTCGACCCTCAGGGTGCCCAGTAGCTCGGCTACCTCGCCCTCATCCTCTCCGACGAGTCAAGCGACCTCGGACGCCCTGCATCGCCATCATCGAGCCGTCTTCTTCACACACGGCCGCCGGATGCCGCTCGTCGATTCGCCGTCTCCACCACCTCCCCGAGCCCACCGAGCTGCTCGTCGACCTCGCCGTGAGCTCCTCTGCCGAACCCCTCTCTCCCCATGCTCTATTTCCCTCCGTAGCCGCCGTTACCACCGCGGCCGAGAGCTTCTCGCCGCCGGCCATGGCGTGGCCGTGGCCACAGCCACCGCAGCTCGCTCCCGAGCCCACCGTCGTGCTCACCGCAACCTCAGGAGCCCGCAGCACCCACCAGTTTCTCCCGTAGCGCACCATAGCGTCGAATCGATCGGCGCCCGAACTCCGGCGCCACCGCGAGCTCGTTTCCGGCGAGCTCCGGCCACCACAGCCGTTGCCGCTCGCCTAGTTGGAAGCGGCGCATCTTCAGCTACCCGTAGGAGCAAACCACGCGTCGAATGGTGCTCCGTAGCGAGCACACGTTGCATCTCCGTCGTCGGCCATGGTCGTCGCCTGCGAAACTCCGGCGGGAGCTGACGTGGCTCCGTCATTAGGAGCTAATCCAACTAACTAAACCACCTACAGCCACTGACAGTAGGCCCCACCCCTGGTCAAACCCCAGTCAGCGCTGGGTTTGACCGGGATTAGTTCCTGTGTCACTGACGTGTGGACCCCGCACGTCAGGTTTGACCTGGACCTGGCCGTTGACTCGCTGACGTCATGCTGGCGTCAGGCTGACGCAGTTAAATCATTTTCTGGAATTATTTTAATTCTAAATATTCAGGAAATTCCAGAAAATGTTCAAAACTTCAAAAATTCATAGTAATTCAACCGTAACTCCAAATTAAATAATTTATATATGAAAAATTATCAGAAAAATTCAAGGAATCCATCTGTACCATTTTTATGCATGTTAGAACAACTTATAGCTGCTGTATAGCACAAATCAATTAAATGGCATTTGA